>NC_054065.1:11705170-12021782 GCF_017639655.2 Falco naumanni
TCTCCTGAGCCTTGCACACAACGCATGGCAGAATGATATGAAAGACTGTGAGAGGCCACTCACATGCTTGGACTCTCATGTCATGTCAAGTATCATGGTGAGCAGGATCCAGGTTTCTTCTTCCTGTGACAGCAACACCTCTTTCTGCCTGTGCTCTACCCTCTGTCAGTCCTGCAGCAACACCTGAGCCCTGCTGGCCGGAGCTCAGCTCCAGGCTGGGCTGGTGCTGGTGAGGTTAGTTTTGCCATCCCTGTGAGCAGGGCACGGTAACCCTCGCTGACAATTATGCTCTGTCTTGTGAAAGCTAAATAGTTGGAGAAGTATTTGGTTGAGAATCTCCCACAGAAGATATTATTAAAAGTCACCACGGCCTTTGCTTCCTTGGTCACAGTGAAAGCTGTTGGTGAAACAGAGGGTTGGAAACCAGCGCTTTGAGCTGTTGTGTGCCATAATCAATCTTTTTAAAACATTCACCGAATAAAGAACTTCCTCCTTGAACACACGTTGTTTACAGGCTGAATTCCATGCTGAAGTCGGTATTTATAGCTACTATGAATCTTTTAAAGGAGAATGGCCTCTAACTGCAATAAGGTATGAAGCTTTAATAATACAGTAACTGCAGAGGTTGGACAAAATGTATGGTAGCTGTTTTTTTGTAGCCAATGCATTGCAAACAAAGAAATGTAAAATGAACTACACCCCTGCTGATGCCAGCAATCACAATTACAGACTGCATAAAGACCAAATGAAGGAGGATTTTTTTCCTAGGACAGTCTTCTAGTTGGCTGCTAGTTTTCTGATCACTGGCTGTTCATTACTTTGGGTTTTTTAAGAGTTTCGTATACGCAGGAGAACAAGCAACCTGACAGTTCCATAAAAAGACACAATAACGGTATGCATTATATGCAACTGATATGCATATTTCCTTAATAGATTATCAAGTCTATTTTAGCTGTATTTGTAGAGACATGGTGACACCCAGTGGTTACTAATAAATGTAACAGACTTAACCCGTAATTTATTCAACATACTGGATCAGATCATTAACTAGCTCATATGCATTCCAGGGTCAGGGCAGTTCCAGCGTACGCTGTTCATACAAAAAAACATGATTCAGTACCTCTTTCTATTTGATACTGAAGCTTCTAAACTAAAATAAAACAGAAATACACAGCACTAATCATACTAAGCAAAGAATAATAAAAATCACAAGTTTCCATCTTTTTAGGTTACATTTTGTACTTTCTTCTAATAGCAGTAAAGTCATTGTTTGTTTATGTAGAGCAGCAGCTAAGTCATTCAATTCCCTTTGATCCGAAATTGTTGTTGAATCTTTGCTGAAGATTCACAGAGGTTATTCTTATGTTATGGTCAGCAGAAGGAGTACTACAGTTTAAGGGCAGTTCTGTGCCAGGCACAGACCAGCATTAGTACACTGCAGAAGAGATCAGGAGTCAGGGGAGGCAAAGGAGCGGTGAAGTCCAGGCTCCACTGGAAATACAGAGAAACTCCCGGTGCCATCAGTGGAGCATAACTGTGCACAACAGCCTATGACGTTGGCCCAGATGATTCATGCTGTTGCAAATCTGCCAGTGAAAATCCCTCAAGGCTGGGGAAGACAAATGCTTATGAATTGAGTAATATGCTACAACAGTGTAACCCTGACTGTTGCGCTATAGTAGTGTATCATTGTCCATGCTGTGGCTTTAATGAAATACTTGGTTTTGCCCTAAAGCCTGCGGAAAAACCTCCTAGCCGCCCTTCTTTCTTTTCATGTAGTGCTGAAAAAGATTTGCTTCCTACCAATCACACAAGATCACTCTCATCTTCTAATATATAGTTCAGAACAGGGCTTGTTTGTTTAGGCCCTTTTTAGGCTTATCTGTGACATAACTTGTCCCCTTGCCCTCAGTGCATGAGCTTCTACCAGAATTTTCCAGTAAGACACCATTGCTACTAGCAGCACTGAGCTAGGTGTGTTCCACAGTGGTACGTTCGAACATTCTCTTAGAAGCGGTCTGGGGTAATTTTGAGTAAGGAACCTAAGGGATTGTAAGCAGAGCTCCTGAGACATCTGTGTGCCATGAAGAAGGCCTAGAAGCAGTGAGGTTTCTGCAAGCGGCTCCAGATCAATGAGATTTCACTCTGGATTGTAAGATATTCACAGGCTTGAAGACAAACATCCTTTTGCTGTTTTCCCTATTATGTCTCTGTAATTTGGAGAAAATTTTCTGAGTTTTAACACTGACACACCTATTCTTACGGTTATTTTCTGCCTTTTGGCAGGCGGTACCATTTGATCTGAATCTCAAGCTAATTTTTGAGGTCCCAGTCTTGAAAGAATTTCAGCAGTTGCAGCTCCCACAGAAGTAACTTTATCATTCCTATACCCAGTCAAAATTTAGCTAAATACATTTTGTTAGAAATATCTTTATATAAAAAAAGGATGTCAGGGAAGATTCACAGGGAAATAAAAAAGGAAATGGAATAGAAAGGAGTACAGTTAAACAAGAAAAGGAAAGGCATGCAGAGGAGTACATTTAAAGGATCGCTTGCAATACATGAAGGCATCTCTAAGGTTAGAATTAGTCCCAATCTTACTTTCCTTCCACTGGAACCCATTATGTTTTCACAGAAGAGAACTAACACAGTAAGGACATTAATGCTCTTCTTGCGTGCTAGCTAGTTATTAAAGACTCACAATAAGGAAGGTGATCAGAGAATACTTGTCACATGCCCAAACTACCCTAATTCAAGGAATCTGCCACCTCAGTGCATCATATGAGGCAGGTCAAGCCTAGGGTGAAGCAAGCTTTCTGTGTAAGAATTTTAATTAGCAATGAGCACAATAAAATACATAAGCTGCTGAAAGTTAACAAGCGCTACTGTTTTAGATTTATGTTCAAATCCATGCTGTGTACTTCCCTTTCCTCGCCGCCATAATGGATTAGCAGTATACTGGATAGTAATCAACAAATATTACAATCATCCTTCTAATCTTATTAACAGACTTGTAAGAAGCATTAAGGACACATTTATACCACTTGTGGGAAACAGTCCAAATACAACGAACCAAAAGCTGCTTATCTACAAGCAAAAACAGCATTATATGACTGAAGGGGGCCAAGTTAATCAGAGCTATCAAGAGACTAATTCAGGTCCAGAGGGCTGGGAAGACAGATTAAATGATCGTTCATAAATCATTGAAGGCATACACTATACAGTATTGTAACAACAAACAATGATCTCCTGTAGGGTGCAGTTTCCTGCTTTCTCTGTATCTGTGTTTTGACGTTTTAAGTATCTCATCAGCGTCTTTTTATCCCAAAGTTGTGAACGTGTAGCAATAGCATTATAATTCAGCTTGTTAATCATCAGACCTTTAGGAAGGAAGGGGATAGACTGTAAAAACAAACCTAAAATTGTTCATGTTTACAGGCAGCACTACTGTGCTTACTACAAGCATGTACAAAATATAAAAGAATATGATCCAAGATACTGTGGAGGAAAACTGGGGCAAGCAACCGAAACAATGTGAAAAATCAGCTTTATATACGCCTCAGGCTCCATTGCTTTATAGGATGGAGGGGAGGACACTACTGGCTAATTTTTCACTTTCAAAATATTTTGTAGATGTACTGAAATGTGCTGGTTTAGTGAGGAAAACAGGACACCAAAATGTAGGCTTACTCATTGATTGCACTATGGAACAACTGGGCTCTGGTCTTACTATTGCCTTTCTTCTAGTAGGATTGAGACTATCCACAGGCTATGATTGACTCCCCTTTAGAACCATCTCCCAAAGGCTCAGTTATCCATTTTTGAAAGTGGTTAAAACATCGCTCTTCATCTGCTTGCTCTTTTCCCCCATTCAACAGTCCTAACGAAGACTTTTCCACTACTTACCAAAAGTAAAAGATTCCTCCAATGACTAGACATAATGGCACTTGTTTCTGATCTCACAAGTCATGGAACACGCTCCAGTTCTCTATACAACATAATCTTCCACATCCCTAGTGCCTGATTTTCCATTGCTATACACCACATGTACTTACTTAAATCAGCACAAAGTGAGGGCAAAAGGCTGCCCCTGCAAAGAGCGCTGTCTGGAAACATTACACTGGGATAAAAGACAACACAACACACTGAGAAGAATAGTCCTTTAATTACAATGACTAAATTATGTGTGATTTCGTTGATTTTTTCATAGAAAACAGAAATGTCTTTGACTGAAAGAATAAGAATGAATAGCATGTGAGCCTAAAAACAAGTGAAGTCAGCAGTTCAATTTGATAGACTGTCAAATCAAACTTGTACAGATTTGGCCCCAGCTATCTGAGCAACATCATTCGTTCATTTTTGTAATTTCATGGACTTGTTTTTCAGTTCTTTTCCCCTTTCCTTTTCTCCACCAAAAAACTTTCCATATCCCATTTATAGCTCTAGGAAGATAACTGCCTCAGTGCTCACGTAGTCCTTTTGGTTTTGGTGCGGCATCAGACATAAACCCCCATGTGGCTCTTATTTTCTCTCTAGGCCTTACCCAAATCTGCCTGCTCTACAGCTCAGGTTTCCAGCTTGGTCCTATTATATCCAACATACCAACTGGCAACAAAACTGCACAGCCACCTGGGGTATAATGTAAATATTTTCTTGATCATTCTAATTTCTCAGCATCTTGTTGGAGCTCCTGGTTTGCTTTCTAAGTTTCTCCCTAAGGTCCCTTAATTGCAATCATCCTCAAAAAAAGGATCACCCATCTCCATTCAAACTCCAGGACTGAATTTTTACCACCATCTGTTCAAGATCTTGTTCTTACAAGGCCACCTGCCTGGACTATGTACACTGTCTGGTCCAAGTTCAGCAATATCTATAAACCCATTTCTGTCAGCTGCTTTCTAGATCTGACTTTTCACAACTAACTTTAAATGGAAAATAAAAACTTTTTTGAAGATATGTTGGTTGTTTCAAACACCTGTCCACATCCTAGTACATTAATTATGAGGTCTAGTAGAGCTCTTTGGTTTTGTATCATATGTATCTTAACTGTCAGAGTGGATTTATGTATGTCAAGACAGGAACACTCAGTATGTTGCAATTCAATACCCACCAGAAAATAGAAAGTGTGCTTTTCTACTTGTTTTTTCTTACAGAACAAAGCTGTGGGGGGCAAGAAATTTGCCTGGGTCTGCAGCATCAAGTGTCAGTGATAAAGAGCAAACAAAGGAAATACGCAGAATAAAAATGGTCTAATTTCTTCAACCTTCATGTCATTGTTTCTACTGTAAACAGCATTAACTAAGGTCTTTCCTGAGAAGTATAGACTGCTGAGGGAGTAGGTAGGAAAGAAACCAAATACAGCTGTGGGAAGAGAGACACAGGGGTTATCAAGAGCTTGGTTATTCTTTCACATATTGACGAATGTGAAATAGAGCTTTGAAGCATGAAGTTGCTCTGCTAAGCAACTAAGAAATTGAAACGATTGAAATTCACAAATGTTGATGAGACTGTCTTCTTTAAACTGTATTATTTTGAGATGTCCTTTCTGTGTCAAAAAAAAAAAGGTATTATTTACTATTAAAATCCATGTGTCCATTTTCACATTAATTTTTATATAGTGAGGTAGGCCTAAAGAGAGGAGAGGGTCTAACAACCCCTGATGCAAATCCAAAAGTCATTTCAAAGTGGATGATTTATACTATCAGCATAAAGATTAACCTAATCTGGTGTTACTCTGAGACATTAGGCATAAAACTCCCCAGCAACTCCTCCTTCCCCTGTCACAGCAGCTGGCTCCAGACTTGTCCCAAGAAATTGGAAGATGACTCTTACCATCAATGACTCCAGCTTCCTTTTCACACAATAAATACTACAGAGTGTTCCAGTAAATCCACGTACTGCACAATTCTTGTATTTCTAAAATTAAAATTAAGCAGGAGCCCTTCCTAAGACAACCATTTGCAGACAGATTGTACTTGTGGCTATCTGACAAGGCATACGTATGCAGCACAGCTTTCTACAGCCTTTTTTGATACTTCCTTTCTCTTTTTTCCTTTCCCTGGCTACTATACAGTGAGCCACAGCACAAGCAAGTTGTCCTGCTGGTGGTAGGGGTGAAGCCAGCACTTTCAAACAGTTAAGGTATGTGGAAGGGTGGTTATGTCCAAAAAGCTACAAGACAACCTCAACTTCAGCAGACCAACTGGAGCAATTTATGATTGCTCCCATTTTTACATGTGGTCTGGGCTTTAGTCAATGATGGTCATTTCTAAAGTGCACAGAAAGGAAATATGCATAAAATGCTGAGAAATCTACTACCAGCATCTGGGTGAAACAGTTAGTCAACTGGTTTTTGAACACTTTTTTTCAGAATCCCACCCTGAATTGAAACCTTGGGGGAGGTCTGACCTAGCAAGAGCAGTGCTAGAGTGCCTTCTGCTGGCGTTGTCACTAATTTTCTCGCACAATATTCTGTCTTGATTACGATCATCCCAAGTTCACTCCTCAGAGACGATCCAGCGTGAGACTTCACCTTTCTCTCTTTTGTCTTCTGCCATCCTTTTACAGTGCCCTGAGAACTACTCAAGAGGTACACTACCTTTGTCACACACATGCCCAAGTCTTGTTCTAGCAGTGTATGTTGCTGATCTTGTTAGGAGACAGGTAACGAACTCAAAGGTTTTAAGACCCTACTTCAATAAATAAGAACTACAATAAAGCAACAGAAGGGTTTGCCTTAAGTGCAAGCAATTTCTTGACATGGCATTCTTTGTTGTATTCCTATATGTAGTTAAAAAGAAATAGAAAAAAATTAAAACCAACCAAACCAACCAAAAAAACCCGCCAAAAACCAAAGAAAGAAGCCTAGGATCTACTGAGGGATCTGGACCGGCTGGATTGATGGGCTGAGGCCAGACTGTATGATATTCAACAAGGAGAAATGCCAGGTCCTGCACATGGGTTACAACAACCCCACACAACACTACAGGCTTGGGGAAGAGCGGCTGGAAAGCTGCCCGGAGGGAAAGGACCTGGGTGTGCTGGTTGAGAGCTGGCTGAACATAAGCCAGCTGTGTACTCAGGGGGCCAAGAAGGCCAAGAGCATCCTGGCTTGTGTCAGAAACTATGTGGCCAGCAGGACAAGGGCAGTGATTGATCGTCCCCCTGTACTCAGCCTGGTGAGGTCACACCTCGAATCCTGTGTTCATTTTTGGGCCCCTCAGTACAAGAAAAACATTGAGGTGCTGGAGCGTGTCCAGAGATGGGCAACGAGGCTGGTGATGGGTCTGGAGAACAAGTCTGATGAGAAGCAACTGAGGGAACTGGAGTTGTTTAGCCTGGAGAAAAGGGAGCTCAAGGGAGACCTTATCATTCTCTACAACTCCCTGAAAGGAGGCTGTGAACAGGGGAAGCTGGTCTCTTCTCCCAAGTAACAAGTGATAAGACAAGAGGAAATGGCCTTAAGTTGTACCAGGGGGGGTTTAGATGGGATATTAGGAAAAATTTCTTCACTGAAAGGGTGGTCAGGCATTGGAACAGGCTGCCCAGGGAGGTGGTTGAGCCACCATCCCTGGAGGTATTTAGAAAACCTGTAGACATGGTGCTTAGGGACATCGTGTAGTGGTAGACTTCACGGTGTTAGGTTAATGGTTAGACTTGATGATCTTAAGGGTCTTTTCCAACTTAAATGATTCTATGACTCTGATTTCATGATTCTACTTTTGTCCAATAGCAGATGTGTCTGGCATTCTATGGAGCGCATACCTTCCACAAGCATCCAAGACATCCCAGGAACAACAGGGAGCAGCAAAATCATAACAGTGTAGGTAAATAGAATAGAATCATAGATCTTGAGTTGGAAGAGACCCAAAAGAATGACTGAGTAAAAATCCCTCCTCCTCACAGGACTACCTGCAAATAAATCATGACTAAAAGCATCATCCAAAAGCACCTTGAATTCTGGCAAACTGGCTGTAACAGAGTAAAGAGGAAGAGACACCAGAAATTGAAGGAAGCCTGTCGCAAAGGTCCTGTAACAAATAAGTTCCACATAATAGTTAAGAAAATTAGTTCCTCTTACCAACTGTCTTGATTGCTCAACTTTTTAAAGGGGAAATCAGATCACACATGTCTGTAGGGCTGTTTTGTCAAGACAGTTTTCAATTTAAAAATAGGCTACATGCTATAGGTGATTTTTTTTCACTGCTGCAAGGAAACTAATAAACACTGTAAAATGTCCACAGAGAACCTGAACCCAAGTTATATTTGATATAAACACAAACTTCAGTGATCTTTGGATGTGGCAAAGTAGTAACCATCTAGTCATGCTCTCTCCATACAAATCAGATTGGCTTTTATTTGTCCAAAAGTATTTGAGATGGAACTCGCAGTGATTTCTTTTAATGGGATAGATACGAGAAAGTAGGTTCCTTCTCCAAATCAAACCACTGCTTTAACGCAATTCCTCATCCCATAACTTTTTCCATTTACAATACATCCATATTTCTACTTCCACAGCATGTGATGAGCTCTATGTATGAAGTAGAATTAAACACAGGTAGCATGAATACCAAATTCAACCAAGTTTCGCTGAGACGTCAGGGAAAAAACTGTCCTCCGAGAACAAATGTTGGTATTCAGCAGGGAGCAGAGGGAGGGAGCTAATGGCTAAGCCGAAGCAGGGTTATCTGGGAGCTTTTCTGTTAAGTCTTGTAGTCATTGAACACATAAAATGTGAGAACCTGATTCCTGATTCTTCAAAGCATAGACCACAACCAGAGCCAGGACTGGCAACAGCATCTCAATTGTATTATTTTACAACTTCTTTAGGACTACATAGGTCTCTCTGCAGGTCAGTCAAAAACACGCTTCACAGCACTATCATCAACCAGATCATGAATGGACCATTTGGTGATGCTTTGCAGGTTATCAGACCTTAAGAAGCATTTCTTTAGAGAGAGGGTGGCCAAACACTGGAACAGCCTTCCTAGAGAGGTGGCTGATGCCCAAGCCTGTCCGCTCTGAAGTGGTCAGGCAGTTGGACTAGACGATCATTGCAGGTCCTTACCAACTGAAATCTGTTCTGTTCTATTCTATTCACCACAGTTGCTGCTAGCAAGGCTTGGCAAAGGGGATATCTTGGATGCAGCAGCTTAAACTGTGGGAGAATTTTCTGGATTTGCTAATTTATTTTAATGATGAACTAAAAAGGCACCCATTCTGGAGCGTATACAATATGTTGCATACACATTCTACATCTGATTTGTGGCTGTGCCAGATTTCCTTCTGGACAAACTGCAGGAAAGCAGTCCAGAAACCTCAGAACTACAGGGATACCAAAGATACTACTAATATACAGTGATTCACAGGTCCAAAACCAGATTTTAGTGACTAAATATTCTTTATTGTCGGCGCCGGGTGTACGGGGGATCCTTCCACCAATCGTACACACCCGGAGGGGCAGATTATCTTATATTTATATAATGAAACAATGAATATTCCATTAACACGTATACATATTCATTACCTGAACCCGCCTACCCTCGCTTCGTATGCTAATTAGCTTATCAGTCTTTCTCGCTTGCGCAGATTCTTCCAAAAATTGTGGGCCAGGGTCTTTAGAATGTGGGCAGTGGTCTATGGGGGGGAGGTGTACTTTTCACCTTAGGTCTCAAAAGTGATGAGTTGGCAGACTTGTAGAAATCTTTCCCAGGGTTTTTACAATACCCCTTGTAGTTTTACTCAAGGACACCCAGCTGTCCCGTTATCTCCTTGGTAGGGCAGCTTGCTTTGCAGATAAGGAGGACAGCTCCCCTTTCAGAGATTTGCAACTTTCTTGCCAGAACAGTCTATATGATCTTTCAGACATTTTAACCCCTTTGTCGCTATACAATTACAAGCTTATTTATGCATTAAAATGAATATTGGTTTATGAATACAAACTTGACCATATTATTTACAGCCTATTCACATCAGCAGGGCCTGGGCACAGCTTAAAAAAATCCTGTGAAAACCGCATATAGATACTGAGAGGGAGCAAAAAAAAAAAAACAAACCCCAAAAAACCTGGGAGAGAAAAAGAGGATGTAGGGTAACAGAATACATTTAGGTTTGTATATGTAAAACAATTAGCAAAAGGATTGCAGGTGGCCATGACAATGCTGGGAGGTGGGGCCGTACAAAGTATTGCTGGACAGTAAAGATGGAAGCAAATCCTTCTGAACAGCCAAAAGGAAGGACGCATTTTTTTCGATATCCATTATGAATGGAAAATATTTGGGATGATGCTTTTAATTCAACAAAGAAATAAAAAGTCCATAGTTACATTTGAAAGGGTATTTGCCAGCAGATTTTTTGATACTGAAGTTCAAAATACTATTTTTAGCAGTATGCAGGAAGCAAATTGCATGTGTCAAGCAGCATGAAGACAATGAATAGACATGAACAAAATATCTCACTATGGAATGAGAAGCAGATTTAAAATTAAACATGGTAACAGACAGTTGGTAGGCAGGGGCAGGCAGAAGGCATTGGCCATGTGGATGAACAACTTGTAGAAGAAAACTAGGAAAACTGTTGCAGATGGTGATGAGGGGGTGAAGCTGTCATCCTAGGGCGCTGCAGATGCAGAGTTTCCGCTGCCAGCCTTCAGATCAGATCTGGGAGGTCAGGCTGGACTAAAACATCTGGCCTCACACACTGCCCACCGCGACGACGGCCGCTCTGGCACCGAAGCGGCCAGCAGCACCGAAGCAGCCTGGCCGGCCTCCGAGGCCCCTGCTTGCAAGGGGGTCGCTTCTCACCACCCCCAGAGCCTCGCCAGCCGCCCTTCCGCGAGCAGCATTCGCTGCAGGAACACTTTTTTTGGGGGGTTGAGACATTCACCGGGGCCACCTTTTGGCGTGGCGTTCGGATGCCGCACCGACCCCGCACACGGGTCACCCCGCGGCCTCGGAAGGTAAGTGGCAAGGGGCGCCACGAGCCGGCAAACGGTGGGGGCCCCCCGCTGGGCCACAGCCCCACGGCCCCAGCCCACCACCGCACCTGTGCGCCGCCAAGGGGCCCCCGCGCGGTCCCGGCGCCGGCAGGCAGCTCCGGGGCAGGGGATCGGGCGGAGCGGCCCCCCCCCGCGGGCAGGAGGCCCTCGGCACGGTGCCCCGCAGGAGCCTACCGCTCCCAACCCTCACACGAGTAGAGTCGCGCCTCGGCCAATCAGGAAAAGCTTTATACCGGAGTCGAAGTGACTCAATCCTCGAGACGGAGCCGGGGAGCCAGTCAGCATTGGCCCGGCGGCGACCAATCACGGCGCGCCTTGCAAGCGGCCAATCGGAGGGGCGGTGTCGCTTGTTGTTGTCCTGTGAGGCGGCTGCGCGGTGGTCGTTGGGTGCCGGCCGCCGCCGCAGGAGGGACGCGGGGAGGCCCCAGGCCCTGGTGCCCGCTCGTCTCTTCCTGCCCGCACCGGCCCCGCAGCCCCCGCGGAGGGCGGGGAGATGCAGCCCCCGGGCCCTCAGCAGCCGCCGCTTTATGCGCCCAGCAGCGGGGACTTCACCTTTGTCTCCTCGGCAGACGCCGAAGGTGAGCGCGGGGCCGCGCTCGGGGCCGCTCTCGCTTTCCCGAGGGAAGGGCTGGGCCGGTCGCCGGGGGAGCGGGCGGCTCCCGTGCGGCTGGGGCGAGCGGTGCCTCCCTTGCCCTCCCCCCGCCCGCCCCCGCGGCCGGTGGCGTGGCCGGAGGCGGAGCGGGGTGGCTGAGGTGGCCGCTGCCCTCGGGGCCGCGGGGCGCCCGCGGCGGGTGCCGGGAGCGGCGCTTCGGGCGGCGCGAGCCGCGTGGCACCTCGGCGTGGCAGGGCCGGCCGGGCCGCGTCCCTCGGGCTCTCCGAGCCGTACGCCAGGCTGTGGCCGGCGGCCTGACATAACCGTGACAAGCGCTGTCGCGGACCGCTCCTCATCCCCGCGTTGCTGGGAGCGCAGTTTGGTGTCTTTCGAAGATTGCCCCGTATGTTCGCAGTCGCTGCGATGCTGTGCCAAAGTCTGTGCCGTGTCTCACTTCAGCACAGTAATCGCGGGGGAAAAGAAGCTCTGCGTGTAGTTTAGGGGTGAAGCGTGGCCAGCTGCTGCAGCACAAAGAGCTGTGGTGTACCAGCATGCCGTGAAGATCCGCCTTAAGACTGCAAAAATGAACGTACAGGAGTCAATGTTGTGCAAACTTATTTTGGTGGAGGATGATCTTTTGGGCTTTACCTATTTAAACAGCAAGCATTCCACTTTATGTGTGAATTTGGTTACCATTGTAATTGTGGATAGGGGTAGGGGTTCATGTAAATACTGACTCATGTGCCCCACCCTGGAAAAGAATTACTGAAGTGGGAAAACTACTGAGAATACCTGTTCTTTAGTGAACTTCCCAGGCCTTCTGACAAGGAACGCTAATCAACAGGTACAATCTTGGCAGTGTTTTTTCATTGTTGTTGTTTTGTTTTTTTTTCTTCTCTACCTTGGCCTGAAAAAGGATCCACGTACCTCTTCTGGATTCCCCCAGAAGTATTTGTTGAGCAATGCTGAACCCAATCCAATACAGCCACCTTTCCAGTAGGATGTGTTAAATTGGGCTCAGCTGTGTATTCTTTATCAACATAAGTGAGGTTTGATCTCCTGCTTGTTCAAGTGTAGTTCTGTCTGCAAAGTCCTGCATAGACTTACCCTAACATATAAAAACATAAAGTAAACAGCTTGATACTTCTAAAAATACTAGATGTTGCACTCTGATTTCTATGTTTCCCAAATCCCGATCCCTGTGAAAGTATAAGCTGTTTTATTTTCCCATCTTGTTTCCATAAGAGTTAGGCTGTTTGTGGGAAAGAATGCTGGAGAGGTGTTCTCAATGAAGTGGACAGATACAGTATAAAGAACAAACTGTTAGGGTTGGGGGGGTTTTCCCTCTTCTATAAAAAATTTAGAGCTTTTAAAAATTGAGAGCAAAGACTGTCTTGAAAGCTGGTTTCCCACAGTACCTGGTTGAAATGACATGTGCAATACCTCAGTTTTGCTTCTGTGGTGTTCTGCCTGAGACAGTAGCAGTGAAGGCACCCTAACTCTTCCTGGCAAGCATCAGAACCATCAATTCTTGGCAGATTCTTCAGTACTTGGTTGGCCTGCTGTTAACCTTGTCATTCAAAGCAGCCTATAGAACAGGGGATGGTGGATTTTTTTCCTTGCTTTCTGCACCTTAATGTCCTATCTGAGATGTCTTGCAAAATAGACTTAAAATCATGTTAATAGGTTTCATGATTAAGAAGTGTTGTTCTAAGTATTCACCAATCATTGGACTGCTAAAAGGAATCTTAGTAAATAAGACTGGTGCAGAAGTTTCCCTGCCTCAGGATGGATTGTCAGTGAGCGGTCACTGAGAAAGGAGAAATAAATGGCTGGTTGGACTGTTACATTTGCTTGTCCTAACAGTCACGTTTGTGCGCAAAGAGTAGCAAGAACCTGTCCTTGCAAAGAAGTGTATTGTTGTAGCATAAGCAAATATTTTTAGGTGACAAAAGTGTCCCAGTGACAACAGAAAACTTTGGAGGCTTTCTTTACCTTGACGCCCAGGCATTGAGAATACATTTTTCTTTTTTCCTCCCTCTCTAAACAGCAGAGAAAGGCTTTTCTTGTGTCTTGCGAGATCAGTGTATGTGTGCTGGTACTGACAGGAGTGAAGAGAAATTCCTTTTTTAAGTTATGGTCATCTTTACAAGGATCATGCTCAGATGATGTTCCAAGAATCAAAGCAATGGATCATTAACTCTCATGATTATGAAATGGTTGAAAAGCATTTATGGAGAAGCTTAAATTTAAGCTTGACTGGCCTAGAAAGCTTATTTGGGAAGGAGAATTTTGTTAAATTAATTGTGATACTGAGTGATCAGTGAATGCTTCAGACATGCTGGCTGAAGACACTATGAGATTCTGTCAGATCTTTATTTCTAGAAAACGACGTTGCATTTTGATAGAAAATTTTGCAATTGTGATCTGAAAATATGGCCCAATTTGCCTCTGTGAGAATGTGTTTCAGGAATACTCATGATAGCTAGGTGTTTTGGGAAATTTGTGCCTAGGAACTTTTCTGGGTGAAGAACGCACAACAATGAAAAGGCATTGGACGAGAAGAGAGTTTTTGTGTCTCAGTGTATTTGTGATAAGGTTTATACAAAAAAATTTACATGTTTCGGTTTGGATTTTTCCTTTTTAGCAAATAATGGAAATCCATGATTTCATAAAGGAATAATTATTCCTTCTTCTACATTTTATTTCTTCCTTCAAGTTGCTTGGTATATTTTCAGTTACTATTCTGCATTTTTCATCTGTATATAACAATACGAGACAACAGAGTAGTATTTATTGGTGACTTTGACGCAGCCAGAACATATATAAGTTGCTCTTTGTTTTGGTTTCTTTAATACTGTGGCACAGCAAGATCATAGTATATTGAAGAGAACTCCTTGTATCTCTTCTTACTGGCTGGAGCATAAGGATCTCTGATAGTATTTTTTTTCTAATATTTTCAGCTGTATTAAAGGCAATTACAATTACAAATGAAAACATTTGGTCTTATTTCATGAGAAATTGGACATAAAAGCAGAGAATGTTTTAGCCGAAGGAGTGCCACTGTGCAGAAGTGGGCTCCAAAAGATGTATAGTATGATCAGAAAAGAAGTAGTAAATAATCTACAACTTAGAGTATGATGAGACTTTCATTAGTGAACTCCTTTTATGCCATATGCTTAATGATAAAGCACACATTGAAGGCTTTCTGTCATAACACTGTGTCATCAAAACATGAATTCCATTTGGAAGCTAAGGCTTGGTAATTCGAGACCTAAACCGACGTTGTTGCTTTTGCATTAAAACTGGAAGTACCCTTTCAAATTCTGTATCTGTTAAAGTATAATTTTATTCTGTAACTTTGAATATTTTGTGGTGAGGAGCAGCACATGTGGCTTAATGTATCTGTTGCTTATCTTCCAGTACTTTTGAAATCTAATGGCTTTTGGCCATACATAAAAAGGTGTATCTTTCTCTCCCTTTTTCTTTTAAGATCTTAGTGGCTCCATAACAACTCCAGATGTTAAGCTAAATCTTGGAGGAGAATTCATCAAAGAATCTACTGCAACTACATTCCTAAGACAGAGAGGGTATGGCTGGCTTCTGGAAGTGGAAGATGATGACCCAGAAGATAACAAGCCACTCCTGTATGTCATAATTATTTTTGGGTATCTGTCTTTATTAGTAGTGTAGGAAAAAACCCCCAACTTGTAGCCTCTTAAGTTATACCCCAGCCTTTTGCTGTGACTGGAATTCAGTTCGACAGATTACTTGACCAATGATTGTTTTCTAGTGCAGGAATGAAAACATGATGTTTCTTATTATGGGTTTTATTTTTAGCATAAAAGAGAGGCTTGTTGTTCACTGTGGAGGAGGAAGGAAGGAGGAAGTAAAATCCAATTTTATTAATCTCTAGAAGTATAAAGCTTTTATGGCTTTTCTGCCCTTAGGTGTTGATCTTAAAATGATAGAATCGTTTAGATTGAAAAAGACCTTTAAGATCAATAGCGTCCAACTGTTAACCCAGGACTGCCCGGGTGGTATCTGGTATGGTAATTTAAAAATTAGGTTGTATTCTTTCCATCTTCTGCACTGATTATGTGAGTTCTTAATGCTGTCAAAGAATTGGAGGCTAAGGCAATCCTGTGGAAAGATTAATGTTAAGTAAATGTAAGTAAATTCTGTCAGTTATTCTGAAGTGAAAGCATTATGAATCATGCTTATTACAGTAGGGATGCTAGAAGCAAGGTTGCGCAAACTTTATGATCTTTGATGTTATAAAGCTAGATTAAAAGTGTTGAAAGACAAAACTGTCCTTAAAACTGAAAATCTCAGCATCCCTTGTTCTGTTCACAGAAACATGGGTGGCTGAAGAAAGTTTGTATCTTAAGGTTATTACACTGTGAGTCAGGCAGCCTGGGTTTTGGTCCTTGTGCTGTACCTAAGCAACTTCATACTCAGTGTCTCACATACAGGAAAACATATACAGTGTTTTCCTGTGTGAATTAAAGATAATGATGCTTTAAAAGCTTGAAGTGAGCAGGTGAATACTCTGGAGAACTCAAATGAGAGTGCTGGGAGAGAACAGATGTCTGTAGAGCTTAACAAAATGACACTGCTACTTGAAAAGTAAATTAAAGTGTGCAGAAGTAGCTCCTTGTGTGAATAAGTCTGTTCTATAAATCTCTACTTATTCATTTTGAAACAGAATGGTGTACTGATGTGAAAACATATTAATTCTCTTTTTTTTGTAACTTTTTATCCCACAGAAAACCCAAGTTTGTGATTCAAAGACAGCTAGGTGTTCTTAGCTGCTGATTGCTGGAAGTGAGAGGAATGCCAGGGAGATAAATGATCAGTTTGTGGCAAACGGGATGAATATAATCATCCTCACAGGAAAGGCCTTAATCTGACTTTCATGTAGCAGTTTTTACGCAGTTAGGATTATTCCCAGAATATGTGCTGTAATGAAGCTTGGTAACCTGAATCCTACAAAGGATTTCAAGAACAGCAGCCAGCTAAGGGAGGTTCACCAGTGTGGTGCTGCTGGGCAAGCATTTTGGTCAATAGAATTGAGATTTTTTTTTTTTTTTTTTTTTGGTCTCATTGGGCAGCCTTACTCCAGACACTTATTTCCTGTTACACCTGCCACATTTCTGAGGTGAGATAGCTGTGAGCTTCATGTGAAATGCAGTTTATTCACATGAGAAACTGTCAGAAGCCCTAGTTGATGACAAAGAATTATTTCCGGTAGGAAAATATTTGTGTTACACAGTCTTTAGAGTAAAATATAGGAATACTACATCCTGTTTAGGTAAATGGAGGAAAATAGAAGCTTCTAGTCTAATCCTTAAATTCAGGGATGTGTTAACAATTTTTGTTACTTACTCACAAGTTATTACTGAAGCTATTTCAGAATTGATATTACTAGCAATCCTGAAAATGCCTTGAGAGACTGAATGAGCAGTTGTCATTTTGTGGTTGTTTTGTTTTTTTTTCTAAGAGAAATTCTGGTGAATCATGTCTTTGCATTTTATTTCTTGCTTCAGCTTTTCTGGGGGGAAACCCATAATTCAAGGCCTTGTACAAAACTTTCATAAACAGACTTAGGACATGATTCTGCATTTTTCTCTGCTGTGTTCCTAAATGTAGAGCAGAGGGATATCTGCTGGAAGTCTCTTGCAACTCTTCAGAGCTCCTCAGTCATGACTGCATAAGGAAAACACTAACGTACAGTTCTGTTGTAAGGTTCCATGCATAAACTCAGAAGTGGAATTGGCCTTTACTTAGAAAGTGTGATTCCCTCCCATAAGGAGGGATTACTAAGACAATCACAGCAAGAGGTACCGGTTCATAGTCTCCTGTGCAGAAGAGTCTTCCAGTCCATTTGTAGCTGCTTACCAATAGTTTGTAACAGGGATTGGAGAAGGCAATTAGAGAAGAGCAGATCTGTTGATAGAATTTATTGCTTGTTTAGTTGGCTTTTATTTATTTTTACCATATTGGAAACAAGCCAGTAATTAAAGAATTGGTATAAACTGGTCTCCTGAAAACTACTGTGAAGCAAGTTAAACCCGATTTTACTTTAAAAAATTGGTTTTACCTGATATTTTTTGAATGGTTTAGGATTAGTGAATGTAAAGGTATTCTTTCTTGTGGAGTTTGAAATAAAATGTGCCCGTAATAAGTGTGCTCAGCATAGGAATGCACAGACATTCTACTTCCATGTATCCATGCCTTTGACTTTTTAAGTAGTTAGAATGGTATGAATGTGTCATGTATTCCTGCATGTCAGAAAATAGATTGATTGTCTTAGACTGGTGGGGTATGTTGTGTGTTTTCTGTTCTCAGTCTTTCAATTGTTTTTTGAATAATTAAATATATCTAGCTGTGTCACAGCGGTTACTGAATGTGGGATGAAGGTATGGTGTTGCTTTGTTGTGGACAGACTGTTCCTTTGCTAGTTATGGCTTCAGAAAGCCTTATGGGTGACAGGAGGCTTGCTCTATAAACCTACTGTTTGCCCCTGCACTTACTTTTTTATGCTCTATTTTATTACCATGGTGTATAGTAATGCTCACTTGCTTTACAATTTCAGGGAGGAACTCGACATTGATCTGAAGGATATTTACTACAAAATTCGATGTGTGTTGATGCCTATGCCATCTCTTGGGTTTAATAGGCAGGTAGTGAGAGACAATCCAGACTTTTGGGGTCCTCTGGCGGTTGTACTCTTCTTCTCAATGATTTCATTATATGGACAGTTTAAGGTAGGTATAAGCCTTCTACCTAAAAAGAAATCTAAACTAAATCTGGGGAAATGATTGCTAAGCAATTTGCATTCTTACGTAGGTAGAATGTCTTTTCTTCGCATACTAATGCGGGGCATTTCAAATGCTGTTTCACAAGTTAATCTGTAGAAAGACAGCAGTAAGAAATGTATTAGATAGCCCATGGATAACTTGATCATGATGAAATGTCAGGTTTGGTTTTATACAGTAAAAGAAAGGAAAGATGTGGTTTCTGGAGGAAATAACTTGATACTAACAGGTTTATAGTCATATTAGTGAATCTTCCCACTTGAATTGTGACCTTTTGTTAACATTTTTTTTATTACCAGAAAATGTTACCAAAGAACATTTGTTTGGATGCCATATTTTTTATTTTCTGACAAATAAAGCTACTTGTTTAATTCATACTATATCACTGCCGTTACCTGGTATATTTAATCTCCATTAGTGCCATTTGCTATTTTGTCCTCCCTGCTCAATTACAATCAAATAACTTTCCTCTGGTCAGTAGGCTTTTTCTGTAATTCCTTTTGAACTCCAGGGTGGATGGCTATTCAGAGGCATTGTGCAGATGTAATTGGCCTCCATAAACCCTGTTAGCTTTTTTTCTTTATGTTCAGATTGACAGTAGAGAAGCGGTATCTTTCGTAGTCACAATTTATATGTGAGCCTGGGTGATTCTGATTCAGAAACCTTTGCGACTATATGTGTAGTTACAGTTGTTTAACATACAACGTAGTAAAGCAATAAGCCATATGTGAAGCAGCAGAATGTGCTTATGCAAGGATTTTTGTGAATGGTGAGATAAAATCACTCCCTTTATGACCTCTGGCTTCCATATGGTGTACCAACGCTGACGAAGAATTCACTCTGTGTCTTGTTTCTATGAACTTGAACTGAGTAGACTAAATCACTGTATTATTAAAGTCTTTTGGGTGGACCACTTAGCTGTCTCCCAGGCAAAGCACGGACCGTTCCTTGACCCCACGACAGATAAGCTACTTTCTGCAGTTTGTGTACCTACTGTACATGAACAGTAGGTCTAACATTTCTTAGAAACAGTGGATTTAACATACTGATGTGAAAGTACTGTATATGTGTGAGGAGGGAAGGCAGTAGCTAGCAGCAGAGTGACTGACAGCAGCTAGACTAGATGAACTGAAAGGTGGGCTGTAAGCTGGGGAGAGATGAGCATTCCAGCTTTAAGACTTTAATCTGGTCCTCTTCCTTTAGACAGTGGAGGAAAGCAGGAGGTAGAAGGAGGCCATGTGCTAGTTTCACAGATAGCATAAAGCTGTTGTTATGGACTTAATTTTTAAATTCAGCCGTCATGCATTTGAAAATAGACTGGACTGAACTGTTGTTTCCTTGTAAAAAGGTATTTCAAAAGGGAGAGCAAAGGGGAGACTATAGTCCTCCCAGAGGCTCAGCTCCAAGAATAGCTAAGTTACTGTGAAGATTCTGTTAAGCCAGAAAATGATTTTTAAGATTTCACCTGTTTAAGAGCAGAGCAATGAAAGAATAAGGAAAAAAATGGCAGAGTATGTCCCAGGAGTCTGGGGCTTCTATTAAGCTGTAATCATTATCAGGCTCTACTGAGAGTTAGTCCTGTGTCTTCTGAGCATTCCCAGTTTGCGTAAAGTGGCATCCTTATGGATGAAAGAAGCAGAATTCCAACTCCTTGTATTGGTTGAGCTGGCTTTTAAAAACTGAGGTCACATTTTGTAATAGGCAGGATATGAAGACATTTATTTAGCTAGGGTGGACTAAGCTTTAGTTTTAAGTAAACTGTACGCTGCCACAGTATTACAATACTTAGCAAAACACGTTGCATATACATTCCATGTTCACCAAACTTACCGTTAATGTGATTCTGTAAATGTAACCTCTGAATTTTATTCTCAAGTTGCATTGTGATACTAAGTAAAAATATTCTTGCTGCAATTCAGAATTGTTTTGCATTTAAAAAAATCCGTGACAGCAGTGAAAGTGGTGATAGAAATGAGTTTTCTTTTATCACAATGATAATGATTAATACAAATGAATTATTGTTTATCTCTTAAGGTTGTTTCTTGGATTATAACTATTTGGATATTTGGATCCTTGACAATTTTTTTACTGGCCAGGGTTCTTGGAGGAGAAGTAAGTACCTGTATGCAAAAAGGACATAAGAGGGAGGTAATGTAAAGTCTCTTGACTACATTGTTCAGTAGTAGTTGGGTTTTCTTGGTGCTTGACTGTGGACCTTTGTAGCTGACGAAGAATGGATGCAGTTAGTAAGTGTAATGCCTACATTTTGGGTTGTTGGCCATCAAAGTAAAATCTGAAATACAGAGATGGTCAGCTAGCCTTTCTGTGTACTGGATGGTGCGCTGGTTGTGACAAACAGTCTGGCAATTTGTACTGTGAATCCCAGAAGCTCTTAACAGGTGCCTGTGATCCAGAGCTGAAGTCCATTCTTGAGGGACAAGTGCTTTCAGTTTATTGGTCACTGAGCTAAATGGGATCCTTTCTCCTTTGCACAGCTCTTGCACTGTGCTTTGTTAAAACTTCTATTTTTTTTTTTTTTTTAATGGGGCTAACAGCAATTGTATAATGTCCTTGTGGGTAGAGTACCTACCAGTGTTTGTTTTTATCTTTGGACTGATGCAGTTCAAACCCATTAAAGGATGAAAATCAGTGCATGTTCTTGAACTGCAAAGCCAATTGATGTTCTGACCTACATACCTCCCTCCAGCTGCTTGCACCAGCAGGGTTGGAAGAGCTGTTTGAGCTGTTTACAAATGAAGTCACTAAGTGATTCAGGTGTAAATAACAACAAATGACTTGCAGCAAGGCCCACAGACAGCTACAGTGAAAACAGTCAGGAGGGTAGAAAGTTCTTAAAAATGGCTCTGCAGCAAAAAATGCATTGAACTGTGTTGTGAAGAACCAAATATTCAGTGATGCCCAATTTTTATATTTTTACTATGCATCTTGCATTAATGATGAATAATGTTTCAGATTGCCTACCTTATTTATCTTTACATTTTTTAAACTTTCTTCTAATTATAATTGCTACAGTCTTCTAGTGTGAACACTGTTTTGAAAGAAAAAGCTTTTACAAATGTGATCACATGGTATTTCTGCATGCCACATAATCCAGATGCCCTTAAATCAATCTGTTTTGCAACTCAAAATGTGAAATTATTAGAATGTATAAATTGGCAAGGAAGTGTAAGTGCACAGTTGACTGTGAAGGATCAACAGCCACAAGAGAGTGATTGCAGGATGGTCACTTGTCTCGCCAGTATTTTTCCTGTTAAATCCAAGAAGGCTAATTTGGCCCAGGAACATTTCAAACCGTAATAGGGGAAAATCAGACATTTTAATCCCCATGAAGCTAAAAACAGTTACAGAATTACTTTGAACAAATCTGTTTAAGATAGTAAAAATAATTTTAAACTGGAAATCAGATTTCTGTGCCTTAGAGGGACCAGGTTCTAGGTCTTCCACTGATGCCAAAAGCATTCATGTACTTCATGCATTTATTTATGTATAATGGATATGAGTATGTTAATGCAGGAAATTACATCTTTGCTACTTTTGACAGCCAGGACTACAGCTGGTGATTTGAGAGGTCTGTTCTCGTTCTGTGCTCCTGGGTATCACACACACACCATGGAGAGTGGCGGTTGAGAACCACTTAAGGCAGAACATGAAACTTTGAGCAGTGGGTGGAATTACATGTTTAACCTGTATAAATTCTTCCCTTGGAAGTGATAAAATTGTCATTTACAACTTTTTTTTTTAAAAGGACAATGTTCTAAGAGAACTGAATGATTAATTAAAAAAATTCTAGGGGGTAGCATACAAAACCAATTTTCATGCTAGCAAGCTTCCTTTAGTTGAAATCTCATGAATACCTAAGAAATTATTATTGCTATTCATACTGTTATTACAAGATCAGATTGTGTATGGTGACAAAGATGGAGTACTACAAAGCTTGTTTTTATGTGCTTGAAAATTTCAGGTTGCTTATGGCCAAGTTCTTGGTGTGATAGGATATTCCCTACTTCCCCTCATTGTCATAGCACCCGTACTTTTGGTGGTTGGATCATTTGAAGTTGTTTCTACCCTAATAAAAGTAAGTTCAGTATAATCTATTGTGAATTGTTTACAGTTATTTTTAAGTCACTTTCCTAAGACTACAAGTATGAATCTGTTCAGGACGACATAACAATATGTCAAAATAATCAGAACTACAATGTGAGGTCTGTGATCCTCTTGGTGGACATGACTGCTAAGCAAATTCTGTTTCAAATGTTTGAGTACTTGGGGGATGTACAGACCTGTTGCTATAACAACACCTGTTGTTATCAGGTTAGCTTATATTTAAATATTTTGTGGTGCTCTAATGGTCGCATTAAAATAAATAGGATTATCATTTTGAGAAAAGGATGCATAACTAAACCTCAAAATGAAGAATCTGAAAATAAGCCGTTTGATCCCTTCCCCCGTCATCCAGTTTATTTTTAGTTACTGCAGCATGAATATGACATTAGTCATTATTCCGAGACCTTCCCGTAGTGGTAGCTTTACAAAGCCCTTGATACCCTTTGCAGAGACAGCAAGTATTGTTCTGATTTACCGCAGATGTGGAATGTAAGGCACAGAGCAAGAGTAACTTCCCTTATACCACCTGCTGTTGGATGCTTTTTATGCAACTAGCAATGTTCCCTGATAGATCGGAAAACTACATAATGTTCTTGAATGCTTCCAGTACTACTTAAAACCCTTCTAGGTAGCCTTTGAGGTCATTGCTGAACTTTTGGAAAGGTTGGCTGAGGAAGTTCTCTTCCTAGCTAAGCTGTACACTTTCTGAGTTCTTGTTCTGTTGATTTGATTGATTTCTGTTTTTTTTGGCGTGCTGGTAAACAATATAATTGAAGCACAACTGAAGTGTATGATAAATAACAAAATTGCTGTGTTTGTGATTTGATAACTTGTAATTACTGTGAAGCGATACAGTCAGCAAATCATTAACTTGCCAGTTAACTAATGTATAACTTGAAAATAAATAAATGTTAATGAAAAGTCTGTTACTTGAGTACTGGTAACAATCTTACATGAACTTCAGGGTGAATCTGTGCTAGGTTCTTACCTTTACATCATTAGTGTGAAAATGCAGGACGAGCCCCATACGGCCAAAACTGTTTATGCTGTGACAAGTACTGCTACTTACGGCCTGAGAGCTCTGCGCTTGGGGAAATATTTCCCAGTCCTAGAGTTGGGGAACTTACAGTGAAATAGTGACATTCCAATCAGTTCTTTGCCAGTTGCAATCAGCAAAGTAATGCACCTCAATTGTTTCAATTGCTGCAATTTTCCTAATGTTTCTTAGGGAATTCAGTCATGATTCTTGAATGTTCTTCCTGTCCATCTCTGCAATCCTAGGTTAGGCAGCAAAAACAGGAGTATGCAGTCACATGCATATTTTTTTGTTGGGTTTTTTTTGTTTGTTTTTATAATGGCAGTTGAACAGGCCACATAATCCCTCAAGGGGCTTCAACTCCTGACAGAACTGTAGGACAAGTTCTTCGCTGGGGTCCTACTATGTCTGCCCCCTATGCTCTTGTGTTTTGCAGAAGATCACAGTGACTTTGCATGCTGGATGGTTTTAAGTATTTTTTTCCTTTTTTTTTTTATTAATACTCGAGGTGCTGCTAGAGGATAATAATGTCTGATTACTTTTTGCTATAACCTTGTTAGTTTGAGGTTTGAGTTAAGTTCACTGGCCTCAAGACATTTTTTTTTCTAAATAGGCATGTTAACTTCATATAGCACAGTGGATGTTCATAGGTAATGTTGCTTTCTGCCAGTCTTTTAAACTGGTTCTTTCTTAATTTAGTAAGCAATATAGTTTTTGATACAGATTGTATTTTGGCAGGCTTCTCACTGCACCTGAAAGAACTATGAATATGAGGTTCAGTTACCTTGAGGTGGAGGCACCGTAATTAAAGAAAAGTTTGAGCCAGATAAATCCTGAAATAAAAAATAGTAATTAAACTCTCTGGTGTATATATTATAGAGGAAGAGTCAAGTACAGTGACTCTTTTGCTTAAAGAAAGGGAGGGGTCAATAGTTGGGGTCAGTCAAGGTAGAAAGATAAGTTACTAATCCAGTGATGTTTCAGATTACCAGTGTATATGGCTTGCTTTATGATGTCTGTCTTCTATTAGAGAAAAGTTACTGTAGATCCTTAGCTGTTTACTTCAGTAAAAATGGCTCAAATAAAAAATAATATGACTCTTTGTTAAATGTTTCTTTAAAATTAAATGAAAATGTGTAGTGTATTCTTTTCTATTCATAGTGTGTGTGTGTGTAGTTCTCCAAAATTCTTGTTTGAGGGAGTCTTAATCCTGTTGAGAGAAGAACTGATTTTTGTCTTGGTATTTGGAGAGATTTTCTTGTGGTGTCAGCTAAGATTGTTCATCTTCTTTTTCAGTTGTTTGGAGTCTTTTGGGCTGCATACAGTGCTGCATCATTACTAGTTGGAGAAGAATTCAAGACCAAGAAACCCCTTCTAATTTATCCAATCTTTTTATTATACATTTATTTTCTGTCCTTGTACACTGGCGTGTGATCTAGTGCAATATGAGGCCAGAAACTGTATTTTATTCACTTGCAGACTGATAACACATAAGAATAAGGAGGCTGGAGATAACACAAGTGACTGTTTTGTATCCAGTTGTCAAGATGTTTTAAGATCGGAGAGCATATTTGTGTATATTATTTAATGAAGCAATTGTAGCTATATAGATTTGTATCAAAGTTCTAGGTTTGTTTAAAACTCTTCAGATTTTAATGAACAAAATAAAAGAACCTTGTGTTTTATAAGAAAATGCAGCAAAACCACAACTCAATACCTGTGCCAAAAGCACTAGGACCAGATAACTACATTCGAGGAGAAAAATGAGAAGTTAACTGTAACAATCTCAAAGTGCAATTTTTCTTTTGAGCTTAAACACAGCTGGCTTTTTTGGCACAGCAAATTCTGTAGATAATATATATTTATGAAACAGTCCTGATTGTTCACAGAATAGTCTGTATAATCAAGACATGAAGATACTACTTTTAATTTAGTGCCTCAATTACTTTGATTTGGCTATTGAGTTTTTATAAATTCCAATTTGTTTTCAAAACATGTATATACTGTGTATTTTGTATCTATGGCTTGTGTGTAGCGTAAATACTCCATGGTTAAGGATGTATATTGGGTTTTTAAAAGATTGAAGATACAAGTATTTGAAGTCTTCATTTAATATCTCTGACCAAAGGAGCAAGATATTTACCGCGTGACATTATTAATTAAAATGCATACTTAGAGAAACAAATTATTTTACTTAAAAGTATAAATTTACAGAGAAAAGGGGGAACACTTTTCTCAGCTGTAGTGGTGGCTTAATGTTGGAGAAAAAAGATGATCTATCAAATTTGTGTGACCTTTAAACAATGTTATTTTATGATGGCAAAATAAAAATAATGCTTCCCTAACTGTTTTACAACATCTTGCTCTGTCTTGCTTTTAATAGCATGCTATTTAACACGCATCCATTCCCTTCCCCCCCACCCCCCAGTACTATTAATTCCTTGTAAAGAGAAAGAAAAAAAAAAAAGATTTGTAAGGCCAGATTTTTCCCTCCACTAAATAAGGCAGAATTACAGCCTTAGTAACAATTACAGTCTTGCTAATTTTGACTATCCAAGGGTTATGTAATAACGTGATGACATGTTAAATATTTCCTGTGTACTGTGTTGATGGCTTATGTAATGGTCCTTATGGTAATGTTTCTTCATGAGGGAAGTCCACTGAAGTTCACTTTGCATGGTACTAACTTAGGCATTTGCAATCTTCAGTATTTAGTATTGACAAATAGATCTTAAGATTCTTAATTGTTTTTGGGGTGGTTTTTTTGGTAACAGGAAAAAAGCATTCCCCATCCTTTTTTTTTTTTTTTTTTTTTTTTTAACGCTGCAAATAAAAATCAACCATGACAAGGTAATAGTAGAGGCTGTCTTTGATCCCTGGTGGACATATTTCCTTATCAGAACTGTAGCTTTTCAGCTTTTTAGACTGTGTAACTTGCTGTTTTGGTCACTTATTCTTACCACTCGTTATTGATGCAAAATATATATTTAAATTCCAGCTCTACCACAAACCTCTAGTTTATTTGGTCTGCTTTTCTGGCTGATGCTTGTATTGGTTTTAAACAGAACTACTTACAATTGATGCTAGACATCAATTGTAATGTAATACTCTAGGATGTAATACCTTAAAGGAGAAAAATTAAGAGTGAGTGACTTTTCACCTAACTTTTGACTTCTGCAGAAGTTCCGGTGGAATTACTGCAGAGTCAAACTAAGCCAATTATACCAGCAAGTTACTACTTATCTGCAAGTGTTCTGTGAGCGTTCATACCGCATTCTAAAAAAAAAAACCAACAAACCAACCAACTTTAAAAAAAATGCACGTTAGAGTATTTAAAAAAAAAAAAGAAAAAAGCATGTTAGCTTTGGAATCTTGCATGATAATCTGGTTTTATCTCTTTTTTTTTTGGTTTTTTTCATGATTTACACTTCTTTTTTAACAGGAGTATCCAGCTAGTATTGGAAGACTCAACCCGGGTCCTGTGAATACATGGTTAACTAACAACCACAAACATGAAGGGCAAGGACACATGTAGGTTACTAGGCTGTCAGAGAGCTTTAAGCTTAGTTTTCCTTTGCATAGCTGTTCATGAGATGTCTGTACTGGATCCTGTGCATCTGAAATGACTATGAATATTCAAAGGATGCAAGAAATGTTCTATTTAACTTCCTCTATACTAATGTTCTGTGAAATTTATAGTTGCAATTTTAACTGTTCCTTTCCACAGACTTGGCACGTGTAATATGCAATGTAGATATGCACTTAACATAGTACATATTTTGTACACAATTGCAGATTTGCACCTTTTAATCTTAGTCTCTCTAGGGTCACCTTTTGCATATGCTGTGCAAGAAATATGTACAAACAGCTCTCAAATGGTTCTGATAGTTTGTAATAACTTTGCATTCAACAAACTCATATTTTAGATGAGTGTGTAAATACAAGATGTATTTTATAAAAATTTTGAATTAAACTTGTTTACAGAATGTATGAAGCTCATTTATATTTACTGAATTAAGACACATCTATATTCCTATCTGTGTCATCAGTCTCAAGCTTTGAGGCTATAAATAAGTTTTTCTGAGAATATATATACTGCTTTTTATCTGTCAAAACTACATTAAGACCACATCCATCTGGTAAAAAGTTCCCTTTGTAAGGTGCAACACCTTATTTTGAGGCAGAGGTGTTGGTATTAGATGATAATGTGACACGCTTTTTGGATGATGTTTTGTGCAGAGCAGCTAGACACGTCCATGCGTGTATGTCTGTCTTCTTCTCCCCATTGGATATGTTTATCAGAAAATTATACCTACTTGAAATGTGTATCAAATCATTTGCTTTGATGTGGAGACAACACACAGCTTGAGCTCTGCTCAAAGTTTTGTCGCTATCCTTATCAGCCTTTAATCTTTCACTTGAAGTAGCCAAGCAAGCCTAAACGCTGACGATTTTGCTCTTGGGGACAACTTGCTTGGCCTGGGTGGCACGTGTACCCCTGGGGGTCGTGGCTTTTTCTCCTTACACAGACACGATTTCAGAAATCATTTCCCTGCTATCGCAGCCTGTGCCAGCTTTGGTCCTAGTAACAATACTCTTGTGTAGGAAACTGCATCGTATTTGAAACTTTGTTATATGTAAGACCACCCCTAGCACAGAAGCTGTCTCATGTCACTGGGATAAACCAGCACCTACAGGTAGGCATGGCTGGACAAGGTGCACTGGTGGGCCAGTGGGTGGAACGGGAACACCTCGGTGCAATCAGAAAGCTTTACTACATGGTGAATATTGCCTCAGAGGAAAAAAAAAAAAAAGCAAGCTTTCACGGGCACAGTGCCTCCATCCCCCCTTTTTTGGGGGAAACCCCGACGCTGGAAGCACCTCGCGCCCCCGCAGGCGGACACCGCCCGCCGCCGCTGAGCGGAGCCCCCGGCCGGGCGGGGGGCGGGGGCCCGCCCGCACGCCGCCTCGCGCAGGAGCTGCAGGCAACTCCGGCAGGGCCGGCCCCGCGCCGCTCCGCCTTCGGAAAGAAGCCCAGAGCCCGAGAGCCACCTCCCGGGGCGGCGGGCGCGCTAGGCCACGGGGGCCGGGGCGGGGGGCGGCCGGCTGGCAGCGCTCGGGCCCTGGGAGACGGGGCCGTTACGCCGACTGCCCACCGGAGAGCACCCCTCACCGGGGCTGGGCCCGGCGCCCTCCCGGCCGGCCCGGGGGTGACCGCTGCCCGCGCCGGGCTGAGGAAAGGCTCGCGCCCCGCCCCGCCCCGTCGCGCCCCGCCCCGCCGCCGGAGCACGCTCACCACGCCCACGCCGGCAGCGGCGGGGCGCCCCGTGCGAGGCCCCACCCGCGGGGGAGGAGGATACGCGCGCGCAGTGGAGCCCCGCCCCCTCTCTCCCCCTGTCCCTCTCGGTGACGAGCTGCTGCCCCCCCCACTCCGCCCCCCGCGGCAGGGCCGGCGGTCGGTTCCGCATCCGGCGCGGTTGTGTCACTTCCTGCGCACGCTGGCTCTCTCCCTTTCCCCCTCTCCCCGGACCCGGATGGTGACTGGCGGCGGCGGCGGCTCCAGGGACTGTCACTGAGCGGCTCCCTGTGGGCCTCTTGTCCTGAGGGCGGCGGCGGCGGCCGGCAAGATGGCTGCGGCGGCCTCCTGCTCTTCGGCGGCGGCGGCACCGGCCGGGCCCGGGCCCGGGCCGGTGTCGACCGGGCCGGGCTCCTGCGAGTGGCTGCTGCTGCGGGACGGCTGTCTGCGCTGCGACGCCGACGGTCTCTGCAGCCTGTGCTACCACCCGGCGCTCAACGCCATCCTGGCCGTGACCGCTCGCGGCGCCATCAAAGTCATCGACGGCACCTCGGGGGCCACGCTGCAGGCGTCGGCACTCAACGGTGAGCGGCCTGGCCCCCGCGGCCTGCCGGGCCCCCGAGGCCTGCCGGGCCCCGCTGCCGCGGCCGGGGAGGCAGGCGGGCGGGCGGCGGGGGGGAGCGGGCCGCGGCAGCCCCCGGGCGCGATCGCGGCGCTGCGGAGCCGCGGGGGAGGCGGCCGGCGGCTCCCCGGGAGCAGGGGTGGTGGCGGGCGGGGGGTGGCCCGTGGGGAGGCTCCGGGGGCAGCGGCCGGCCTGGTTCGGGCCCAGGTGCCGGGGGGTGCCCTGGTTCTGTTGCACCCCTGGTTTTTCAAGCCTGAACGGTTTCTGCTCTTCGGGGCAGAGAGATTGGTGTAGGCAGCAGCGACGCGTGTTCCTTCTCTAAATCGTATTGGCGTAGTTACTAAAAGATGAAATGGGGATGGAAAGCTGTGATTTACAGGGCTGAATTTTTTCCAGTTTATTTTTTCAGCTGTTCTTGGGGATGACATAACATTGAACCTTCCAAAGATTAGAATCAATGTATTACGCAGGACAGGCATAGTTCTGATTCTAACTGTTAGCATGTTACTGTGGTTTTATTTATTGAGCCTTAATCTGCGTTTGTGAAGGAGGTTTATTTCATGGAAGTATCATTAGCCTTATAGCTCAGAATTAAGATCAGAACCCTCGGTGAAGTCGTTTCATGGTCCGTTTTTATGTATATTTGCATAGTTCCTCAGGCTGCTGAGTATCTTGACTGTCTCTGGTGCCAGTGACATTATCCCTGCTGTGATGTTAGGGAGGCAGGGTTATGGACTGACTTTGTGGAGGCCATGACTGTAGTAACTTCGTAACTGCGAAGCAGCTTTCTTTGTTGCCCATTAGTGTTTCTACACTGCTAACAAACTAGCTGTGTAGAAAAAGATTCATATGGTATGAACAGTTTTTATTCCTCATACATTAATGTTTCTTAAACTGTGGTACTTGTCAGAATATTGGAGCTAGTGGTGGGGTTGTTTGGTGTGTCACGAGACCAGCCCTTGGTGCAGAAAGGTACATTTCTTACTAGTTGTGTGTTTCTGTGTTCAGGTTCTCCTCACAGTTCAGCGTTGCTAGTAAGAACTAGCTTTGCTGAGCGGTGGTAGTGCAAGGCTGGCATTTGCCGCCTGAACGTGGTATAGTAATGTCATGAATCGTATGGGGATGCCATAGTCTAGGCAATGTGTATGCTTTCACCTTGAAAACCTACAGCTGTATTACAATGTCAAACTGAGGAGAACAAAACAAAAATCAGTGATTTCCTTTCATAAGTTAAAGTTGGCACGTTGTAAAGTGTAAAGGTTAAATGTTTGGGGCAATATTTTTTTTTTTTTTTGTGTGTGGGAGTATTAAGAAGGTGTCAGCTGCTGTTGTTGTTAGTCGCTTGTATTGAAAACGAGGCTCCTGTGTGGTGTTTCCCGCTTTGTTCAGAATTCAGATCATTCTGCTTCTGTAGTTCCCTTTCTTCTACCATGCTATCTCCTAAAGTGCTTTTTTTTTATTAATATCTTTATTTCTCGATTTTCTTCAAGCTATTGCCAGAATTTGAGAATTGCTTTTAAGTTGTGGATGAAGAGGGCATAAATCGATGACTTAATTTGTAATTGGTTGAGGAGAACATGTTTAATTTTCATGAACAGAAAAAGTGAACTGTAAATCAAAGCCTAAGCTGTTGTTTTACACTTTTCTGTGATAGGATCCTTGCAAGGGGTTTGATTTAGTATTCAATATGCTAATGGAATTTCTCCCCTAAATAGTAACTATTTAAAAATAACTTACTGCTTTGCTTCTGTTACGTGCATGCAGTCCTGTATTCAGTCATGTATACTTCCTTTAGTCTCAGTTGTCTCTCTGACAACATGACTGTAAAAGATGGATTCTACTCCTCCTCATATGAAGCAGCGGAATTGCTTGCTATCTACCCTAATTTTATCAATGCCATATAGCTGGTGATTATGTTAGCGGAAAAAAAATGTATAACCTTAGTTTAGTTTGAAGAAACTTTAAATTAATTTCCTTATAGATTTAGACCAGCATGCCTGTCAGAAATCTGGTTCATCTCGGCAGCTGGTGTCTGTTGCGGCTGTTACCAGCTGTGTTCACTCTTGTTCTCTCCCTTTTCAGCCTGTTTTTGGGAAGAGGAGGAAGAGGGAATTCAACTGTTCTCTGATGTCTGCCTACTCTGTACAGTGTGAGCTCTTTTAATGTAGGATAGTAGTTGGGCACTCAGACCTGTAGGCCAACTCTGTCCCTGCTCCCTCCCCTGCCATAAATGACAGGTCAAAGGATATTGTTGCTGCAGGGACTTCTGGTACTATAACTAAAAATAGAGTCTCTAGGAATTAAAACTGTTTCTCTTGGGAGATTGCTTGTCCTCCTTGGTAATTGGGGCTGCAGATCTTTTGCCCTGTCAAAAGATTTATGTTGGACAGAAATGCTGTTGCTCATTACCCAAGGAAAAACAAAACATAGCAGGCCTCTCTTTCTCGAAAGCAGAGCAAGGAAAAAGATCCCCCATCAAGGGAGGGAGATGGTGGGAAACTCCACCAAGCTTTGGTTTTGCTTTTATTTGCAGTTGCTGTTGACTGCAGCAATACATTAAGCTTTGGGCTCCTTCTCAGTGAAAAGATTGAACCTGTGGAATTCTGAATCTGGTAGAGCAGTGGAGGCTGTCTTGGGTGGAATGTAAATGCAGTTTGCTGTCTTTGGTGTGTAAAAGAGCAAGACAAAAGATTCGCAGCCAAAAGACACTTCAGGTTGTAGATCAGGTCCAGACATTAGAATGTGATCTCTGGTCTGCACGCTTCAGTTCCTCATGTGAACATCACTGATCTGATGTATGTGATGATCCATGGATTGTTATTCTGAGCCCAAACTGTAGGAATCCAGTGAGGATTACGATTATTATTATACCACACCATATTTTCATCAGATCTACCTTTTGAAAGTGACATCTTAATCTGTTTCCTGTATGGGCACTGTAGGCCTGTTCCAGAGGGCCAGGTGATCATTTGCAACAGCCCAGACTGCGGTAGCGAATGAGAGTACTATTGGTAAAGGGAAAATCAGATGGTCCTTTAACATTGATCTTCGTCTTACCTGGTCACAAGGTTGTCCTTTTTGTTCTCCCAATGCTGTTGAATACGCACTACGTGTTTCAGAGAGCCAGACTGGGAGTGCAAGGACAATTCTTGTGATTACTGGGTATTAGGCATTTCTGTGTTTGCTAGTCGTAGTCAGGACTAGTTTTCAATCTGCCACGCAAGTCTATCAAGTACTTTTATTTTCCCTCTTGGGCATTTAAATATTTGTGTGCTTTCAGTTTCAAGTTGAACACTGGTAGCCAAAGAGCATGCATGATCAGTCTCCAAATACAGCACTAAGGATGAAACTTTTCCTCCACCTCAAAAAAACCAACCAAACAAACAAAAAAAAGCCAGACCAAAAAATCCCAAAGTATCAAAGCAAACTTCCAGAATAATCTCGAGTGACTCTTTAGTTTTCGTAGAGATGTTTGATTTATAATTTCCTTCTGTTTCCAAATAAGAAAACTGCTTGAACTGGGAGAGTGCTGTAATTCCCAGAGAAGCTTGACCAGGAACACAGAAACTAAAATGTACTGTCAGATTGACAGTGACCAACTTGGATGTTTCTGTAGAATTTTCTAAATTAATTTGACATAGCAATGGCTTCAGAGCCTTGTTCGCTAAAATGCAGTGTTTCATAGTTAAGATCTTTGAATTGCTATAGAGACCCTAACAGTAACCAAAATACAGACTTCTGAATGCATACAGGGAAGGATCTGTTCATTGTCCATACATACCAGTTCTTGTAGGGGAAACAGAGACTCTGCCTTATCACCAGAGGCCCTCAGCTGCTGCTCCTCCAACACAAGAATTCAGAAATCAATAGGTCCCAGCCCAGGAGGCTCGTCTTGCCAGCAAGTTCAACACCATTTTCTGTCTGTCGGTGTTCTCTTTTGGGAAAGTCCTATTTGTCTTCAGCTGCCTCACTTTGAATTATGGAACCTTGGAAATCTATCAAGGGATGTCCTTGTTCTGGCTTTTTGTTTCCTTTCCATGTGATGCAGGAAGCAAAACAAGAAGAATCCCACGTTTTGCAGCTTAGGAGTCACAGAGGGAGTGTGTGCTTCTTACAATGTCTAGGAACAAACTGTTGGGATGCTCTGCCATCCAATTCTAGGCTTGAATTATTTGGGACATCACCAGCGGCTTTAACTATTTCGAGCTCACTGTGGTGACACTGCTCAAGTTGTCTCCTTCATTCCTCAGAATTGGGGCGAGTTTTCTCATCTTCTTGGCTCTTATTTTCATTTACTTGATTATGAGACAAAAAAAATTAAAAATACTAATGATGAAGGCTGTTGCTGTTAATAAAGAATTTTTTCCTCATCTGTTTCTCATTGCATGGGGAATGTTGTCGAATATCTAGTGATCTGCTACAGGCCACCTTGCATTTGAGTATGCTTGAATGACAATGCTAGTCTGGGTAAAATGCTTCTCAAAGAGATTGTTCCAGTGATTTATGTGATCTTAAGGTCATTCATGAAGATCCTTAAGCACTTGAAAAAAACAGAATAGGAGAATTGTTAAGATTTGAGTTCAGTGTTTTATTCCAATAAAGATTCTAGGCTGCCATATGCCGCATGTGTCTGGCAGGCTTGATCAGGGTATGTCAGATATTCCTTCTTACTTGCCATGGATCCTGCCAGACTGACAAGATGCCATTAATTGATATTTCCAGGCTCTGTGGAAGCACATCTGGATTATCTTCTGCAGAAGCTAAAATAGAGTAAAAATAGAGATCTGATCACGTGCCTTTAAAGGGGCATTTGCATTACTATCTTTATTGTAGGGATTCAGAAGTAACAACAGACAGCTATGCAGGCGTATGTTATGTTGCCAGGCAAGATAGCAGAACATTTTTCATTTTATTGACAGATCATTCATATCTGGACTGATGGATTCATGGCTATCATTGCAACAGTAGCATCGTATTATTAAATGTTGCAGTGTGCTTTGATGTTGGATAATCAGAAATTTCCTAGCCCTCTGCGAATGAACTTTGAGAAAGGTCTTCTGCAGGAAGATGTGTCTTGAAATGCTTTGTAGTGACCCAAAGAGGAAATACTGTGCTCTGCATCAGGGATTTGAACCTTGATTTCCTCCTGCCCTATTCTATTTCACAGGTAGTTAAGGTATTTCTCATTGATATGGAGAACCCTCGGGGAGAAAACCTGATTTTCAACTTCAGTGCTGATTGTGGTCCAGCTTTGGTCAAGATGGCTTTTAATATGCTTATGTGATGAATCCTTCAGCTCAGCTCCCAGTCATGTTGTATACTGTATTATATAAAGCGTAGAAGAAATTTGGCAGAAGTATGTTCTGACAGAGATAATTGATTAGTTCAAGTCCAGAACATTATGAAAGAAGGCAGGTAGACCTCTGTTGGACTCGGAGTAATGGAAACATGGAGAAGGTTTTTGCTTCGGATTGCCTGGCCTAGTGATCTTTAGAAGCCCTGATCTTTTTGCTATTCTGAGCATCAGTGGTTTGGATCTTGTATACTCTTCTGTCCTATCAGCCAGCCATAATGTTAGCTGGCTCAGTAGAATCCCTTTCTGTGTCTTTTGTTATATTGCTTGTAACTATTTTTATGGTTGCTATTGCATCGGTATCAGTAACTTGAGCTTAAGGGAAATACAACATTAGGATTTTGTAAGGCAGTCCTAGACTGAAGAGTCACCTTAACTGTTTCTCTCAAGCTTTTAGTAATGATTATGCCTGATTTCTGGGTATGGTGTTGATCTGTTCTTACAGGTTTTCTTTACAACTTACTTTCAAATAGGGAAACAAAGCTGTCCATCCTTGCTGTTATAAGGATTCTTTAATTCTCCCTGAACAGTATGACATCTTTCAAAAATGCTTCTTGGGCTGTGTTGGAGATAAGGCTTACAACCATGGACTCCTGGACAGCTTTTGAATGTATCAGTTTGTTTTAAGTCATGTTGAGAGATAGCTTGTTGCTTATCAGTAGCTACTCAACATGGGTTTTATTTTTAAATAAAAATTTTACATGTGGATCAGTTTACTTTCCTCCTGGTTCTTGAGTGATGTTGCAGTATTGCTTTCTGCTGTCAGAAAGCTGTCCTTTAAATAGTTAATGCCCTCTTAATTGCAATGACTTCTTGCAGTCACCAGATGAGTGCTTACTACTGAGTGGACAGTTCAAGAAAGAAGAGCTCTTGCACTCAGTTCTTCCATTTGTGAGGTACAGATGCATACCAATACCAACACCTGCAGTTCTTTTGGCTTCTGCAGAGTCAGAATACTGGGTGGTGTATTGGCCCAGTTCCTTTGCTGCTTTGTCTTTCGGAAGAGTATCACGATTTGGTAAGGACCCTGTGCACACTGCTAATCAAAAAGTAGACAGGAAGTCTGGTACACGCACAACATTTACTTTGAAGATTTGCATGTATGTTAGGGGAAAGAGCACTCCACAGATAAGGATGGTGCACAAGAAACGGGGGAGAAAGAACAGCTTTTGTTTTACAGCCTAGATTAAAAGTGTAAACTTATGGAAATAACTTACCTTTCAGATAAATATAAATGCTATTATGTTACAAATTTTCTTGAGGTATTTGCAAGGGCTGTTCAGTGAGTATTGATAATTTTTTTTAATGTAACTTAAGAGATGAGAGAATTCGCTTATCACTTAGGTTTGCTTATCAGTCTTGAAAATTAGCAGCATTAGTGAAAACGCATACCCAAGTGCTGGTTAATGAAGGCTTGCATAGCGTAGTCTGTCAGTTCTTCAGTCTCCTGTACAGCTCATGGAGGGAAGACGGTTTGATCCACTACACTTCCCTGACCTGAGTGTGAAGCAGTCAGGAACTCATCTGAGCATTTGGCAGATGTAGAAAAGTTTGAGAAACACTTTTTTACTGGCAACAGGCTAAAGAGACTTATGAAAAACTTGTTGTGAAAGGGAAGAGCTGGGAGGGTGAGGGGTGGGACTGAGAACTATGATGAAGTGGCTGCATGACAGTGGGGAAAGGGTTAGAAAGGGTTAGGGAAGTAGGAAGCTGGGGAGATGGCAGCAAAGACTGGAAGGACTGGAAGTGTTTCATTGAAGAGCAAGAAGGCACTGTGGCTGTTGTGGAGAAATGCTGTGATAGATTTAGTTGGCCTGTCTTCTACAGGATCCTAGGTTCATGTTGTGATGTAATTGACAGACTTAGTTTAATAGTGGGGGTTTTCTTCTGATCAGTTTTCTATAGCTTTTGTAAGTCAGAATTAACAAGATTAGCATTTCTCAACAAATCACCTTAAGATTCCCTCTCCATTCAATACAGAAAAAGTCATTACTCTAAACTTTTGGAGGAACCTGCTTCACATTACCTATATAGATGGAGCCTGGCAAGACCAGTCTTACAAGACTTAATTTAGCTTTTCTGAATGTCTCTTTTTAGTGATAGAGCTAAAGTTAAATTTCTATGGTCACCATGTTCAAATATTCTTATGCTGCAAAGTGGTGTCTTAAACATACAAGGGCCTTCCACCTTGTCAGCTTCTTTAAAGAATCTGAAAAGGCGCCCTCAAGAGTAGTTTCGCTTTTAAATATAGTGGATCTAGGAGAATGTGAGAATGCATTTAATTAATTTGAAGTTCTCATAAGAATTTAGTGGAGTTACAACAGCGTTGGACAAAGTGATGGAAGAACAACCTATCAAAGGTCATTGTACAAAAAGGAAATCAGGAAGTCCCTGAGCAGAAATCGGCAGGGGCTGGGAGTGTTACAGGAAGGTACCATTGTATACATACCCTTTCATAAATTCTTCACTGCGCACCTGGTTTAGACCACTGTCTTAGACAAAGTGTGGGGTTATGTGTGTTTTCCTGTGATCCAGTGAGGTTGCTCCTGTGTTCAGTGTTGTACTGCCTTAAAACTAATGTCAAAAAGAGAAAGGTAGTAACTCAGCAGTCTAACATAGCTGTGGAACTACGGCTGCAGTAATGGAAGACTGCTGTTAGATTTCCTTCTAAACCCTTTTTTCTGCAGGCTAAACGAGCCCTGTTATCTTGGTTTTTCTTCACGTGTTGTATGCTCCATCCCTCTAACTTAGTATCCCCTTGTGGGACTCTCACATATGTGCTGATATCTCGGATGGAGGACCAAAGCCAGACACAGTATTCTTGATGTGGACTCAAAAGTACTGAGTAGATCCCCTGATCTACTGCCTGTGCAATTCCCTGTAACGGTATGTTGCTGTAAGGATGCATTGCTGCTGCTTGTTCAGCCTGTCCGTCACGATCCCCATGTTCTTTTTGCCAAGTTGCCACCCAGACAGTTGGTCCCCAGCTTCTGTTGGTGTATGGGTTTATAGTCCATACCAGCTGTAAGATGTGGCATTTGTCTTTGAGCTTCAGGATACTTGTGTCAAGCCATTTCTCTGGCTTTTTGAGATCCTTTTATAAGACAGCCCTGCCATTTAATGCATTACTTGCCCTCAGTTGCCTCCCATTTCATCCGTGTCATCCATGGTCTTGCGGAAGGTGCGGCCTGTCCCATCATCCAAGCCACTGATGAAGGTAGTAAACTGTATCAAGCTTTGCTGAATGCCACTGGTAACTGGCTGGTCTTGGCTTATTAACTTTATGCATGACAGTCAAGCCAGTTTTTTGCTTGCCTTGTAGCCCAGCCATCTGCTTTTGAGAATCTACTGCTTCTCCCAGGTTGATATTTTGGAAACTTCTTATGATATTGGGGCTTGGGAAGCGGGGAAGCTAAACTGTTTCCTGCTGAACAGTCTTGGGGAGTTTAAAAAGTGCCATAACTGGAGGTTTTTTCTCCTGTTGCAGAGACTGCAGGATACGTAATGAGTGAACTCAGATGCTCTAACCACTTTAGTGACAAAAAGAGGAACTGGTAGTAAAATTTCATCCGGCAAAGAGTCTTTGTTGTGAAATGCCACGATGGGAATTGCTCTTGAAGAATGGGAACTTCCCGTTACTGAGCTGTGAAGTATTCCTTGCCTGTCTCTGGTCCTGGGTGGATGCTGTCATCTTGTCTGTCTGCAATTTGTGAAAGACAGCTTTCTGAAAATTGTTAATCATAGGTTTCACTTCTGAGAGAAATTTTGAGGAAGACACTGTCCTCTGAGAGGTGTTTGCAGGAGAATTGCAGGGGCTTAAATTTTCGTGATTTACCTGAGTTTTCAGGAAGGATTGTAGAATACAATCCTTATGAAATCTTTTGTAGTTTGTTCTCAGGATAATTGTATAAAGCTCTGTGAGCAGTTGCATTTTGTGTGTCATACAAGACAGCAGTAATGTTAGGTACATGGAGATCTGAAACATGAAGAGTGTGGGCACAAAGAGCTCGCCACTGGCTTCCTGCTGATTCAGTCTTGGTTTCAATCTGTAGAGTGGAAGAGGACCCTACGTCTGCAAAGCTAGGGAGGTAGGAACTGCCTTGATCTCAGTGGCTGTTTATGTTCTGAAACCTTTTAAGCATGTTAATGTTAGCTTCTGTTAGTAATTGCTTGATCAGACACATCTAGTTAATATTTATGTGGCAGTCTCCAATGCTTTGGCCCAGATAACACATATTCCTACTCTCATAAGGATCATTAAAACCACCTGTCATATAATGAAACTGACACTGAAACAATTCTGTCCTGTTTGTTGCTAAAGGAAGAGATAATCAAGAACAGGACAGGTGATCTACAGTTTATCTAAATACAGATTTGGCAAATAAGCGAGTTCGAAGGCCCTTTGTAATGTCAAGCTGCCTCCTTGGGCATTCTTGCTGTTTGGAGAATGTTTTGAGTTTTCTTTCCTGTTTCCCCTCGGAATGTGTTTTTGCTTTATTCAGTCATTTTGGACTGCTCTTGCAGGTGATGTGGCAGATGGAGGTGTGTCTGTGTAGTGAAATCAAAAAGAGAAAATACTGCTTGTGTATAGCTGGTTTAAACCAGTCTACATCATTAGTCTAAAATAGCAACTTGAACTTGTTTTCATCCAATAGATTACTTTCCATCCTTTCCTGGAGTCTGAGAATGCTTTTGTTTTGCTAAGGAGGGACCTGTGGAGTGTGTTGGTAGGGCAGCAGAGTGCTTTGCTCAGGTGAGCAGATAAGGGGCTGGGGCTGGCCCTGGACTTGGAAGATAAAACTGCTGTAGGAGGAGAAAAGGAGGAACAAGAGAGAATCTGTAACTGATAAATTCAGTAATGACGAGCAGTCATGGCCTGGGTTTGGCCATGCCTTAGCCATCTTCTGGTTACCGTGTTCCCAAGCGTTCATAACCACCATGTCTTTGTTTCCTTTGGGAGCTACTGATGTAAAACTATTTAGAGACAACTTTCTCCTTTTTAAACCAGACTTGAAGTCGTTTGCTTTTTGTCCTCTTTTGTGTCAAAATGTTACCCTTTGGAACTAATCCGTAGTTGTGACTAGTATAGTTCAGGATGGTTTCCTGCAAGTATAGCAAGTTAAGATACCAAGTTGAACTTTAAGACAGGCTTTTATTTGAACTGTAGAACTTCCTCAAAGTACAAGTGTTCTGGTTTGCTTGCCTTGGCAAAGTTGTGTTACTTAGGTAGCATACAATGAGATGTTATACTTGCTAACTCGATTTTTCAGTTGGTTTTATGATTACATGAAACAGCAGCAGTAGGAAAGGCACCTGCCTCACAACAACGGAGGGCAACTGATACATATGCTTTTTTAATCCCAAGTACAGGTGAAAAATGTGTGAGAAGTAGCTGAGCAGTGTTGTGGTCAGGACGTGCGTTTGTCACTAGTGGAAAGGATAGTTTTGCTGCCTGCTAACCTGGCTTCTGGAAGGAGGATTTTACACAGCATTTTACCGTGAGTGATAGCAACTCCCAAACCTGGAGCTTTACATGCACACTTCACAATAGAAAGGGGAAAATTATTATTTATTTTTTTAATTCTAACAGTAAATTTCAAGGACTTCTGCAGTAGTACCATTCCCTTCTCTTGAGTGTTTGGTTTTTTTTTAATCTCTTGCCTTTCAATAGTTTGATGTTTAAATCTAATGATACAAAGTTAATAGAATAGAAAGGGTTTTTGATCTCTTGAAACTTTATCCATTTAGCTTCCCATGGCTGCAGTATTTTGAAATGAATACTGAGATATTGTTTGGATATTCTAGTTTCAATTGAAAGTGCAAAAACTGGTATCAGTGCACATAATGCGTGTGTTTTGCTGAGCTCATGGGATTTCTATTTCTCAAAAAAATTTTACTTTAATTCTTAAGCTAAAGACCTAGTTGCATTCATGGATTGAAGTTATGGATGTGCCTTTAGATATTTGATTGATCCTGGATCTTAGTGTTCTGGAATTAGTGCTATGATGCATGTGTGTATCATTCTGACTTTATAGCTGTATATAAAAATGTTACTTTATTGTAATTTAGAGACTATTTGGGTTTTTTTGCGTGCTATGCATTGGGAGCTCCTTGTCAAGAGAATTACTGACTTTGTGGTATGTTTTAGTGCCATTCCTGGCTAGCAATTTTCAAGATGAATTATCTTTTTTCAATATTAAAAAAGATCAAAGGTGTTACTATCAACATCTTCATGATGGTGGCCGTGCATATTCAGGTGACAGCCAGTTTCTCTTAAGCTCTAAAGCATTGAGGCTAAAGCTATCAATAGCAGAGAAATGGAGACAGGCTTTTTCATTCTTCTACTTCTTGAAACACAAGGCTGATTCTCTAAGTAGTTGGGTTAATCTTAATGCCTGTGGGCAAGGGGGAACAATAGATGCTGGTTAAACTGTTATGTATTTTTGAAACAAGTTTGGTTTCTGTAATTTTTTGTAGGTCAGGTTTTGATCACCGGAAATTGATGATCTCTGTTCTGTATTGTTTGAAACAAAGGAGGTGGAAGGGGGAATGTTCCTTTTCTCAAATTCTGCATTTCTGCTATCTGATGTTTATTTGCCTTTGTTTAAAGTTTTCAGGTTGCTAGTGGTAAGGTTGTTACGTATGACATACCATAATATAGTATGCTGTTGGGCTTGCACTTCTAGCTTGCTAGCAGCCGGCCAGGTTTCCTAACAGGAACTGACAAAAGTGAGTTTTGTGAGTTGTTCTTTTTTTAATCCTAGACAGATAAGATGGAGGTATTGCAGGAAGCTATCATCCACTTGTGCCAAGACTGAAAAGCAAAATTGTTATAAATTTTTGACCATTTCTCCCTTTACCACCCAAAAGAAATTACAGCTGAAGGAATTAGGGCTAAAATGAGAATCTGGCTTAAGTAATTTAGTGAGTTGGTGTGAAACTTTTGAACTGTGATTTGTGAAGATGCAGATCACTAGTTATTGCTGGTAAACTTAGCCAGGCTGGACAGGCAAGACATAATGCTGTAGTGCTACCGGTAGGTTTTTCAAAGGATATTAGTTGGAGCCCTTTGGCACACGGCAAAAACGTTGATCCTGAGTTGGAAAGGACCCTTCCACCAATGCTCTGAGTATGATTAAACTTTTCTAGGCATTTCTTCTACAGTGGTGACTTCTTCTGTAATGGTGAATTCTAAATTCTTTAGTTTACTGGTTCTCAACCTACTGTTTTAATCTATATGGGCAGTCATAGGTGTTCTGTAATATATTTTGTGACTAGTAGTAGAACCATCTTGAAATGTGTTCTCTGAACTGTAAAATGAAACTCCTAATTTGCAAAATAGCTTGTCAGCAGTTCAGAAGCTATTCAAAATGTATACCAGCCAGTTGCAGAATGTTTCCCAGGGTGTTGGACATACATTTGGAAATACATATGGAAATACATTTCTTGTGCTGTAGTTAAAACTTTTCGGTTTGTTTCTTAACGGAGCAGAAATATGTTGATTAGGCATGTTGTCTACCTCATTAGTAATCTTCATTGGCTTCTAAAAATTGGGACTGCTTACACAGAGGATATTAGTTAGCTGCTTGGTGGTTTAGACATGAGATTTCAGTAACTTCACTACAGAAATGATAAGAGTGGTCTAGCCTGGAAAGTGACAAGGGCTGGGGCTACTGTAGGCTGCTAAACTCCTAGTTGTAGGGCTTGAGCATATTCCTGTGCTTGTCAGGAAATAAGGAAAGTGCAAAAGAAAGTGTTCATGGTGTTGAGTAGAAGTGATGTGTTAAATAAAGTATCCTGTAGCAATCCACCACTTGAATCTTGCTGAGTAGACTGCATACACCGTGTGAATCTACTGAGGTTTCTAGTTTAGGGCATCAGATACCTTTCAGTTTATTTACATAACAGTTTCCAGTAGATTGTTGAAACTAATGCTTTTAAAGCCCTTAAAGCTTGTATTTGAATTTTTGTCAAAAATTTCTCTGTAGAATGACTTCCTCGGCTGCAGCTGTGTTGGCTGTAGAAAGTCTTGTGTGAGGAACTTCAATGTATTGGCAGAAATACAGTTTGAAACTAGTTGATTTGCCATTCAGAGGACCCTTTTTTGTTGAGCTAGGACTAACGACTTCATAGCTATCAAGTGATTTTAGGGCTCTTGAAGTGTTTCTGACTGTTACAGCAATGATTACAATTGCAGTATACTTCATGCAGGCAAAGGCATATGTCCTATATTTTGAGAGTATATGAGTCATTGTTTCCAAAATTTTGGTGAGGAGGGCAGCTGACAACTCTTCTTGGCCAGAGTTTTTGAGAGGATACGACAAATGCAATGCACTTGAATTGATGTGCCCTATATTTGGGGAAGTTCTAATTTCCATTTAACTATCAAAGTGGGAAGATGACAGAATTTTGTAGCTGTCTTTATCTGGACGCCTTATCTGGGTGCGAACTACCTAAATGTTGATTTTTTTAATTATTCATAATAAAAACAGTACCCAGTGTCTGAGGAAAGGGGAGAACAGGGACTGGACTTGATTAATGCAAAATTTAATGAAATTCCTGTTCCTGTGCAACAAGGAGTGATCTATGTTGACGATCCAGCGATTTCAGCTTTGTCCTTTGGGTGATGTGTCCATATACCTATAGCACGCATACAGTCTGCTTCTGTAGCAGCAGCTTACACTTTCTGTGAATTAAGCAATTTGCCTTCTACATGGATAGCATAATACATGGATTTAGTTTTACAATCCATCCAGCCTTAGACACGTCATAATGTCAATTAACGTTAAACTTTTCTGAGGAGGATACCATTGCCATAGCCTTTCCTTAGTTATCTCTTGGTGGTTCCTCCATCCCCACCAAACTTCTTTAACCTGTTAGGTCACGTATGCAGCGCTGAGCAGAAATAAGCTACCGCAGTGTCTCAGGGGACCTGTGTAGCATTGGCATGTTATGTGCTGTACTTAGGTTTTCAGGAGTCTGGGTATTGTTTTGCTTGATGAAATGTTGTTAATCAGCCTTAATGGTAGTTTAGCAGTTTTGTCTTAATTTTTATGCTGACTGGTATAACTTAATTCTTATTAATTGTCAGATAACATTAAGTACATCAGGTATCTACATTAGACTTGAAAACACTACTTTAGGCCTCCTGGTAGGAACAGGACTTGAGTGATGCTTCCTTTATAGGAATAAAATAATTGTAGTTGTTGATGGAATGTATAGAATTTGGTTGGTTGGTTTTTGATGTAGGAAATACAAAAATCTGGTGAAAGTTGTAGCTAAAATGCTAGTTTTTTATCATCTCAAGAAGTAAAGATTTTGCTGAAGTTCTATGTTACTTTCTGGAACAGATATTAAAGGTCTTTTTCAAAAGCTGTTTCCTAATTGGATCTTGCTTTTTGTCTTTCCCTTTATAGCTAAACCAGGTGGACGGGTGAAATGTCAGTATATTTCTGCTGTGGATAAAGTGATCTTTGTGGACGATTATGCAGTAGGATGTAGGAAAGATCTCAATGGCATCTTACTATTGGACACAGCTCTGCAAACACCTGTTTCAAAACAAGATGACGTGGTTCAGCTTGAATTGCCGGTTACAGAGGTGAGATATGGGGATGGGGGGGAGGCAGGGGAGAATATGTAAATAACTCAGTCAGAAATACTGAAACCAGACATTTGACCCTGAGTTTCTAGTGTGGTATTAACAGCATGTAATGGAAAAGTTTCTTTGTTATTAGCTGTCATGGGGCGATAGCTTTTTGCAGGTACCTGTATCTCAAACGAATAAGAGTTTGCCTCATCAAGAGCATGTTATTGCAGACACAAGAACTTTTTAGTGGCTAGGAATAATAGGAATAAGGACTAATTTCCAGAGCTTTGTTAGTGCTTATGTATGGAATCTGTATGCACTTCTAGAAGTCAGTCTGGGCTGCTAGGCATCCCTGAATATTTTTTTTTTAATTTTTTTTTTTTTTTTTTTAGCTTTTCAGGGGAAAAGAGACAGTTAAAATCAGCTAATGTAGTGTTGGTATATGTGAAGAATTAATGTTTGAATCTGACTTTTCTGGCTAGGTCCATTGGTCTAATAAAAGACTTTTTTTCCCTGCAAACTGGGCTTCCCTTTTAGGTTTGGACTATCACAGCTGTAACACGATTCCTCCTGATTTGAGAGACAACCCAGCATTTAGTATCGCTTCAAGTGAAGCTAATGTATACGTTTATATTTTTTTAGAGTCGTGTTGGTTTATGTTTAGCTAGCTTAGTGTTTATTAGGTGAGGCAACATGTATGTTCTTATTTTCAAATGTTGCCTAATGCAAGATAGCTAATAATTGTTTCTATTCTAAGGCACTTGGTGATGAGGAAAGCAGCTTTCACCTTTGTAATGATTATGAAGTAATAGACCTGGGAAGTAAATCTGTACCTCACTTTCAATTGCAAGCAAGATTAATTCTTTGTTTGGGAAAAACATAGAGCATCTGCCAGTGATAATATTTAGAATAGTGTTTACAGTCAAAAAAACCCCAAACCTGGACTACTAGATCCAGATTCTGAGTCTTTAAAGCACTCTGAGAAAAGAGCACTTCCCATGCACCTCTGTGGGAAATGAATTTATATTTAATGATGCACCACCAACAAAAACTTATCCTGAGTATTGTTTTAAAATATGTATGCACTCTTGGAATATTGAATAATAGGTGCTTATTATGAACCAAGAATGTGTGTTATATGTGAGGTTTAAAACTACTTGTCTTGAGTAGAAGCAACAGCAATAAAATGTTACTTCATAGAGGTCAAAGAGAGCTTTCCAGGCTCCTCAGGCTTTTTGCCACTGGCATAATTTTTATACTCTTTGTGGGTAACTACGAAATCTTGGTATGCGTGGCAGAGTATGAAGAGACAGAAGTCAGCATTTCCTTTCATAAGTTTTGCTGTCACTGGTTTTGCAGTCTCACGTGGTTTGCCAGCTGAGACCACATCTGGAGTATGGTGTCCAGATCCAGGTTCCCCTGTTCAGGAGAGACAGGGAAGTACTGGAGATGGTCCAGCGGAGGGATCCAAAGGTGATGAGGGGACTGGAGCATCTCCCTGATGAGGAAAGGCTGGGAGAGCTGGGCCTGTTTAGCCTGGAGAAGGGAACACTGAGAGGGATCTTATCAATGCATACACATCTCTTAAGGGCGAGTGCCAAGGGAATGGGGCCAGGCTCATTTCAGTGGTGCCCAGTGACAGGACAAGGGACAGCGGGCACAAACTGAAACATGAAATTTCCCTCTCAATATGAGGAAGAACTTCTTTACTTTGAGGGTGGCAGAGCACTGGCACAGGCTGCCCAGAGAGGCTGTGGAGTCTCCTTCTCCGGAGACATTCAGAACCCACCTGGATGCAACTCTGTGCAACCTGCTGCAGGTGACCCTGCCTTAGCAGGGGGCTGGACTAGATGGTCTCCAGAGCTCCCTTCCGACCCTGGCCATTCCGCGATTCTGTGAATACAGCCTGTAGGTTTGTGTCTGTTTTAGCTAAAGACTCTTTGGTTCTAAAGAGTTTACAGACCCTTCTTTCAAGGTTAAAATAGACCACTTCTCCACAAAAGATCCTTTCTGTAGAAAGGAATAGAAAATACTGTAATTCAGTAGCAGATCTGGGGAGTTGATGGCCAGATCAGTGAGGTGGGAGGAGAAAAATCAACAGTCTTCAGTTCTTGCTTTACATTTTAAAGATGAGTTACCCAGGCCTCAGAAAGTTTTAGTAAATATTAAGCAAATATCATACAAACACATCGGTCCACCTCTTTTATCATCAGAAAGTCAAGAACCTTTATCTAAGCAAGAGCCTTTATTTTTTGTTAGTCTCTAGAACTGTTCTGCAAATTTTTGCACTTAGTCTTTTTATGTGATTGATCTGCTGGTAATGCTTTGCATCTTTATGCATTCCTAATTGTCAGCGTTGAGAAGTTATGATGCAGCCTCTATGCTTTTTTTATTTCCCCATAGAACACTGTAAATTTACGAACTTCCAGAGTCTTTGTGGTGTACTTCTGTCATCTGCAAAAGACTTGGGAAGTACAAGATACCACAGGAATTGTAATTGTCTTTTTATTGAAATCTGAGAAACAGATACAGCCTTAACTAGGAGACTGATTTGCCTTATTTTCTGTCTTTATTCCTGCGAACTCCTGAAGGACGTAACCAAGTAGTCATTTGACCCATTCTGTTTGGAGCAGTTTGTGGCTGTTTAAAGGACTGACTGGCCATTGCCCTTAGGAAATACTTCCCCGTGTTTGTAACTTGAAAGACTTCATAGAACATTTTTCAGATGTTAGCCCAACTAACAACAGATACAGAATACTCTGTGTTTTGCACACAGAGCATATCTTTAAATCTCATCTGTTGACATGAAGTTAGCAGACAGAGGGACAAGGTAGAAACAGATGGGATTTGGAAGAAAAAAGTCTATAAATGGATGTTTATAGTGTTACTTTCCAGATGCATTATTTCTGAGCTTCAAAAATTTCTAGATTCTAAACTAGCCTGGTTTTTTTCTGCCTCGTTTTCCAGCTTCATTATACTAGCCATTTTAAGTAATTTATCTCTAATTTTGTTGCAACATTGTTTTTCTCATTATCATCTAACTTTTTTAAGATACAAAGCTACTCAGAAAAATGTCAAGACTTTGTTCTTGCTCTCACTTTTTGTCCCTAAAGCTGAGTGAATTCTTTTGAAGGGAAAGCATTGGGCAATAGATGTCTCCTTTTTTCATTGGCTTGAATATGTGTTCTAATTGTTTGTATGACTGACTTGTTTAACATTTGGTGGTAGCGCCCTTGAGGGAACTTGTAGTAATTACTGTCACTATTGCTGAAGTGATTGGCCTACAAAGTAAAATTTGGAACTGCTTGCTCAACTCTGGGTCTTTTATGGGAATTATGCTGATATAATATACAATACATTTCCTGGAGCAACAAAACAGGTATAATTCTTCTCTGTAGTTACTCAACATGGATGCTAACTTCTCTTGCGCATCTGCATTTTAGGCTCAGCAGCTGTTATCTGCTTGCATAGAAAAAGTAGATGTTTCTAGCACAGAGGGATATGACTTATTCATCACACAACTGAAGGATGGTTTAAAAAATACCTCACATGAAACAGCAGCAAATCACAAAGTTGCTAAGGTAAGAGTTTGTCTCTGTACTGTCTAACATGGATTACCAAATCTGATTTGCTTGGCTACCATTATTGAAGCATACAAAATGCTTGACTTAGTGGTGCATTTTGTTTGAAGAGGATGTAATATGTTATGTGTTTCTTAGTGGGTCTGTGTGAAGTTTCACTTATTAAGGGAATAAACAAGGTTAGTTTCTTCCTGATAAACCCAACTGAGCTTAAATCTGACGTTACTGACACTTTCCTTGTATTAAGTTCATGTTGCTTTTGTGTGCCTCTTCTTGTGTTATTTCTTGAAATCAAAAGAGAGTGCAAGCCGTGCATTTGTTTTTGGGTTTGATGCTGTCGTGATCTATTTGTTGTTTAGATACTAAAATTTTAAAATACTAACTAGGCACTTTTTTCTTAATTTAGTGGGCAACGGTTACCTTTCACCTTCCTCATCATGTTTTGAAGTCTGTCGCCAGTGCCATTGTAAATGAGCTCAAGAAGATAAATCAAAATATTGCTGCCTTACCTGTAGCATCCTCTGTGATGGATAGGTTATCTTACCTCTTACCCAGCGCGCGACCAGAACTTGGTGTGGGACCTGGTCGATCTGTGGACAGGTACATTAAGACAAAATATGTGATAAATCTGATTAACAATTAGTAGTATCCGAGTAAGTTCTTAAGTGACTTTTATTTGCCAAAGAAATGAGTCCTATTCTGTACTTTCTTGCTCTTCCACATACTGCTAATGAACTGTTTAATGCATAATGTGTTGTACATATTATAAACTTAGAGAAATCTTTATGGGTGCCACAAGGCTGTTTTGTTTGTATTCTGACTTTAATGCTAGGCAAGTTGAATTTGCTTTGCTCTTGATCCCAGCATATACTTTCAGAAAGATAACAATTGCATCCCTAAATATAGGTCCCTAGGTGGTATTGTAACATGTTAATGTGATATGTTCACCGAGGCTTTACACTTCATCGTGTTTGATTATGAGTTTTATCTGAACAGTCTGGTGTGTATGACTGGTTACTGGCATTGCTCAAATTAGTACTGAAACGTTACCAAGACAGCAATGTTGAGATGTTCGGAAACTGCACAGCTTTAAGAGCCCATGTATGCCTCTTTTGAATGCAAGGGGAGCACTCATTTGTCTAGCAAAGATAGAGCATATATGCTATGCTGCATTATTAATTCAGTTCCTTTTCCTTCATACAAGAAAGAGTTACGCTCGTGTTTTGTGTTTAGGAAGTTGTTGCCTTTGCAGAGTGTATATATACACTACTTCTGAACTCTAGTCAGCTGCTATGTGTTTGGGGTCAGAGAAAATTTTACCTCAGACTGTTGCTTCATTGCTTTCTGATCTAAGTGATAATGTGTACACAAGCAAGTAACCCATTACTTAACCTCCAGAAGCTGAGACTATAGTTAGAATACTGATAAATCTTTTAAGTCTATAAATTAATTCCTGCTTGAAAGTTTCTCTACAATATTATTTTGCAAGCGTATTATCATTTCTTACAGGCCAAATAATTTAACAAAATTAATTGCATTTCTTATTTCCCCTCCCCAAGCCTCCAGGTCTACATGTACCTTGCCATAACTGTATTTTTGATTTGCGCTCTCAGAGATCTGTCTCTTAAGATGGTATAATGTCAGTTAAGACAGCCCTTATGTAGGTGTTGCAAGAATAGTTTACTTCCTTGGTAGGAGATGTTTTAATGCATTCATTCTCTTGTAAGACAGCAAATGTGTGCTGAAAGTGAGGGGCAGAAACAAGAAGTGAGGCACTTTTCCATCTAGCAGGACCCGTTCCTTGGATGATACTGGAGAACAAAACTTCTCTCAAGGAAAAACAAAAGCTGATAGTTGTTTCTTACGTACAATTTCAGATGAGGGATGTGCACTGAGTGCATGTGGAAAAGAGAGGAGCTTTTCTTTGTAGATAATGAGTTGCAGAGGAGTTCATATTTTGTGGCTTAGTAGTTTATAATTTTTAAGTTTATAGTATGCAGTGAGTGGTGAATGTTGGAGGATTTGTACCATGTATTCAGTTAAGACTAAAATATCACTTTTGAGTAGTTTTAAATATGCATATTCCTATCTGTTCAACTAATAAACTCAAATTTCTGTAGTAGTGGTCATGTTAAAAAAATCAACTCTAGCAGTTCTACTGGGCTAGATTCTGCATCTCCCCTAAATGCAGAGTAGCTTTGAATATCTGATGCTTTTCTGCAGTTAGGCAAAAGAGGCTACCTGGAAGCTTATTTTATTAATCTTCCTTTTAAGGCCTGTAGGTTGTTGCATCTTTTGGTCTTCTGCTGAGCATGTTCTTTAGGCACCCAAGTGAGAGAACTTTGTAACTTTTCTGTAATTGTTAATGATAATTTTAAGTATAACTTATAGATAAGTAGCTGTGGTATTCCTAAATGCTTACTAAAGCATTGAAAATACCTCATAAATAGTTTTTTTTTTTTGCTCTAAGTGGCAATTTTGGTAATGTAGACTTTTTTACCTTTCCAGGTCTTTGATGTATAGTGAAGCTAACAGACGGGAGACATTCACTTCATGGCCTCATGTGGGTTATAGGTGGGCACAGCCAGATCCTATGGCTCAAGCTGGGTTCTATCACCAGGTAAAAGGTTTAGTAGTTCTGCAGGGAAAAAAGTCCCTTTTTTAAATGTATTCCTTCAGTGATGCAAAAAGCATAAAGAAAAAGTTTGTCATTCAGCTGTTTCTTTATTTTAAGTTTCAGTTTCTTTTTTGCACAGATCACAGAAAATACTGTTCTGAACTTCAGCACATAAAACACTTCTAAGTATCAGATTGATCTGAGTTAATCAGCAGTTATAAAGATGAAATTGGTTGTTACGTAGTCTCTTTTCCTCCTTGTCAGACTGTTAAGTAAATATCCTTACTTTTTGTAAGTAAAGCAAAACAAGCAATAAGCTTGACATGTGAGCTCTCTAACACTTTCCTAGTGGGACTTAAAACTGTGTTGTAATAAACAACAGTTCTAGACCACATTACAAAATTATTAAGCTTAGTGAATATTTTATTCAACATTTTATTCCACTGCTTCTGCTTATTAACATTTTTCATTCTTTGAAATGATTTTTACTATTAAAAAATCATTTAAGGTATGGATTTAGATAATGATGGCTAGGCAGTGCATATCAGTAGATATCAGTATTGTCTGCCTCATTATGTCAGCTGCAAAGCCTGATAGGTACAAGTGGATAAAGTTCTTGAAAGATTTCTTAAGCTTGTTCAGGAGGAGAAATGCAGGGGATTCATGTTCGAATTGCATTTGCATATTCCCAGGTATATCTTGGTGACTCGAAATGTGATCATGAAAATGCTAAATTTTAAGAGAACGGAAATTTCCATTTTTTTTCCTCTGTCACTTCAGCTAGCAACAACTGTTCTTTACAGAGGAGTGATACAGAATGCTTTGTATTCCAGCAGATTGGAGGCATAATAAGAAATACTGGTTCAACCTGTGTTGCATACAGATGTACAGTTATTCTACTGAGGTTCTAATTTTTTTGGACCTTGTCAATGTTTTCCAAAGAAAAAAAGTTTTAGAAGTGATGCTGAGTTCTGTTCCGTGTCTGCGTGGTTTTTATCCGGTGGCTTGCACAGGTGTTGGTTTTGAACCTCTTCAGTAGTAATGTGGTGTATATTTTCTTTTTTTTTTAGTGTGAAATACTGCCATTTTATAGTGTGTAATTTGTGGCCTTTTGTAAGTTTGATGTGGTGCTTTGCTATGCCACTAGAAGAAGAAGAGGACTTGATGACCTATTTAGTGTTTCATAGTACATAGCTATATAAATATCAAGTGTTTCTTGTTATTTTTATAGCCTGCTTCATCAGGAGATGACAGAGCAATGTGCTTTACCTGTAGTGTGTGTTTGGTATGCTGGGAGCCTACAGATGAACCTTGGTAAGTTCAATGATGTTTAGAGTAGACTTAATTTTGTGCTGAATAGGTTAGAAATCTTTGGAGGACAAGGATCAACGTTATCTTGATGGCATTTCTGGTAAGTTTAGGGTGTGTCACTGACAAGAATGGATTTCCAGAATGATTCCATGGGACAAATAACAAAATAATTCCCTGTACTATGTCAAATTTCTGTATAATAGTAAACCCAAGACATTGTAGTTGGTTTTATTTCTTAATTCTGATTTGCTATTTCATTTCAAATTGTTCCATGCCAAAGATGACAGCCAACATTTCTTTTCATGGATCTAACTCAATCTTCTGTATGATTGTAGCTAGAACGCATCTTTTTTTAAGTTCTTAAACTGCAATGGCCATGCAGTGCATATTTACCTTTATGTGAAGTTGCAAAATCCATTACTAGTTTCCTGAATTGACTAAAATTGTGCATAGTGACAGAAATACGGAACTTTATGTTGATATTTAAAAGGTTCCTTAATGATATTTTTGTCTTGAATATTTGGTAATTTATAATCATTATTTGAACACATCAGATTCCTGACTTGCTGGAAACTTTCTTTTTAAATATTATCTTCGTAGTTCTTGTCTCCTCCTTTCCCTTCTTAGTTTACGTATATTTTGTAGTAGTGTGATTGCTCTTTGCCATGTCTCTGCCTTAGGTATATATTGGGATTATAAGGTTTTTTCATGCTTCTTGGTCAGTGTGTCATTCAGGAGTAAATTCAGTTTTGTTTTTTATGAGTGTGGATGTAGAACTGAAGACGGGACGTTGCCTCATCTTATTAAGGTCACTTATAATAACACTTGAGTTCTATTGTACATTCTGTAGAATTCAGTCTGTGCTTTTCTTCATGAGGACATGATGGGCTACTGCCTATAGAACAATTTTTTTTTTAATGGACTAATTATATTAAGAGCACTGTGTTTAGATTCCTGCATTTGAATATGAATAGCCAGTAAGTGATCAAAGGCTTTAATGCAGCCTACTATTGAGAAACAGCAGGGAAAGCTGTGTTAGTAACTTCAGAACTCTCTTGTATGGTTGACTGCAATACAGTTCAAACAGTTCAGTGTCAGCTTCACTTCAAGGGCTGAGTTTGTATGTGATGTGTATATTTTTCACAGTAAGAAATCAATATTTGCTGTGTTTGTTTTTAATATGAAAAGGTCTGAACATGAGAGACATTCCCCAAACTGCCCATTTGTCAAGGGTGAGCACACTCAGAATGTACCTCTTTCAGTCACACTGGCAACAAGTCCAGCACAATTTCCCTGCACAGATGGCACTGACAGAATAGCCTGCTTTGGATCTGGAAGTTGCCCTCATTTTCTAGCTGCTGCAACAAAACGAGGAAAGATCTGCATATGGGATGTTTCCAAACTTATGAAGGTATACAATATGAACAGCCAGTTTTTATTAACTAATAATGGATGAAGCATATGTCAATTTAAATCAAAGACCTCTTCTGTTTTTTGTTATTTCTCAGGTCCACTTAAAATTTGAGATCAATGCATATGATCCAGCTATTGTGCAGCAACTTATGTTATCAGGAGAACAGAGCTCAGGGGTTGACTCAAGGAGACCAACACTAGCATGGCTAGAAGATTCATCTAGCTGCTCAGATATACCAAAATTAGAAGGAGACAGGTATGCTGATCTACAAAATGAGAAATATGAAATGCTGCTGTGTAACTAGTCAGTGCCATTTAGTTAAGTCATGCTTTATGAAACTTAAGCTTAGTAAGATTTATTATTTTTCATGGGGATAATTTTTTTTAATCATTGTGTAGCTGTACACAATTCAACACTTAAACAATAACCTAAATTTCTGTCTTTAAAACCAGTTCCATTTTATTTTTGCTGTTTCAGTTTTTATACTCCATTAACAGAGGGGTGCCAAATCTCATTGCTGCCCTGTGCTGATGGTCCAGAGGCACAGAAAAACCAGAAAGGAATATAAGTTTTGGAGCAGTTTTTCATTTCAGTTATGGATTATGTGTTTAAGGCTTTGAAAGCAAAGGCTACTTGTGTACTTCTGGAACGTATTTTTCTCTGATTACTTCACTGTAATTTCTGGTTACTTCATTCTGAAAAGAAATTATGTGGATGTGGTAGGAATTGCTTTCATTTTGTACATTTAATGCATGCATAAAAATTCTAAACAATTAGTCCTGTGGCAAACTCTTGATAAGGTAGAGGGTAAGCCAGTGCTTAGAAAGCGTCATGTGAGAAAAAGCAGTATATTTATGCTTCTTACGGTCTCTTACTGGAAACTCGTTCCTCATGTTACCAAAACTCAAAAAAGTGAAGTCTTCTGGAGCTGGAAAACTGGACAAAAGCTGTTTTGGGAGTCTTGCTAGTTTTCTGAATGTTTCTTCTTAAACTTCAGCATCACAGAAAGCAGCAGTACTGCTACAGTGCACACGAAAGTGAATCTTTGATTTTAAGCTTGGTGTAGTTGTGTATTACAAATTGGTGTAGAGCAAATGGGAAGCTTGCTCTTCTGAAGAGGGTATGTAGAAATGTGGGCAACATCAGAGTGTGGAGCCTAACAGCCACTGGGGTCTGGACTTTTACTGTAGCTTTAGGGCTATACTCCTTGAGAATTAAATAATTAAGACGATTTTAAGAGCTGGTTAAAGGATGGGACAGTCATCGCAATCATACTGCTCAGAACTAAGTTATCTTTCATTTCACTTCACCTGTATGAAATTTACTATCGCTTTCCTACTCAAGGGGAAGCTGGATGAGAATAGAAGTATTAAGTTGTTGCTGTCTTGTCATGAAGCAAAGGTTGGTGAGGTTCGAACTGAAGTAGATCAGTTTCTTGGGCATGAAGGAAACATTCAGTTTGTTGAAATGTGGGGATCCGATTTAGTACTGTGAGTAGTTCTACCTGAAGCTGCAAAGGCATTACTGTTTTTCCTGTGTGTAAAGAGCCTGTAGTAAGAAATTGTTTCTTATATTGGAAAAGCCAGGTGCATAAAATCTTCATCTGTTCTTAGAACTACTGGAGGGCCTGTATCTCTTGAAGAGTTACCTTGAGCAGAATCTGCTTTTATGAAAAAATAATGCATCTGGTAGTATTTTTTTAAAAGCAACACTGTTCATATGCCCATTCTGTTACTAGCTACAAAATTGCCTTGGTAGAATTGAAGACCAGTCTGGCAGCTCCACCTTTCAGAGACTGTTTTGAGGAACTTTGAAGAAGGTGTCGTCAGCTTTTAGAGGTTTTATTTGTTTGGTTTAGTTTTTCTTGGAAAGATTCCTGAGAACTGGCTTTCATTTTCATTCCATTTATGTCTGAATTGTTGGGAACACAATAGTAGAATGAGGCAAATAGAAAGCTGATCTATTGGTTTGATGATAGGAAGAAGGAGATCTTTATATTGTTAGTGTCTGTGACCAACTCATCAATGGATTTGCAATGCTGACTAAAAGAAATGCCAGATTATAATGTATTTTTTACTTTTTAATTAAAAATAAGATTGCAGCTACAGTGTACATGGTGTCATTAATGCATTACTTTTTTTCAGTGATGACCTATTGGAGGATTCAGACAGTGAAGAACATTCCAGATCGGAATCTGTGACAGGTGGGTTGTATCCAATTTATGCAATAGTTTAGAGGTCAGAAGGGAAATTGCTCTTTTTAGTTTTTTTGAAAAGCCCTGTCAAAACCAACAATATTATAGTCACTGTATTAGAAAAAAGGAAAAAGATTGATCGTGAAAGCAATGCCAATATTTAAGTCATTGTGTGATGGAGAGCTTACATACAGAAGAAGAGGAAGCCCCCCACTTTGTTTGTTAATAAATGTCTTATTTGACATCAAGCATTGCTTATCTTGTGGTCAATAAAACACAAACCAAGTTGAAAGAACTTACATATAACAGGAACAAATCATATCTGTACAAAACACTTTAAATTCAGGGGACTGCCAGAGAGGGTTCCTGTATCTTGACTGTTTCCTTGTGGGTATTCACTTTGATAGAGTATTCTCTTCCCAAATAAAGATTTCATCTGGAAGCAGAACAGTGCAGTGCATGGTGTTCTTGTGTTTTCTTCTTAGAGGTTGAATGAGAAATTTTAATGGGAGAGAGGATTACATGTTTATTTTCCATAATCCAGTTTACTACTTTGAGTAAGAATCAGCAAGTGGGGGGGAAAAAGAACATGTGCATGTGAATACACACAAGGAAATAGACTTGAGATATAAAAAGGATTTTTTTCAACAACAGTATTAGTAAAGATGGTGCTCTGTCATTTATGCTTAAATCCTCTCAATCTGTGTTTGTATGGTGTCCTTTTAATCTTTTATATCTCCACATTACTTAGTTGAACTCTTCTGATCGTTGTTACTCTTGCAGTGCTGTTTAATTTGATCAGGCTCTTTGTTTTATAATAGTTTGGAGTTCTTTCTATCAGGTGGTCTGTTACATGGTGGGAAGTGTCACGTTTTAGAGTAAAGTGACATATTTTTCAACTAAGATCGGACAATGAATCTGCAGAATTACAGATTTTTGGTGGTACCGGGTTGTCTGGGAGAAAAGGGGAATAATATATGGCAGAACATGAATTGAGTTGCGTTGATTAGATAGCTGGATTTCAGAGTGGTAGTCTAGCCAAGTAGAATAATTGGTAGAAAGGTAATGCTGTTTACTGGGAGACTTGATACAAAGGCTGATGTCCTGTTCTCTCTACTTTCACTCTTGTGGATAAAATTAGGAGAACCATTAGTCTCTGTGGAAGGAATGTTTCTGGACTTCTCTTACTGTTTTTGACTATCAGATCTTGAACACATGAAATGTTTTAACATATTGAAACTGTAGAGCAGTCAGTTCTTGCTTAATTATGAGGATAAGTCCATAATGTATGCAATATAATTCCATTTTTTTGAACATGTATAATATTACACATTTTTGTTTTAAAGGGCATACATCACAAAAAGAAACTATGGAAGTCAGCCTTGATATTACAGCTCTCAGCATTCTTCAGCAACCTGAGAAACTTCAGTGGGAAATTGTTGCAAATGTTCTGGAAGACACGGTTAAGGATCTAGAAGAACTTGGGGCAAATCCCTGTTTGGCCAACTGTAAGAGTGAAAAGATGAAGGAAAAACATCTAGAACAACACAACATTCCCTTTCCTTGTTTATTAGCTGGAGGTCTATTAACATACAAATCACCTGCTACCTCTCCTGTTAGCAGTAACTCTCAGAGGTCACTGGATGGCTTAAGTAGGACTCGAGGTGAGAGTGTCTCAGAACAGGGATCAACTGACAATGAATCCTGCACTAATTCAGAACTGAATTCCCCTCTGGTAAGGAGGACTTTACCTGTATTGCTGCTATATAGCATTAAGGAGTCTGATGAAAAAGCAGGAAAACTCTTTTCACAGATGAACAATATTATGAGTAAAAGTATACATGATGATGGCTTCACAGTTCCACAGATCATTGAAATGGAGCTGGACAGTCAGGAACAGTTGCTGTTGCAGGATCCCCCCGTGACTTACATTCAGCAGTTTGCAGATGCTGCCGCCAACCTAACTTCTCCGGACTCAGACAAGTGGAGCTCTATGGTTCCCAAGCCTGGGACTTTGGTTCAGTGCCTGCGTCTGCCAAAGTTTGCAGAGGAGGAGAACCTGTGTGTAGATTCAATCACACCTTGCGCAGATGGAGTTCATCTGTTAGTAGGACTGCGGACTTGTCCTGTCGAATCTCTGAGTGCAATAAATCAAGTAGAGGCCTTGAATAATTTAAATAAATTAAACTCGGCACTATGTAATAGAAGGAAGGGGGAACTAGAATCAAGTCTTGCTGTAGTGAATGGCACGAGTATTGATGTAATCCAGCATGAGTCACCAGCAGATGTACCAACTCCTTTAATAATTCAGCCTGAACAGAGAAGTGTTAGTGGTGGATACCTAGTGCTTTATAAGATGAATTATGCCACTAGAATAGTTACTCTAGAGGAGGAACCAGTAAAAATCCAGCGTATCAAAGACCCCCAAGACACAATTACCTCAATGATTTTGCTCCCACCAGATATATTGGATAATCGAGAGGATGACTGTGAGGAGCCTGTAGAGGAAATACAATTAACTTCTAAAAATGGCAGTGGGAGAGAAAGAAGATCGGAGATCTCTACTCTTGGGCACCTGGTAATAACTACTCAGGGAGGATATGTAAAAATACTAGATCTTTCGAACTTTGAAATTCTGGCCAAAGTGGAGCCACCTAAAAAAGAGGGCACTGAGGAACCAGATATGTTTGTCTCTGTGATATACTGTTCGGGCACAGACAGATTATGTGCGTGCACCAAAGGTAAGACTTTCCTTTAAATTGTTTGTTTTTAATGCTTGGTTTGACTCTATTCAGATTATATTACAGAATTTTAGAAACTGTGTTTCAAAATAGTAATGGGAAAATTGCATTGAATTTATGTACAGTTTAATTCTGTTCTAGCGAGCATAAACTCTAGTTAACTCCTCTTCTTCAATGTAGATTTTAACCTCTAAAATGGGAATAACTCGGGTATGTCCAGTGTACTGGTAAACTTGCTCTTGTAGAGGCACAGCTTTTCTTAAATCCAAAACAAATAAAGGTAGTTTTTTTATGTAATTAATTCTGTGCTAGAGATCCACGTTTCAGCAAAATGTTTCCTGTCTGTAATTGGTGGTGTTCAAGAGGGTAGAGAAGGTAATGCTTTTGTACCATATTCCAGTCGTCATTTGTATTTCCTTTCGGATAGGGCTGCTGGTTCTGCTTCAGCCTTTTTCAATTGGGATAACACTCTCTTGCGCGTGAAAGCCATGGAGGATTGTGAATTTTTTTCAGCATGAATGATTTTTTTTTCAAAAGGAACACCAGACATTTTGAGGGAAGGAGGGGGGTAGAAGGGGAATGTAACACAAGTCCAGGCAACTGCTACTTCATGGAGGTCCCTCAGCCACCATACACCTCCCTGCTTCCTTGTGTCATGTTAGGGTAGTGGAAACAGCTCTGGCTTCAACCAGCAGGGTTCCGCCATCCACCACTGTCTCATTTCATTCTCCTGCACTTGGATGCAGCTCTGGTGGAAACAATTGGCCTCTCAGAGGGGCTAAGCTGATGGGATGATTCACGTTTCAAATGAAATCCCACCAATATCATGTTGAACTTTACTAGAAGAATTTAAATTGACACATTTCCTCCTTTCATGGTGGTGTCATGTTGATTACAGAGTCCTTACGTGAGTGGTTAAACTCAAATCGGATTTACCTGTTGTTTCCAACAGTCAAGCTTACTATGTTTATTACATTATTATGTAAAAATCTCATGTCTCTAAAGGGCCCTGTGTTTATCACTCACCTACCAAGAGTTTTACCAGTGGAGACTTTAGATTTGCTTTTTGAGTATGGATGAAAACTTTATATGTTAGCAACTAGTATTTATGTTTGCAGATTCCCAATGGAGACATTCATATTTACTAAACGGTTCTCTTTTGGTAACTGCTTTTGAAGAAATGTCTGTTGAACTATTTCAGCTTTATTTAATAATGTGTGCTTCTCCCTAGTTAAAATAGAACTTTACCTGAAAGGTTAATTGCCTTTGAAAACTGTTAGCATCTTATTTGTGTCATAATATTTTTACTTTGCTGATTAAACTGCAGTCTCACTTAAAAAAAACCCCAAACCTTCCTAAGGTTTTTTCCTATAGAATTATACTAGTATTCATTTCTTTCTCACTTCAAATCTATTCTTGTATCTTGTCTTTTAAGACTAATGATTAAAGGGCTTATTGTTACTGTCCACGGTACTTTCCCATCCATTGGTAGCATGCATGGTAATTATATTCTTGTAACATTTGGTATGATCTAAACCTGTTTTGGGACCTTGAGTGTAGGATACGCAGGTCTGTTGAGTTGGGGGCGTGCATTCTGTGCACGTAGGAGTATTTTCTCTAGATAACCACCACCTCTGTTACTGACTAGAGAACACTTAATTTTCCTCATAACAGACAAGTACATCATTCTGCTTTTTCAGTATTTTTTCTGTGTATTTTTCTTTATATTTTTCTCTCTGAGAGTGTTGTAATGTCCATTTAGTAGTTTATAAATAGTTTTGCTGTGACTTCTTTTGTTCTTGCTGCCCTTAAGATGACTGAGATTTTCGGTTTTCTCTTCTGTAGTCCTGTGTGCCACAGGTATCCCTCTGCCTTCAAGTTTCCTCTTTTGAGTATAGTACTTAGATAACTCTTCATTTTTATTATTTTTTTTTTAATCCATTGATTATTCTTATCTTTCATTTACACCCACTGCACTGTGGAACTTGATTTTCTGCTCTGCAACCAAATTAGAATGAACTTCAGAATTCATTATTTTCATTGTTTAAATGTCTTTAGAGGCTTTCTATTTCTATTCCTTTTTTAACATTTCAGTTGCTTCTCCGGGTGTAATTTTTCTCACTTTTGTGAGAAAAGTCCAAAGCCATGATAAATATTTTGGGACTAATGTCCATTAGAAGTCTGGATTTCAGGGTCTGATACTAGGTACATCTGAAGCCTCAGAGTCCTAATGTTTATGCCAAAATATGAAGTTTTGTAAAGAATGACTTGATCTTAGATGTTCATAAATAACTGTACTGCATAAAATTCAGGAATACTAAAAAAAAAAAAGGCAAATCAAAAAGCTCAACTATTAATATATTTTTTTTATCCTATAGTCTTATTGCACATTTCAATAACTCGATGTAAGGAGTAGGTTTTGCATAATTTTTGTTGTGTTGAATTGTAATCATCCTTGAATCTTTCTTCTGTAAGTGGGTAAAATTGCTGATCTGCTACGTGGCCAAATATATCTATTTTTAAATTCTTATTTTTTCTGAAATGCAGTTTTCTTAAACTTCTTCTGAAATTGTTTTGAAGTGTTTGCTTCTATATATTTACTACCACATGTGGAATGGTGCCTGCGGTCTGAAAGCATTAGGAAGATAAGTGTTGAAGTAGAATAGCTATATTCACTGATGTATTCATCGTTAATCATTCTAGCAAGTAGCTTCTAGTGCAATGATCTAAGTGAAAATGTTAAGTAGAAGATTTGGAACGTACATGGCACTGGAAGTGCTTGGATGTTGTTGGAAAATTATTCAAGAATAGAAACTGAGCAATATATTCTTTTCTGTTTACTTGCTTGAATGATGGCAGTAGGCAAAGAACGCTTTAATGTCAGAAAGTTTTGGATGAAGAAGAGCCTTTTTTTCTTTTTTTTTCCTGCTGCTCCTGCTTGTTACCATATTATTTTCATTGGTCGATCATATAATTTTCTCCAAAACTGCCTTTAAGATATAACTGAAAAGAAACCTCTGTGTGAAGGGGTGTTTCAGGTTTTGAGTGGCTTTAAGTAAAGATGTTTTAGACCTGCGTTTGACATCATCCATCTGTGATCTGGGAATAGTTATTCTTATCCTGCTTCAAAATGTTACTTCTTGGCGTCAGCTTCAGGTGCTTCTCCGTTTCTGCAGGGATTACCCGGAGATGACCTCTTGGGTCTTGAGTGTGCAAGTATATTCTTGGTTACAGTTCTGTTAAGCAAACATAGTGGACTTCTAATGGCTTTGTATTATGCTTTATTGTCTTCCCCTTGGCTCAGGTAGGCTGTAGTTAATAGTCCTCTTAGTGTAGCGTTTTGTGTGTTATCATATGAGGGTTTTAAGCATTTTGTGTTGTGTCATTAATATAAACCCATTTAAATTCTGCTTTTGTAACATTCAAAATAAGTAAAATCTTTATTACAAAACTATGCAGTAGGCTGACAGATACTGTTTTTGAATAGGGTTACAGCTCTAGGGTGGTCTTTTGATGGTATTTAAAACCTATTATCTTGTGTTTAAGAGGATCCAATTGTTTATTTCGGATGTGTCAATTTCCAGAGCTACAGTTGTCACTGCCTTTATATCTCAGTTTTCATCTAATGATATTTCTTTTTTTAAATTACAGTCCTACCAAAAATTACTGAAGAAAATGGTCCACAGCATACATTCTACTTTTTTTTTTTCTTTTGTTGGGTTTGTTTTGGATTGTTTCCTAAGTTTAGCTACTTAGCTGTATTTACCATTCAGGCGGTTTTGTTGAACTTTGCTTTAGAATATGAAATGGGGTAGAAAAATAGGTATCTCATAAATCTTGCTTTTTTTTTAATCTAACATAAAGGTGCAAATCTCTGTATTTTGTTTTGGCAGTTTTGAAAATTGTGCATACTTGTGTTTCTGGGAATATTTTTTAAAAGATCAGTAAGAATTGTGGGTTTTCTGTCTTCCATCACTGCTGATGTTCTCCCTTGTCAAGTTATGAACTTCAGTGTCTGAAGGCATATTGCAGAGTAGGGAAGTGAGGTGGCATTTCAAACAAATGCTACAAGAAATGGAAATGTTCAGGGTGTTGTGGTGAAGCAGGTACTTCCCACCCAGACTGATTGAGTAGGTGTTAAAATGTGTATGATCTGTTTGAGTGCTTGAGTCCCTTCCAGTGAGTGAAGCATTCCTGCGTTGTGCTCACCTGAAATTTGCAATAATTCTTTCACAAATCTAGTTTTTGATTGTTTGTGTTGAGTCTTACATTATAACAAGAGTTTTCCTGGTCACTCCTCTGTTTTGGAGAAAGTGTTTTTTCAGACTGGAAGTTGGTATGTCCAAAGTGTGTTGTCTGTGCTGATATTTCTTGTTGCAAGCCTGGCAGAACTGGGTAGTGCTTTCATAGCTTTGGTAATTGATTCCCCCAAATCTTGTACCTTTCTTTCAGTTATAACAGATTTCTTGCTCTTGAGTTGTGTATTAATTACTCTCTATAGCTTTTTTCTGGGTTTATTGGTTATCTTATTGGTCCCTTCTGTGTCATTAGGCTTTGTCAGCCTTGCATACTGGTGTATTTGAAGTTCAGGAATCAATTTAGTGTTCTCAGTTTTCTGCCTTCATAGTCAATGGGGTCTAATGGGACTGAGGAGAGACTGAGTTTTTTTCCGCATCAGAATTGGTGTTCAAAGTGATGCTGAGAGATAGTCTTCAAGTCAAGATCAATTACACTTACCCGGTCAGCAGTAGAGAACTGATCAGACTGTTTTCAAAGATCTTCAATGTGGAGATTTAACAGTCTACTCATAAAATTTCTTCTGCTGCATGCTGTCCTTGAAGATGATTTTTTCCCCCTAGTTTTTAGCCTGTATCATCTTTGCCGATTGAAGTCATTACTGTTGTACTGTCCTTTATGAACATGGCAAAGAGATTGCATCAAAAAAGAATGGGAAGACAGAGTTTAAGTACGGTCTTCCAACTGTTTATTTTAAGCTGAGTATCTTCAATCCTTTTAAACTTTCCTCCGGGACTTTGAAAGAAAAAAACCCTTACTCTCCACTCCCAAAAAACCTGCTCAAGTCAGTCCACATATCTTGATGAGATACCGAAAACCAGGCACTGTGGTCCTCCAGGTGTCTTTGAATGGAACAGAATTCCTTAGCAGCTCTGCGGTCTGTGCACACCATGTGTGTGTGTATGTAGTGGGATGTTTGCACTTTTGAGCAGGAAATTGGATCAGGTTTACCTTCGGACTCACAAGAGCTTCCTTTACAAAACTGCTGGCTAGTTGATTTTTCTTTATCCCATAATAGTGCATTTAATTATTTCTTGCTAGGCATAGTAACTTTCACATGTCCCTATTCAGTTGCATTCTATTTTTTCATCAGTCTGGATGGAATTTTACAGCTGAAATCTGAGAATAGTGTAAATCCTGTTGGAGTGAGGTTTTGGGGAAGCTTTCTTGAGGACATTTTTCAAGTGTTCTGAACTCGTATGTTTAAAGCTAACCCTTTCTTTACAGCCCAGTGGCGAGAGGAGGACTGTGAGTTGTTCAGTGCATAGTTTCCTGTAGTATGGCATTGTTTCCTTAATTCCTTTAACTATTCAGGTATTGTTAACTCTGTCCTTGTGTTGTGATTTGCTGTCGACAATTGTCACTCTTCCAGACTCCTGCGAGAGTCTAGGATGTGTTTGGGATGCTGAACATTTCACAGATCAGCTTTGACTGCAGTGGCCTAGTCTCTGACATGTTCGCTAACTTGTGCCAGTGCTGCTTTCCTGGAACCGATAACTGTTATGCCAGAAGGAAGCCTGGGATTTATTTGGATGGATTTGTGATTCTTATGTTCTGTTTGTATAACCCACCAGGTTCTCGAGTCCAAGCAAATTACAGATTTTAAACACGATTCAGAATTAAATTAACAGTGTTTTGAATGTGTTAACTGTTATTTTGGGGGAGTATAATGGTGCTGGTTTCAGATTATTCTCCTGAGTAAGTCGGTGTCAGCTTTCATATCTTCTTGGTAGAGATTGTGACTCTTTCTCTTGTAGTGTGGATAAAATGGTAAGGATGGTTTTGCTGCTGTGAGTTAGTGACAGAAACTCAGACACTTGGTTTGAGAACCAAAGTTCTGTTTCTTTAGAACGAAACCGTATCCAACCATCTCCAGAATAAATGAGACATTTGGTATAACTTTCCCTTAGAAAAACCCACAACTTCCTGAAGTTCTTCAGTGTTTCTCTTGCTGTAAGCTCTAAGACTGGTAGATGGTGCAAGTCAGTATGTTGAACTTCATAAGATTTTCCCCTCTATTTAAATCCTACTGATTAGGACTTTTGTAGCTTCTGAAACTGTTAACAGTTCTTCCCTCCCCCCAGCCTTACATAAAATTGAGCATTCCTTCTTGGTGACTTCTCTGTAAATGGCAGAATTCATCTATGTATATCTGTAGTGGTGAATAATGGGCAACTTCCTTGAGTGATTTCAAGCTTTAATCAAAACATTTTGTCCACTGAAATGGACATAATGTGAATTGATGGAATAATGTGAAGAGCCCCTTAAGAGAGTTCAGTGGGGAAGTGAGTTTTCAGTTCACAAATAATGAACTTTAAAATGATATTTATGCAGCCTGTACAAATGAAGTAATATAGGCCTTCAGTTGACATGATGGAGTATTTTTCTGTTTAAAAGCCTGATTTGTATTATGGAAAGTGTCATAATGGTTTTGATTTTTGGTTTCTATTGAGGTTTCCTAAGTTAATTACCTTTTAACCTCTCTCCCCTATTACTTTTTTTATTTTGATGCCATTCACAACTGTAGTCAGTATTTTTGTAGTTCTGTATTGCATTTTTTCTGAAAAAAACCTGTGGTAATAATGGAATATGAGTATTCCTGTATGATCATACTGGTGTTCAGGTCCTGTATAATTACTCTCATAATTGGATACCATTCTAACTGCAAGCCTGCCTTGTGAGTTGAGTTTAGCTGTATGCCTGTCTAAACTTTCTTGTTTTGTTGTCTGGTGATTTTAGGTGGAGAACTTCATTTTCTTCAGATTGGAGGGACCTGCGATGACATAGATGAAGCTGATATACTTGTAGATGGATCCCTTTCCAAAAGTGTAGAGCAGTCATCAGAAGGCACCAAGCCCTTGTCTAACCCTTCTAGTCCAGGAATTACAGGTAAACTGCATGCGTTTAAATGTAACATAAGTGAAAATGCTTTTGTGATTTTTGCAAGTTGCATATTAAGATGATTTTGATATATTTGAGAGTGTACTGCTTTATACTTTTTTGTTCCCCGTAGTTGTAGTTCTGTAGTTGCTGTATGTCTGTCACTGATTCTGTACAGCCATAACACTTTAGCAGTTCTTAATTTAAAAAAAACCACTTTTGTATAACTGATTGTTTTTCCAGTCTCTACGTGCTATTTTATGTGTGGCAGACAGAGAAAAACACTTAATTGTATAGACACTGTTAAATCACATGTTCATTATGTAAAATTGCCTTAGCATTTAATGCAGAAGCTGTACAGCTCTACTTAATAAACTGTACAAAACATGTATTCAGCAGGTACTGTTACAGTGAAATTGATGCTGTCTATACTTCTAGCAGTGCAGTTACTATGGATAAATTAAGCTTATGATGTGAACTCTTGGATTTTGGTTTTTAGCCGTTGATTCGGGTTGAGCGATGCTCAAATTCTGGTTACATTTACCTACTAGTTTCCTTCCTGGAAAGGTTGTCTACCCTTGAACAGCAAGAAATAATTGCTTCTAATTGTCCAAATTCTATTTTTACCTTGAACATCAGATTTGGGTCTTGTCTTTACTGCAATTCTCATATACCAGTCCTGCCACCAGTCTGCTGTTTTTTGTAGTATTGTGGCCCACTTAGGGGAAAATCAGGAGTTGGGTGAGAAGGTTGTTCCTTTTGTAGTCAGGTAGAGGGGAAAAATGTGAGGGGCTCCTGCTTGTGAAGAAGAATGGTGAGCATGCACATTATGGGAGCTCCTGTGGGGGCCTCTCGATCTTTTCTCAGTCCTCATCAAAGATGCTTTAGTGTAGATAACTTGCTACTAAAACTTAACGACAAATCTAATTTTGTTCATTAAGCCTGAGGAAGATTTGAGTCATGCTGAGTTTTTTAAAGTGTGTGTGTCTGTCTGTGTGTGTGTGTATATATATATATATATTTATAGTCTTACTTTGAGTTTTAAAGGTAACTGTCTGAGAGAGCTGTAAAACTATTATGCTTTTCATTTTGTTTTAACCTGCAATTGATGAAAATAGAGACACAAAGCATAATTATTTTGGTTGCATTGTAATTTGGAGGTTTTGGTCATGCCTGTTGGGACAGAACTAGGGATATGCTGGGAAAAGATGACCTAGAATATAAAATACAAGACTAAATAATATAAAACATGAAGATAAAGCAATATTACAATGGAAACAAACCATTCATGTAGCTATTTCAGAGGACTGTTGTCCATTTTTTGTGTGTCTGTGTGTGGTGGGAGGTGTCCTTGCCTGCAGTGGCAGAGAAAAAAAGCTGGGAGAGGACTGAGTGGCAGTACAAGGGACCGTTTTGGATTACAGCATCTTTGTTGTCAACAGGCTACTTGCTGTCTTTCTCCCCAAACCCCTGCTTGCTGCCAGCCTTGTAACACTTTAAGTTGTGTTGTGTTATGTTTGTATGACCCCTGATTTTACTGTACAAGAGGTGATCAAAAGAGGAAAGGAAAAGATGCTTTTTGTTGTAAAATGATCTGTAAGCAGCAGTACAGCAGTTGCTGTCATCTTCTCTGCTCTGAGGACTGAATGTCTCCTCCTCCTCCTCCTTTTTCACCAAAGGGGCCATTCCTGAAGTTTGAAAACTGCTACGTAATAAACCAGTGAACATACATGAGGGAAAGAAGTCTGTGGCTTTCTGCAGCTTTCTACTTTTGCTAATGGCAAATAAAGCAATTAAGAGAATACAAATATCCAGGGCATAGATGTGCTTCAGTAGGTGCATTCCCTGTAGAGTAGCTTATCAGCAGATTTAAGTGACTTCCAGTCAAATGGTAACTTTGACTAACCTGGTGAGTCAAATTGATCATTACTGTTTAAATTCTGCCAGTACTGTAATGGGTAAATTTTTTTTGTTTGTTTTTTTATCTTGTTCTCCTACCCATCCGGCCTTCAGTATAGGCTTGAATATGGCTTATTGGAACAAGAAAGGAATATACTTGTATGTATGGACTTCAGAGTAGCTGTATCTTAAGATTGTCCATAAGCTGCAGGTCGTCCTTTAAGTAGTCGTACCGTTCAGAGACTGTAGCATTGCTTGATCTTGGTCTGTGATGGTTTCCAAAGAGGAGTTAGATACACAGTAATGATCAGATAGATTGAGTACAGTTTTGCTGTGGCATCAAACTGAGCCACTAAAAGCTGCAAGAGAAGCTTAATAGTCACAGGAAGCCAGTGATGAAAGGAGGGGGCTGGGGGGAAGAGCTGAAAAGCTGAAACCAAATGGTGGTTGTAGAGCTCTTGGTCTGACCCATCTGGGTTAAGGTTACTAAAGTCAGTAATACTGGATTCTTAGCATATAATCTGCGAATAATTGCTAGGACTGTGCAAACATTTTCTAAGGGATGAAGCTGTCAGCGTGTGTATGGATCACGATGAGACATTGCTCCCAACGTTTGTAACATCAGTGTTGCTCCTTTTCTAATCAAAGTACTAAACAGCAGAAAGAAATGTTTTCTTCCGCTTTTGTCTTAGGATGTTTTTCAGACAAGAGACGTAGCTCAACAGAAAGCATTCTGTTTGGGGAAATGAACCCCTAGGCAGATCTGACTAAGCTTCAAGTCTTGATCTATAATAGATCTTGTTCACAGCTGATGGCAGGCAGCAGCAGGGTGGTTTTATGAAATCACTTTGGCGTTCTCTGGAACTGTAGCTAAAAGATGCTGTAGTCAGGACAGAAACCACAGCAACCAGCCCAGCTTTTGTCCATGTATATTGTAGGGTTTGTTCGTATGTTTATTTTTCTCTGTTGGCATTCTGTAAATGCATTTCTTAAAATTTATCTTCTACCCTGCATTGGCTACGTTTTAAATTGTCTTGTTTTAGAAGGAAATATGTTGACAGAGTTGTAAATTTTAGATTAGGTTAAAATTATTACTTCCTTTTAAGCAGTGGAGCTTTTTTTGTGGTGAAGGGAATTGAAAAAGAATATTAGTTTTCCTGACCAGTTTAAAACATTTTCACAAGTTTGCTATTAGATCTTTGGCTTGTTACAACTCACTATTACGCAATAACAAAAATAATGTAATTTTACAAAAGAAGCCAAGTACACTTGACAGCACTGTAAAGTTAAGTCCCTCACTTTTCAATTTTAGGTGTTTATACCACATTACATGTGGTTGCTGTGAATACTCTGAATTTGTAATTGTGTCTGTTGAGGAGGGCAGGGAATGAAGCAGGAAAAATCCAGTCTAGTCAAAAGATGGAATTGTAGTACAGTTTGAACTATGATGTCACTTCTCATTTCTGGGTCATCTAGATAGTGAGATTCACATTTGGCAGTAAAAAAAATAATGCAAGTGTTTGCTTTGTTACTGAAATTAAATTTCTAAAGCATTTATAATTTCTAATTTCTTCAGCATTTTCCTGCCTCCTAGATTGAAAAGTAGAAATCATAGTTATTGCAATGAGAGTGAGTTTTTTTGCTTGACTGGGTATCTCATCTGAGCTCCTCCACTTCTCACGAAGAATTAATTGCATGTGCCTTTCTACTCTCAAGCTGAAGGATGTAATCTTGTTATTCTGGTTTCAACCTGGCTTGCTTTGCAAGTTAGTCTTTATGTTCAGACTTCATTGGGGGGTAGTATTTGTGTTGGTGAATTTAATTTATTTTTATCCCCCCGCCTCCAGTCCTGGGTGGTAGCAGTAGTAGTCGGATAGCAAACTTTCTCCTTTTGAAAACCACCGTCTTTACAAGTAAAAAATTTTCTCCAAAATGCATTTTTAAGAGAAAATGCTTGAAACGTAAGAAAATTGACATTGTGTGTATCTTATTTTTCCTCTAGTTTTCCTTTTGTTGTTGTCTGGTTATTTTTACAGTTCATTTGTAATGTTTCTTGGGGTGTTTGTCTCACTGGGATATTTTAATTTTCAGTACTTCTTGTTTCCTTAGTACAAGACTTGAATATGAAGGCAAAATACTTGTCTAGGCCCGGTGTCTTTTAAGTGCATTATATGAAACATGTTTGGTTTTTGTTTGCCCCTCTTTTAAGCTAAATTGGGAGCCTTCCAGAACATTCTAGTAATCCACCATAAAGCAAGTCTATATTGATAAGCAGGTGCCAAAGTAATGTTTTAAACAGTGATAAAATATTACAATTGCACAGTAATTCCATATGTCTGTTTCCATTAAATATGAAACTTTCTTTTTTTTTAATCTGAGTCAATAGAGGTATTAAAAAAAGGATGTTTAAATCAGCTTTACATCATCAAAGTATAGCTGGCTTATTACTTTTTCCTGATGATTCTGGCTGAATCCCAGACAGCATGCTCGGAGCTCTCAGTACTTAGGAAACATTTCAGTTGAGCTGCCTTCAAAGCATCATGGTCTCAAGGCTGGGATTGTTTGGTTGCTTGCTTCTGGTTGTTGTTTTTTGGCGGAGGTTTGTTTTTTGTTTGCTTTTTTGTTTATTTTGGGGTTTTCTATTTGTTGTTATTCGGGTTTTGTTTGGGTTTTGTTGTTTGTTTGTTGTTGTGGGATTTTTTTCATATAACATGTAGTTAATTTTACCTACAGCAATTTGGGTATATTTCAGAATGTTTATAGGATGTTCTGGGAAAAATATCTATGTGGTAATTGATGTACATTCTGTAATTATTCAGGAGTTGACCTTTTGGTGGACCAGCCATTTTCCCTTGAAACACTGACATCCCTGGTGGAACTGACCCGTTTTGAGACCTTGACACCACGGTTTTCAGCCACTGTCCCTCCCTGTTGGGTAGAAGTTCAACAAGAGCAGCAACAAAGGCGGCATCCTCAGCATCTGCACCAGCAGCACCATGGGGATGCAGCTCAGCATACTCGAACTTGGAAGCTACAGACAGACAGGTAGGTAGGGTAAAGGTGCAGAAAGAATCATGTGTGTATTGTTTTACTAGTTCATATAGCTGGTAGAATCACAAATGCCATGCAATTTAACTGTTTTTAAGTACTGTACAAGTTTAAGAACGTGTACTTCTGAAGATAATAATCCCTGTTTGGTAGTTTGGATTATAGGTTTTTGTGAGATTGACAGAGTTGTTTTAGTGGACCTTGAAACACATGCAAAAGTTAATTTTTGTATTTGTGTGTTTTTGTTTGCCAGATGTTGTGCTTTCATTATATCATTAGACAAGCACATTTGCCAGAATTACAGATATTCTTGGTTCTGTTTCTGTGAAAGTCTGATTCATCCTTCTTATGCATGCAAACGTTCCTAGTACATTTTTTAATTGGAAAATGCAACCTGCGGGTACCAGTGTGACTAGTTGTCCTAAACAAAATAGTATTATAACATTTTAAAATGTGAAGATAGAATTTGGATTTATGTCTGTTCATGTCATGTTAAATCTTTATACAAGAGACATTTGCTTAAGCCAGTATACAGCCCTAGTTGTGTTAAAATTTAGGCAATATTTTTATTGAAATAAACTGCACTGACACAGTATGTGTAGTACAACTTGGATTTTTAACATGTGGCATTGAGAACTTGGAATTCCTCTGAGATCCTAAAGACTGTAACAGCAGTGTTGCTGTCTCCTTAAAGAGTTGCTTAAAACCGACTCTAGCTTTGCATAGATTTTCTGAAAAATGCCTGGAGGAAACAAAATAGAGATATAACTTGTGTTGTGTGTTTTTATTAAGGGATACGCATAATAAGGCACTACAAGATCTTTTGGGTCAGGCTGTCACATACCTGTCCCACTGGTGTATAAGATATGGATAGTAATGTAGAATCCGAATGGCCACACATGGGAAACAACGAAATAGCCAAAGGATGCTGGGGAGCTAGAGGTGGGGCAAAAAAGCTTGTTGTATAAACAAGTAAAATCTAGCATGTGATAATGAAGCATTCCAGGTAGGAAAACAGGTCTGGAAGGTAATAGCTGCAGGCATTTCCAGGGCTGACACCTAACATGAGCTGAATCTTGGTTTCATTTAATGTTCATAAGCTACAGTTAAAAAACTTGCAGTGCGTTATAGGCTTTAAAACCTTTATTGGTGGTTTTGCTTTGTGCAACTAAAATACTCTGTATGTAACAAGTGGAAAGGAGGAGGTTCCTTGCAAGATAACTTCCAGTTAAAACTACTGATTATCCCGTGTGTTCAGCACCAGCTGAAAAATAAAAACGTACCAATACAAAGATATATGGAAGCAAGCAGTGAAGACAATAGCTGTTAATTGGAAGGTGGTAGGTGGAACATTAGTTTATGAATATTGTTTCATTAGAGGAAAAGAATTATGCCTGCTGCAGAGTAAAACAGAAATGAAAAGAGGTAAAGTTAAAAGTTCTGGTTTAGTACTGGAAATCTTTGACAGCTGCTAAATGACTCATGAAGATGATTACATTACAGTCCCTTTTGTCCATAAGGTAGAATATACACTCTTAAGATTGAGAGCAATGTTAGCACTTAATTAGAAGTCATCTAGGAAGAAACTTTTTGAATTCTGTATTATGTTGTTGGTCCTTAATATAAGGTTCCTTTTATCTTCTCTTTGAGTGTTTCATACTGATTCCTATCAAGATGTGGGATTACAGGGTTAGATGGATGAGTAATGCAGTTTGATATGGTAATTCTTTTGTTTCTCAGATAAATAGAAGGAGATAATCCTGTTAATATATTTTAGGGATTGGTATTGTATTATGGTCTTTCATTCCTACTTTATTTTAAAAAGGCTGTGTAACAAAGGAAACACCAGAAGTCTGGTTTACCTGGTGAATTAACCTATGTATCAGTATTTCCCCTTCAGTGGTAATTTAACTGAAATATTAAGTTGGGTTAAACCTTTTTTTAAAAAAAACCAAGTACAGGTATTCCTAATGTGTTCTGATAAAACAGTGACATCTGAGTTTCCTGGCTGTTTCTCAAATTTATATTTGAGGAATATTTTATGTATTCATCTTACGCAGATGTACTTGAAAATATGTGAAGAAGGAAGAGCTAAGTACTGATGTGCTTTCCAGTGTTTGAACTCTGAAAGTGGGTCTGCAGGTCAAAGTTCAGTTGTAGCGGAAGATAAAATGTTAGCGAGATGTTCTAGAAAAGGAATTAAGAAGTGTTTGAAAATATTTTGTAGTTGTGAGAATGATGATGCATTTATATTTAGAACACAGTCTTGATTGTGTATTCTTTTAAAAAGATGCCATAGATTTAGAAGGGTTTTGGAGGCAAGAAAAGTTGCTAAAAGAACTTGCAGATATGTGAAATGTGATACTCAGGATGGATACACTAAAATACTGAGAAAATAATAAGGAAGTAAAAAATGTGTTCACTTCTTTGAAAATTCACACACAAATATAGTGGATGAACTTACAGAGCTATGAGAAATTTAAAAACTGTTTAAAGGAGAAATTTTCCACTCATCACAGAATTAGATTGTGAAGTTCATTGCCACAGGTATAAGAAGATTTCTTCACTGTTGGATTAATGTGAGACCTTCATGGAGGATCATTATTCCATACATTCCTATTGAGAGATACTTAAAACTTTCTTTGGCACACCTGCTCCTCAATTCTGCCAAAAATAGATTTTTGAAGTAGACGAGTAACAGTTGTGATTTGGTACCATCAGTACACGTTGTATGCAACATACAAGCTACAAAAGACTACTGCAGACAAGCTGGTTTATTATTCAGTTCTGTTTTTTTACCAGATCCGTAAGTTAAACTGGATGAGCAGAATATTACTTAGCCTTTCAGAGGGCTTGCTCCTTTGAATTCCTCATTCATTTCACGCTTTGCATGACACCTATAGGAATACTCAGACATAAAAAACCACCCACAAACCTCTCCCTGTTTTGCACTGGGCTACAAATTCTCCAAGCCAGAGGAAAGGTGTGAGTGAGTCTAAGTGTTTAATGTTATATTTGCTAACAATTTTTCCCCTGGAGTTATAGGATAATTTTTCATTATTTTATTTTCCTGAGTTATTTGTACAGTTATCTGAAAATTCTTCACTCTTCTTAAGTCATACCCACAAGTTCTCTCTGTCCATCTTTTCCTTCTGTTCATCTTTCCTCCCAAAATCACTGCTTTTCTATGTTGCTTGTTTTGGAAAGATGGCGTGCTGTTTCATTATATGTACCTGGAATCAGTTATAGGTGTGTTATACTTGCCTAAGGGAGATAATGGCCTTCAGGGATATTACTGTAAAAAATGCAAAGACTTGACATTTGTACCAATCCTTAATCTATTTTGAAATGGTTTTCTGCAGAATACTCAATGTGTAGCATATTTTTTGATTTATAATACCTTTTTGTAATTTAGATGTTAGAAAACATTTAACTAGTATTTATAGCAGCATACTCAGTTTCTTAGTGTTCTCAGTTATACAATTAAATAATCACAGGCTATCAAAGTTACTGTGTTTTAAAAAATTACTCACTGATAAGTTGAGAAGATCAGGAAGTGCAGTTATTCTAAAAATGTATATGAATGTGACAGTTGGCACATGATTCATTTTATATGAATCGATCTTCAGTTGGAACTGTCTTCTGCAAACCTTAGTGATCAAACTGTGGAGCTGCTCATTGAGGGGCACCTATTATCTCAAGTTTACACTTTCAGTGTAAACCAGAGTGGGCTTTGCAAGGGAAGTATTACTCCTTAAAAGAAAGCTGCACCCATTTTGCACAGTGCAGGCTTCTGAGTGTGCACCTGGTAAGAAGCACTTCTCATCCTGTATAAGTTATGAAATTTATTTAATAAAATATAATAAATTTTAAAAATGATAAAATAATTTGAAAATAGTTTTTTGGGTCTCCTGGACGTGGCTGTTGTACCACTGCAAAGCGACACTGACACTGCTTAGTGGAGAAGGCCGACTTAGAGATTCCAATGCAAGTTGGTTACTATCGTGCTTTCAGACACTTCATTTATTGGGAGGTCCTTTTTTTAGTTACTCACATCCTCCTCCCCCCCCTTCCTTTTTTGCTAGAAATAATTAGCTGGTATTTATAGTAATATGGAAACAGTACTGCAATGAGGGTAATAGGGAATTTTTCACAGCAACTTTTATCTGAGCGTTGATTTGTCCTCTCTTATCAATTGGCTTTTAATGTGTTCATCACAAAATGTGGTTAACTGCAGCTTGAAAGACTTTTACTTCAGAAATGCATGTGGATGTCAACTTACAAAAAATAATTTTTTCTTGTTAAGTGTATGTAGATGGAGAGTGCGCTGGGTAATGCTGCCTGCTTGATCTGAAATTTCTCTTAACACTGAGTCATTTGTTGTCTTTTTTTCCTGACAGCAACAGCTGGGATGAGCATGTCTTTGAACTGGTTCTACCAAAAGCCTGTATGGTTGGACATGTGGACTTCAAATTTGTTTTGAATTCAAACATCACCAACATTCCCCAGATTCAAGTGACTTTACTGAAAAATAAAGCTCCAGGCTTAGGGAAAGTCAATGGTAAGAAGGAACTTAAGATACCTTTCAGAATATTGTTTGTTTTCTCAAACTCATTACTGTGATGCATATTGGAAGAATTTCTTGAAATTGCATAATTATTTCTGGTTTACTTATTTCCATTTGATTCTGTGTGGTGGTCCATTTTCACTTACCATGTTTGAATGTGAACTGGGGAAAAAAACCTGGGTAAACAGTTAAAATACTGAATTTTACATAAATAAAAAGTGCATAGCTCAAAAGGTTTGAACTGAGTTATTATTCTGTACTGCTTGAATCCTACAGTCATTTTAAAAAGAAAGTCAATTGTAAATGATCCTAGAGACTGATGAAACAAGCAGTGCTCTTTTTAAGGTCTTGATATATTAAAAAAAAATTATAATAAATTATTCCAAGTCATAGAGGGAAATTATTTGCCAGTGCCTACTGGATGTATAAAAGAAATAGCAAGTCTTTTTTTTTTTTTTTTTTTTTGATGGCGCTAGGCAAAACCTGGCTTCCTTGGGAATTCTCTCATCATCTGGCTCATTAACTAAGCTATGTGAAAGCTGCAGTATGATTTCACCTTTTGTTCCTTGCAGCTTTGACAGGGTAGACCAAAGTTATGAATGCTCTTGCCTTGGAAAGACTCCTAGCTGGACTCTGCATCTTACTAGCTCTCAGGGGACCTGTGAGGGGGTAGCATAAATTGAAAAGTCACTTCTTTGATGTGGAAGAGTTTGTGCCTCCAATGGGATTTTCCTGTGGTGAGAGTGTTCATTGCATGTCCTGCTGCCCTGTCTGCTAGGGATGAAAGGTATTACATGCAGCATTTCCTTTTACTGAGGCATGAATTGGTTAGCTTTATCTGGCCACCTCTTTTTGAAAAGCTTCTAGGAGCTTGGTATTTCAGAGAAACCTTGCTGTCAGATATTATTAAATTGGCTGCTGGATATAAAATGTGTTTGGGAGAACAGCAAGCGTGATTATAAAAGCTCTCTTTCTTCTTTCTTTCTTTTTGAATTCTTTTAAATGCTAAGTAAGAGCACCCCAGTTAAACAAGAGTAGCAGAGCTGTAAATTTTAAAAAGGAATACAGACATACCAAAGATCATTGACATGCTTTCAGACAACTTCTCACTCTGTAGCATTCCCGGTGTTTAATGAGGAAAAAAAACATACTGGAGATGCTCCCTCGAAGAAATCTTATAAACCTATAAATCTTATAAAATATTCTAGCATAGTAATATTATTGGAGAAAACTTATTCTTTTAGGATACAAGATGGTTTAAAACTTCTAACAGAAGTGCTAGCTGTGACTGCAGGATAGCAGTTAAGAGCTGTTCTTGCAGGTTCTTCCTGCGTTTAGTGCTTGAAGCAAAATCTTAATTTTAACATGTAGCAGTATTTTGTTCTATCAAAGCAAAGAATAGGACAGATAGTTCATTTTGTTCTTCTGAACAGAACATGTTTCATTTTCAGCTTGTCAGAATTTTAGAATTGAGTTTATTTACAGATCTGGATGTCAAAATTAATCTGAAAGTCTTCACCTGTGTAACAGAAAAAGCTAAACTTTTCCTTAATGTTCCAGTTTCAAATATTTTTGAGCAAACAGTTCCATGAGTTGGTAATTCTTTAAAGACTTTTGATTTGGCTGTGAAATAGATGGCCAGAGCTTTCTGTGGATGCTTTACAGTACAGCTTACCAATCATAAGGCATGACAGAGCTCTTCCAGAAAGTGGCATTTCACTTCCTCACATGCAATGCAGTGGAATTTGCTCTTTTTTTTTTCCTGTTAAGGACAGGGTGGAGAAGGCATGGAGTGGAGGGCCAGGGTATACACCGGCAGCCTAGAAAGAGCTAGGGTATATGAGTGTGCCTGCAAAGCAACCTTAGCCAGGTCTGTCTGTCTCGTTTTTATTCAGTAGCATTGGGGAGCCTCAACTAACGGACACCTTCTCAAGTGTTACTGCAGTTGTTTCTAGCCTTTTTCAATTTCTTGGGTTTTGGGAAAAAGGACCTTAATGATATTTGCTGTATTTCTATGAACTATTGAATGAAGTAATAGGGTACTAATGATTTCATTATAAGGGAAGACAAACCTAGATAATTTATATCTGTGCTGGATATTAACCAAAATGTTCTGATCTCAGGGAGTAGTAATATTTAGCATTGTTTGGTGGCTCTTGAAAATGTGTAAAAACTTCAGACTGAAATTCTGTTAACTACCCTCCCCCCCACCCCATTCACTCCTTCCGTTGTAGTAGGAGGGAACTGAAATTTTAAGATCATGAGACCGAAGGAAGATGTGTAGGGGAGAATTTACTCAGTCTTTTTTTTTTTTGTATGACAGGAACCCTGAAACCAGTTAAACATGTAGTGTGTAATAACGGCCAGAGGCATAATTCTTCTGGTTTGGAACTAACGTTTTTGATCTGGCAGTTAAATCGCTGTATATGCTTGTTCATTTGCTTGCATGTCGTCTTCATCTATGATTCATGAAAACCATTTAATTGAAAAAAGGGCTGTACTTAAGTATTACTAAAATATTCTGACGTTCAGCAGGAGCAATCCAGTTATTTTCAGTTTAAATTCTCAAACTTTCAATACTGGAATCTAATTATTTAGGAGTAATCCACCGTTGATTATTGGGAGAAAATAATTTGGGCAGTGTTAAAGCCAAGCAGGCTTTACAGGTCATGCAAAGAAATATTTCCTTTTTAACTATTTGCTGCAACTTCGATTGCAATCCTCATATGAAAAACATGCCTTTGTATATTAGTGGTTCTTATATTAGAAATGGTGAAAGTAGTATAAATTAGAATTCATAGCTGATAAATTTCCTATGAAAACTACTGCTTCTGTTTTCAGTGAGCCTTAAGCAATGTTTATGAAATCTCACTAATATTTTTATTTCCAGAAGCAGCCGTAGATAGACAGATTACGTTTCCTTTATCTCCAGCTCATAATATTGAAGTGGAGAGAAATGGAAAACCAGGACTGGTTGAATTGAATGAAGAAATGCAGTATATGGATGTAGAGGAACCACAATGTAAGTTCTATTTATCTTGTTATACTTTGTTTAAAATATAAGCTTGCTTTTCGCATTTTTTTTTTAATGATACACTGGAATTTCTTTGCAAAATTTTCTCAGCCATTTAAAAGAGACTAATTTCTCAGCCCTCTTCAATGTTGCCTCTCTCACTGGTCTATTTACTGTATGGGTTGAAAGTTAAATGCAAGCACACCAGGAAACCCCCCAGCATACTGGAAAGTTCTGGTGCTTAAAAGCAGAATGGTATTTATTTGAATTCAGAAATAGTGTGATGTGACATCTTTCTAACTTAAACTCTTACCCTGTTCCAGCAGTATTTCACTTGGTTTCCTTAGCTAATTTTAATAGAATTTTTCTTTGCATACCTGGCTTAGAGACTGGTGCTGTAAACCACAAAAAAAATAATAAACAGCTAGTAAAGAATTCATAACTAGCCATGTTGACTTTTAGCCACATCAGATTTGCTATGCCTGTTTTTATAAACTTTTTGTTGACCAGTACTCTTCCACAGAATCTGTTAGAGAGATTGTGGAAGGCAGTCTGATTGGATCAGTGAGGGGAGCTACAGACTAAGAATGGATAGTTGGAGTGAATCAGTTCCAGAACTATGATTCTTTTTCTTGGTCCTTTCAACAGTTTTCCTTTACAACTCCTTTTCTTTCGTGTGATGGAGCTTATCTAGAGCATGACTTCTAAGGTCACTTCCAACCCAAACTGTTCTATGATTCCAAGAAAGGTGTTGCAAAGGATGAGGGGAGGGATCAGAGGGATCAAAGCGAGTGATAAAAGAAAAGGAGCTGGAAGGAGGTGTTTCATGCTGAGGAGGAGGCAGCAAGGAATGAATCTCAGTATACCACAGCAGAAACAGTTTTGTTCTGCTTTGGAAAAGACACAGTGAGAGTTGTGGATCAATATATATTGGTTCATCATTTTATCAGTTGTGTATTTTGTGGCTCTGATGAGGTAGTCAATGTACATATTACCCATATAATATAACTGAAAATGCTGTAATTTACCGTTACTGATTTCACTGGAAAATGGCTAAAAATGAATCTCAAGTAACTGTTAGTTTTTCAATGTAGAGTTAGATGTATTTAGTGATTAGAGTTTGACATGGTATATTTTTAACCCATGCAAATGATCAGATTTTGTGACTTAGTTGTAATTCAGGTCCATATTACTCATGTTTTTTAAGGTCTGAGATTGTGTCCGTTTCTGGAGGAACACAAGGAAGATATACTCTGTGGTCCGGTATGGCTGGCTACTGGACTTGATCTGTCAGGACATGCAGGAATGTTGACACTAACAAGTCCAAAGCTTGTTAAAGGTAAACCAGTTTACTATGCTATTCACATGAGGTATGTGTGACTAAAGTCAGACTTTGAATTGTATTTATTTTTGCATTGACAAATTTTGCTGTGTAACACAATTGGTGAGTTACCTTTTCAAACTGATGCTCAAGTACTGTAGTTGATGTAGTTGAGCTCTGCTTGTACACTGTATCTGTGAAGTTGGAATGTGTTTACAACTTGCCCATGTAAACTATGCAAATTCCTCCTCCCCCCTCCCCTTTTTTTTTTTCCACTTTTAGGCATGGCTGGTGGCAAGTATCGTTCATTTTTGATTCATGTTAAATCAGTGAATGACAGAGGAACAGAAGAAATCTGCAATGGCGGCATTAGACCAGTAGTTAGAATACCACCTTTAAAACCTCAGACTAACAAGGGCCATTCGCTTGCTTCATTGTTGGCAAAAGTTGCAGCAGGCAAGGTAATGAATAGCCAAGAAAGACATCTGCGTTAGGAGTTGTAGAATTGATATGATTTATGTAACATGAAAATGAAACAGCTGTTGGGAGGATTAAGATCCATTAAAAATGACTTTTTAAAGGGTTGAATCAGAGTTCAACATCTCTTAAGTTGTTTTTTCTGTGCAAATTTAGTTGAAAAGGTCTGTTCTGCCACTTCCCAATTCTGAGCACTTGTTTTAGAAACTTGTTTCCATGCATGTTTTCAGTAGCTGATACACACACCTCATCCTCTTACAAAGGTTGCTCTGTGTGGGTGCATTTTACTCTGTATCATTGTAGTTGATACATTGTAGATGATGCATTGTACATCTTGTGAACATTATTAGAATGGTTAGAGCATAATAAATTGCAGAACATGGTTAAATTTGATGTTCTCTATTAAAACAATTGGTGAATAAAAGTGGTCTGTTTTAGTACAACACTCAAACTGGGTGAGAGACTTTACTGAACTGTATGCATTTCACTGAACAAGGTATACAAATGAAGCAGTCAAAACCAATGTGATTTATTAATTAATTCTTTTGCCCCTGCCAAAATCAGGAAAAGCCATCTAGCAAAATTGAAGCCACTAATTCTTCAAGAAAATCAGATAATCTGAGAGGCTGTGACTTACTTCAAGAAGTCTCTGTAACAATTCGAAGATTTAAAAAAACTTCTATTTCCAAGGAAAGGTTAGTAGGTGTTTTTTAATTCTAAAAAATACCAGTTTAGTTACAAGTCTCATAAAATACTTAATTCTCAAAATAGATCAGGTTAAACCACTGTTGCAAGTAGTCATTTCATAAATGTATTCTATATGGAAAATCCTGTAAGTTGTGATTTCAGGGGTGCTGTGCCAGTTGTGGTAGAGTAACACCATGCATGAAATTCTGTGTTGAGTGATTTATTTGCCTGACTTGAAAAGGCAAATGTGTTTAAGTTTTCTTGGTAAATTAGAAAAATTATTTGGACATATATATATATATATTTTTTTTTTTTAAAGGAAGCACCTTTCCTTTCTATTTCCAGTTGTCTTGTTTCTTACAACAGAGTGTATATTATTTGTCAAAAAGTTTAGAATCGAATTTAACTGACAAACTGTTACTCAGAAGTGTGGTTAAAGTCTCTCTGGATTGGTACTACAGACGTAAATACAAATAATACAGTATTTAATTTGTATGGCCAACTGCCACCCCACAGTGGCGGCACTGGCTGTAATGGGCTTAAAGTGGTCAAGGAGGCTGCAAAGAAGTTTGTGCCAATGGTTGCCAAAGAGTGTTGTAGATGGTGAAAGTTTGTTTTGGTTTAGAAGTTAATAGGGACAAGTTAATAGGGAAAAAAAATATTCTCTGAAGGTTACTAAATATATAGTAACCTAGGAAGTTCTGTGAGCAGAAAATAGGAAGATCGGGAATGTGTGCACGGAATGTATCATATATGCTTGTGTACTAGTTTTACTTTCATCTAGGCATCTTTTTTTCGCCGCTCCTAAGATAGGAAACAAAGCTGAAGGGGACACTTTAATGGAAGAATGGCCATATTGGATAATTCTGTGTTTTATTTCCTTCCCCTCCTCACTAGAGTTCAACGGTGTGCCATGTTACAGTTTTCAGAGTTCCATGAGAAGCTGCTTGCCACTCTTTGCAAGAAGACAGATGATGGTCTGACTACAGAACACTCTCAGAGTCTTGTACTGGATGCTCTTTGTTGGCTGGCTGGAGTGTATTCAAATGGACCCGGCAGGTAAGAGAGAAATTGGGTTTCAGTTAGCATGGCTATTTCTCAGTATTAACTCTGTTAAAAAAACAGAGTTTTATGTGATTCTCTAAAGTGTGCAACTTGTTTTTACAGCTCAAAGGAAGGAAATGACAGCTTACTTTCTAAAACACGTAAATGTGTCTCTGATATAATACGTGTTTGCTTCTTTGAAGCTGGGCGGAGCATAGCTCACAAGTGTGCACGATTTCTTGCACTATGCATCAGGTCAGTGCTATTTATTTATATGTATTTTTGTCTATATTTGGGGGGTTTGCATGCAGTCAGAATTATATACATGTGTGTGTTATTGTTTAACATTGAATTTATAAATCAACAAGATCAGGAAGATCTGTTGAGGAAAAGCGTAGTAGGGTATGAGTGCAAAGAACATCAGTCTTTCAACTACATCTTCTGGAGGAGATTTCATGTTTTGTTCTTACTTCATTAAATGTTAAAGTGTCTATGTGTTTCTTCGCAGCAATGGCAGGTGTGACCCAAGTCAACAGGGGTTTGGATCAGTTCTTCTAAAAGCTTTACTTGACAATATGCCTCTTTTGCCTGCTGCTGCAACAGGTGGTATGTATACAATGTTTGTTGTCAGGAAAATATGCAGTACGTTTGTTGTTTGGCATGTTTTGCTGGGCTGTCCTGTGGAATAAGAATTAGGTAATTGTTCAGCTAGTACAAACTGTGTCTCGGTGTGGTCTGATCAGGTGGTATCCAAGTATGAAGTATGCATTTGGAGTTGAACAATTTTTTACAAATTAAAAGATGGAATTGTAAGCAATTTAGCTTGCTTAAAACAGAGTACTAAGGCACTGACATTTTTGGAAGAGCTTAGGTAAGTTTTGCAAGAATTTTCAAAGGTATTCAGCAATCACAGATTCTGTTGGTGTAAAGGAGAGTCAGGATTGTCTGTTATTTCTGAAAATTGGAAGACTTATTCCAGGGAGCCTGGATATCCAAATGATTTCCAACTAGTAATCCACTTCTGTTACTTCTGCACCAAAAGGAGATTTTTAAGTAAAATAAATTCCTTCCTCATCTGCATGGCAAGAGTAGTGGTATCTTGGCACCTTTTTGAAGCCATTGAATGCCAGATAGCATGGGAAGATGACTTCAGCACTTGTATTTGGGGTGGCAAGACCTGCTTTGCATTTTTCACAGTATGACATTGTTGGATTGCATCTAGATTGGCATCACCAAGGAGTCTTGCAGGAAAATCAGTTTGCAGTTCAAAACGTTTGTTGTGCTACCCCCCGTTTAGAATCATGGAACATGCTGCTGTTGAGGGTGTGGAATGCACAAGGGGAGGAAGAGGAGGAAGCTGAGGTTTCTGTTTGTGTACAGAACCACTGCACTGTGCTCCCAGAACTGATCTGTAAGGAAACAGTGCCTCCAACAAATACAGAATAAGGAGACAGCAGCCAAAAACAGAGCATAAGAGGAGAAGGAAGAGTTGAATCTAGAGTAAGGCTTGGCTCTGAAGGTGGTGGAACCCGTAACCTAGCACCTTAGTGTGTCAAGAACATTTTGATTGTTGTGCTTAGTAGAAGCAGTGGGCAGAAGCAATGAAAGAAATGTGTGCAAAGCTGTCTCTTGGGAACCTTTTTTTTTATTCATTTATGAATTAGTTGATAAGAGAGTTTGAATTACTTGTGGAAACTAATGATTACAGAATGTTTCTAAAGTGAAGTCTCTCAAAAATAGGGGAGGGAGAGAACACTTCATAGTCTGTATCCAGTAACTATTAGATACTTCATTTACCATTTCCATTGATTATGCTTCAAAGTATGCTTTCTGAGTGGCAAATTCACATCATGTTTCACTTGAAATGAATTTATTTTTTTTAATGCAGGATCCGTGTATTGGTATTTTGTATTGCTGAATTATGTAAAGGATGAAGATTTGGCAGGATGTAGTACTGCTTGTGCATCCTTGCTAACTGCTGTGTCCCGGCAGTTGCAGGACCGCCTAACACCTATGGAAGCATTGCTTCAAACAAGGTACTAAGAAATGTGCTTGTTGTAAACTTAATGAAAACAAACATGTGAACTGTCTAATGCCATCCTCTGGTGTTCTGAAAAAGTTTGCATTTTTCTGTATTTGAGCAAGTATTAACTTGATACAGCTCTGCAAAAGAGTTTTGACTTGTGCAAAGTTACAGATTAATTTAATTGCTGTCTTGCAATTTACAGTGCACTGTAAATCTGCAAATGTGTATGTAATGTTTGAAGTCTGTGCAATGCTTAAGTTGGTATTTATGGGTTTTAGTTTAAGGATTTACAAAATGTGTCTTATTTTTGAGTATGGGAGGGAATCAAATACACTGAATAGTTTCAATTCTGCGTAATGCTACACAAAATTGTAGTCTCTCTGTAAGCTGACCATACATTTAATGTATTGCTACTAAAGGTCAGATTCTAAGTGTGGAGACCTGGATTAATATACTGGGAATGCAGGTTCTTAGTATAATTTAATACAGGTTCTTTGTATAAATTATGTATCAACGTAATTTAAGACTGTGGTGTTGCATCATTTATATATTGAACTGATTGGCCGTTTAGCTTTGGATTTCTAAAGGAAGTCTCTGGTGACACAGTTTTGTAGCAGTTTCCAAAGCTGTATTACGGTGATGGGAACACGCTGCTGTTAAGAGAGCTCTTTCAATTGTGCTTTGTGGTCAAGAGTTTTCCTCCAAATCAAGCAAGATCAAAGTAGAAGAGGTTTGATAGAGGTTAGTTCAGAATCTTCAGATCAAATTTAAAATTTAGTAACCTAAATTTGGAGGGGGGGGCATGTTTGTTTAATTTTAGTGGTTTTATTTTTTAAGGACTATAATCCCAAAATACTTGACAGACATTTGTTCTCAGGTGTTATACTTGGATCCTTATCATGTTCTGTACTACATTCCTCTTCTCAGTTGTTACTTTATTTCACCATCTGTAGTCCTTGCAATGGATTAGAATATTTAGCCCAGCAAAAGAAATGGTGACTGAATAATGGAGAATTTTGAAAAATACACAAAATGACCTGGAAAAATAAAATACTTCTTTGTTTTCATGTTGAAATTTCTTTAGAAACCCAATGGAGGAGAAAAATGTGAAAATTCCACCTGACATGAGAATGACACCTCTCTGTAGGAATTGACTTGTTCCTTCACACAGATTGTTTCCAAGTACCTCCTTTAAACAGCATATCTGAAATAGAAGGTTTTTTCCTTTCCAAAAGAAAAAGTGCCCATTTTTGGGTTTGGCACATACGACATTTCAGGTCACTTAGTGGTGAACACAGCTGTGTGCATGTAAAGGGAAGCTTTCTGAAGTGAGCCCCTGTTCTCGGCATTCTTCAGGCTTAGGTTTTCTGAACGTTTCTAGATGGCATTGTATTGATTTTCTTCTTGGAGCTAAATCTGCTTTCTCTTTTAACTCAGTATCCCCATAGTTAGGATAAGAATAGCAGCAGACACTTCTGTCTAATCCCATATTTGATTACTATAGCTCTCTCTCTAGCAAGGACTATTTCTTGGCTTAGTTTTCTAATTTAGGCAGAATTTACTGGCCTTTTCTTTATATGTCTACAGATCAAAAGAACACTGTCATTTCTTGGTTTGGTGTTTCTTATGTAGAAGATAAGTATATATTTTTAAAGACAAATTATAGGTAGCCATTGCTTTACTCTTTCTCCTTTCCCTTTCCCTGAGTTGTATTTTATCATATTTGTATGTATTTGTGTTGCAGAGTTTCTAGTATTGTTTTTATTCTTCTTTGTCATTGTTCCCAGGTACAATAGCCTAACATCTGGTAATCAAATAAAAGCAGATGTCTACTAAAAGGATCTGCACTTTCATGTTGTCTTAAGGCAGAGTACTACTCAGTATACTATCGTGGCACAATAAAGCAAGTAAAACTTACAAAGATAAGGCCAGATGGGTGTATTACATGACTTGCAGTTCAGAGAACAACAGAACAGGAATTTCAGACAGAATTTTAGGCTGTCCTACAACAAAGCCACGTTGCTTTGTCTCCAGCAAATGCGACTGATTTCTCCAGCCTGTTCTTGGAAGCACCTGATTAAAAGTAGAGGAGGCATTTAATTATTCTAAATATTGTAAGCTATTACATGGCTTAATTCTTCTTGTCATTAACACTTGACCTGTCTTCTTCTACCCACATCTGATCTGAAATCTCTTCTGCTACAACTAAAGTCTTTGAATGTTTGTGTCCCATCCACCTTGGCGATAAAGAACAGGTTACTTCATTCTTAACAAGTTTTGGATGTCTAGAGGATGTTTGTAGCTTGATTGTATTCCCCAGATCTGTAGTCATTCTTAAAGCATTTCCTTAAGCTGTTTTCTTCGGTCCTCATCTTCCTTGAATTGTGGTAACAAAATTGTAAGCGTTATTCCAGTTGAGATGTCTGAGTGAAGTAGAAGAGGTATATTACAGAGTTTATATTCCTTACTGCATAGATGAATAGGGTGATGGGGGTTTTATGTGACATTGTTGATTCATTCTTTGCTTCTTGTGATGTAACTTCTATATCCTTTTCTGAAGTGTTGCTGATGTAGCTTAGAACTGTGAACCTGATCATTCCTGCTGAAGGATCGGTAAAAGGCACTATGCTTATTGAAATAAATCCGTATTGGACAATATATTTAACTCTCTGCAGTACATTAAATTCTGATCTTGTTCTACAAAGCTGTTGTAACCCCTTTTTAGGTTTTACCACCTGCTTTCTTAATGAGTCAAACTCTCACTTAAATCGTGCAATTAATCAGGGGTAGTGTTGAGTGACCTAATTTATTGAGATTGTAAATCTGAGGTCTGAAACAGGCTGTGAAGATACCCTACTGAATTTTGTCTGAGCATTTTTGTGTGCTTTAGTAACCACTTCACAGTAGCATGTTGTCTTGTGAAAAAAGGTCATGCAACAAACACACCTTGCTAGATGTGCAGTATGCACTGTTTCCGTGTAATACGTGCCTGTAGAGTGCAACCTAGATTCATCTAATGTGTTGTTCTTAGTATGAAGTTGTCATCTTAAATTTGCTACCTTGTAGGTACTTGTAAGTAACTCGGTTGGGGAATGTATGTTAAATGAGTTGATCTGTAATTCTCCAGTTGTCTTTGTGCTCTCTCTCTTTTTCTCTCCCTGATCAGTAACAATTATTGCCCTTTTGTATAACTGCAGTTACAGTCAATTTTGTGTGGCAAAAAGCACTGAGCCCACCCAAGCCAACATGGAAGCATTTTAACATTCAGAGAAGTCTAGAACCTTTTCTACCTTGTTGCTGGTGTTGTAGCTTTCATGGACGCATTTATCATTTTGGTGAAAGGATAAATTTGGCCAAACCTGATCAAAAAAGACACTTAAACAGTCCAGCCCTCTTGGTACATTACCTTTGCGGGCTTTCCTTGCCTGCTGAAGAATGGAGAAGCTGCTCAGAGGCAGAGGGAAAAGGGGGTGGAGAACTTCCTGTCACTGCTGGTGTGTTAATGGAAATATTTCATACTTGTTCTGGCTCTTGCTAGTCAAAGCACAAGGTGTTACATGTTTCTTGCTTTTGTGCATATGCATTCTTTCTACTCCTCCTTAATAATTTGGCCTGACTTTCATTTTTTTCTCCCCTTGTCAGTTTACTGGTAATTGGTATTGGTACACAAAAAAACTAACACTGATTTTGTTATTGCTTTGGATTTTCCTTTTTCTTGGCTTATAAAGCCCTAATTGATTTGGGACCACCTTGTTACCTGAGTGATTATATCATTTTTTTTCCCTGCAGTACAGCCAGAGTAGGGGTAATGAGATTTTCATCTGTTGAGATATTTAAAAGTGTTGACTGGTATCCCGAGTAGCCTTTCCATTTTTCTTACTTCAGCTGGAAGAACAAGCTGAGGTGGAATTTATTTTGCTGTTTTGGAAAACAGTACTGTGTTTTTATTTACTTCAGATAAATGTCTGATTTACCATGTGCAGGCATGCATATTGCTATGGCTAATTGTCTTAAGACTTGTAGTTCTAGTTTCCATGTCTGAGTGTGGTTGTGTGTCATGCTTCCAGGACAGTATTACATCTTCAAAACTAGTAACAGAGAGCTACTTATTTAGCATTATAGGCTGTTTGAAAAGGACATCTGATAAATTACATTAATGGAGTATAAGTAAATGATAATGTCTAAGAGATGTCAATTGAATGAAAAGAATGGTTTGGAATATAATAAATCCTGATGATGAAATACTTGGCCTTTTTCTGTAAGTAATTTTATATAAATTCTTACTGTTTGAGTAGTGCTGTTTGTCTTATTGCATTTGCAGATATGGATTATATAGTTCGCCTTTTGATCCAGTTCTGTTTGATTTGGAAATAAGTGGCTCTTCCTGTAAAAATGTATACAACAGCAGCATTGGAGTACAGTCAGATGAAATTGATTTGTCTGATGTTCTGTCAGGTATGTATGTTTACAGTAATCTATTGTGGAAGAAATGGTAATTGTCTCTTTTTTTCTTAAATTTTTCCTTTAGTGAAGATGTGGATTTAAACTTTCCATCTGTTTTGTAGATGTACATAATGAAATTCAAGAGATTCTCTTGCTTCATGAGATCTCTTACATCTCCTCTATCCCTTAGGGCAAGAAAAAGCCTGTTTCTCGAATCTGTTCTTTTCTTATCCTGTAGAAGATCTAAGAAAAGGCTAGAGATTAAACAGAAAGGCTGCGATCATTCCCTGGGTCAGAGTCATCGAGGAAGCATCTGTCACTTCTATTGAGCAGCTTTCTTGAGATATGTCATTATTAATTTAGACTAGGAACCATCTCATAGGCAAAAAACTAAGTGGATTTTTCTGAAGTTGGGAAGCTGCCATATGACAGTCTTCTACTTAAATGTAACAGATTTAATGAGGTGTTTTTTCTGTTTCAGAGGCATTAAAATACCTTAAAAGTGTATTTGTATCTATCCTTTCAGGTTAGTTCATAAGTGAATATTTAGACCATGGAATGTCCTAAGAACGAGACAATTGTTACCTGACAGGAGATTGTTTTCATAGCAAGCATATTCATCGGTCGTAGTGACTTCTTTCCTTTCTTGCATGCTGTTGTCCATCTCCTTCCCATCCCTCCCTCCATACTGTGAATTTGTTAGCATATTGATTAATAGTCTGTTTTTTATACTAACTTGGTGTATAATCTTACTTGGTCTGTTGCTTTCTTTTTCTTCCTTTCCAGTAACAGCAATGTATTTTCTGCAAGGTAATATTCTCACAGTGTAGAGAGAATAGACCATCCATATATCATTTATTTCTGAAATTAACAAGGTTACGCTATGCTTCTGCTGTCACATTTGATAGTTTGACTTACTGAGATACTCTATTCAAATCTGGCAGCATTATCCATTTAAAATACACTTCCATTTATATTGTGGATGTGATATTGTTAAAGTGTTTGTTCCACAATATGAAGTAATAAAACATGTGGATTACATTTAGCTGTCCCTTTTGACTCTTCATAACTTCGGATGTCGCTATCAAGAAAATATTAGCTGATTGTGCAGAGATTTATTTCTCTTTCAGGAAATGGGAAAATAAGTAGCTGTGCAGCTGCTGAAGGTAGTTTTACTTCCCTTACTGGACTTCTGGAAGTTGAACCTCTGCACTTTACCTGTGTTTCAACAAGTGATGGAACTAGAATAGAAAGGGACGATGCAAGTACGTTTACTGGTATATACAATTTTTCATTTTTTCTACGTAGCATAGTTCCACAATACGATATTTGTAATTGGACATTATGAGCACTGTTTGACAAACAGTTTGACTGTAGTTTTATAAATATTGAAATGTGTTGTGGTTTGGGGTTTTTTTTTAATAGTTACTTTCTGTGAAGTTAAACTTCTTACAGCTTAACAAACACACTGGATTCCAAATTTATTAATTTGAATATGTTTGTTTCTATGGAAGAGAATGAAATGCAAGCTTGTATCTTTACCTTGCAGCCTTATGTGGTGAAAGAATTCCTGGACATCAGGTGGCTTTTCTGTAATGAAAATCTTGCATGCTTGATGTGTGTGTCGTCTATAAACCATATAATTTGTAATTCAAAATGATGTTACTTTGTAGCAAGGACTGGATAAAAAGGAGCTATTTCTGTTGGGTTTATATTTCTCTTAACCATTAGTAAGGAATTAAATTAAAGGTGTGTTTTATCATTTCTTTTCTACATACATGTTTTTGTTTTGTTTGGTTTTTGTTTGTTTGTTTCATGCCAGTGAGTACCTTTGGGGTTACCCCAGCAGTTGGTGGCCTCTCTTCTGGAACGGTTGGGGAAGCCTCGACAGCACTGAGTTCAGCAGCCCAGGTAGCTTTGCAGTCTCTCTCTCATGCAATGGCCTCAGCCGAGCAACAGCTCCAGGTGCTGCAAGAGAAACAGCAGCAGCTTTTGAAGCTTCAGCAACAGGTTGGAGGCTATTTGGCTATTTTTTAATGCTGTCTCTAAACTTCAAAAGCTGAGAAAGTAGTTGCAGAGCTAGTCATTCCCCCCCCCCCCCCCCCTTTTTTTTTTTTTTTCTTTCTTTTTTCCCCAGAGTGTATTTGAGGAAGGAACAACTCTGCTCTGAGGATCACTCTTATTAAGCAAAATGCTGAGAGTGTCTCCCATGCTGCTTTGGTCTTTCAGACTTGTTTTTTGTGTATTTTGAGGGTGGGCTGGGAGTTTGTAATCAAAACTAAGTTTTAATACATAAGTATGTAAGTCTGAAAAAGCCCACTGAAATGAAAAGTGCAGTTGCCAACCTGAGGAAGTAGCAGTCATAAAGCCATTGTCAGTGTGAAGCTTGGCTGTGTTGACTCTACTTCACTGTTCGGTTGTAGTTTTTCTGTTATTTTTTGATTACTTCAATTAAACGCTCATGTTCCTCAGCAAGTGAGGTCAAATTGAACAAAGTTTTGTTTTTCAGCTTATAGTTGGACATGTAACATGCCTGTGTTGAAGGTAGCTTGGATTTATTAAATCTAGTTCTGTAACAAAAGTTGAACTTGTAGTTCAGTACTACTACTGTGTTCACAAGCAGTATTATCGATAGATACACTGCTTTCATTTTCCCCACAGAAAGCTAAGCTGGAAGCAAAACTGCATCAGACAACAGCAGCGGCAGCAGCAGCAGCATCAGCAGTTGGTCCTGTTCACAACTCTGTGCCTTCTAATCCAGTAGCAGCCCCAGGGTTCTTCATCCATCCTTCAGATGTCATTCCACCCACACCAAAAACAACTCCTCTGTTCATGACTCCACCTTTAACTCCACCTAATGAGGCAGTCTCTGCTGTTATTAATGCAGAGCTTGCTCAGCTTTTCCCTGGTTCAGTCATTGATCCCCCAACAGTTAACCTTGCAGCACATAACAAAAATACCAGCAAGTCTAGAACGGTAATTATTTTTGATTGTTTTTCTTACAGAAACAAGATGCTGTAGCTTTATCAGGGTGTAATTTGTACTTGAGTGCTAGTAAATATCTGTTTGTTTAGATGAGATGTGAAAGCTATATTACTAAGTTTAGACCATATGAAAAGGAAGACTTATGAAAGCAAGATAGTGTTGTTACAGTACCTCAGATAGTTTCTTTTAATTGGAGCTAGCTTAACTAAGGTGTTACTAATCCTTTGAACTTAGTAGTTAATATATTTTGATGGTTCATACTTCAAACTAAATGTAGTGAAGTGTTATCAGAATTGTAGATTCTTTAAATCATAAGAGGTTTTCTTACAGCCTTTTGTAAAGAGCAGCTTATTATAAGTGCATAGATTTTAATGACTTAATTTTGCTGATGTTTTCCCACTCCTCAGAACCCACTTGGATCCGGTCTTGCTCTTGCAATATCTCACGCTTCACATTTTCTTCAACCTCCACCTCATCAGTCAATTATTATAGAGCGTATGCACTCAGGTAAAACCAGAATTTCTAATAATAATCTTGACACATTTTCTAATAAGAAGTGGAATATTTTCCAGGGTCTTAAGTAAGTTGCTTAGCTGTAGTCCCACTTGGCTTTCCGAAGAAAAGATATTTTTATTCTTTCTGGAAGTTTTAAGACCCAGCGTTTGGTGATGTTTATCAAGTTGAAAAGTCCTGGGGGCTGCAGGAATATGTTGGGTCTCTGGACAAAGCACCTGTTCTAAAATGTATGAAAAGCATAACAAATTAAGTTGAAGCCAAAATTTTGTTTTCAAAGGGGTACAAGCTGTGGTGAGGGATTCTGAAGTTGTGCAGCTATTTTCAACCTCAAATATATACCTTTTGAACAATAAATAAACAAGGCTTTACTATTTGAGAAGTAGCATCTCTTTGCTTGTTAGCACGCACTGGTATTTTAGGCAATCCTGTGTTTTTCCCCTAGGAGCAAGAAGGTTCGTGACGTTAGATTTTGGAAGACCTATATTACTGACGGATGTATTGATTCCCACTTGTGGAGATTTGGCTTCTTTGTCAATTGACATCTGGACTTTAGGAGAAGAAGTGGATGGAAGGCGACTGGTTGTGGCTACTGACATTAGCACACATTCACTTATTTTACATGACTTGTTGCCACCCCCAGTTTGCAGGTTTATGAAGGTAAAAGGAGATAAACTGCATATTCTGTCTATAAAGTCTTGATCTTTGGTGTGTGAACTTTATCTTAAGTTTCTTTTCACACAAACTTTAGTTGGCTATAAATTCTTTTATGTGTCATTGACTGGGTGTTTATTTTGCCTGGTTTGATAAGATTGTGTTATAATGTAGTTGTGTTCTCTTTCAGATCACTGTTATTGGTCGATATGGTAGCACAAATGCAAGAGCAAAAATCCCATTAGGATTTTATTATGGCCATACCTATATCTTACCCTTTGAAAATGAGCTGAAACTAATGCATGATCCCCTCAGAGGAGAAGGTGAAGCTGCAAATCAGCCAGAAATTGACCAACATTTGGCAATGATGGTTGCGTTGCAAGAAGATATACAATGCAGGTTAGAAGAAAAAAATATGTGTACTTACTAGTTATTTTAACTTGAAACATTGGAATATCATAATGTTGTGGTTGGTTTGTTTTGTTTCTTCCCATGATATTCTTCAGACCAGAGAAAGCTCTGCCTTTGCTGTAGAGTTGTTGCAGTGAATATCTTTATAGTAGCAACAAAGACTATACTGTATTCTATTTTTTTTAGTATCTGTTTTAACAGTGCATTCAAAATGGACGAGAAGTCGTCTTCTGGCAGGGTGACTGTCAAATGTATTGCTGTTTGCTAATGTCTATTGAATTGTGTGTTGGAATATTTCCCTTTAGGTACAATTTGGCCTGTCATCGGTTAGAAATCCTTCTGCAGAGTATTGACCTGCCACCACTCAATAGTGCTAACAATGCCCAGTACTTTTTACGAAAGCCAGACAAGGCTGTAGAAGAAGATAGCAGAGTATTTTCTGCTTACCAGGACTGCATTCAGCTGCAGCTTCAACTCAACTTGGCTCACCATGCTGTTCAGAGGCTCAAAGTAGCTTTAGGTGCAAGCAGGAAAACGCTGAAGGAGCAATCTGATCCAAAAGAATTGATTCAGATGTCATCCACAGAACAGTTACGCACCATCATTAGATACTTACTGGATACTTTGCTTAGTTTGCTTCATTCTTCCAATGGTTAGTATTTTTCAAGGTTTTGATATTTTTTTCAAGTTAGTAGTAACAATTCGCAAGAGTTTCTATTTCTTGATCTGTGCTTGCCCACTATAAAGCTTTTAAACTATGTTCAGATATGTTTTATTATGATTTTAGTAACTGGCAACATACAGTGTAAAGTTTCACCCGTGGCACCAAGCTGACATAACCACTTTCTGCTCCCGAAAAGGATAGGCGAGCGTGTCGAAGGCCTTCTCCCTTTTCCATAGTTTTGGCTGCATATTCCTTTGTTCAGGCAGTCAGCTGATCCTTCTGTGGGCTGATTCAGTTTGCTGAAGTAACAAAAGACTGTCCAGGCATAATACTCGTGTTTTCATAGGTAAAATCAGCTTGTGGAAGGATCTGTGAGCTTTGAAGCCTGTTTAACACTGGGGGATGGATTAGGCAGTTGGAAGTGGGGAGGGGAAGCAGATGTTGCTTCTGGGGGTGGAGGGAGGTCGTAAAACCAGTATCTCTACTCAGTTCATTATTTCTAATATCCTATAAGGATTTTTTTTGCTAAACTTGCCATTGAAAGAGTTATCGGAGAACTGAAATTGAAAAGCCTGAGTAGGAGTGGTGACTTTTTCTTTTTAGGAAAAAAAAAAAAGCAGAACATCATTCTGTTCATATATAGGTGTGTCTGTCTTCTGTCTTGTAATTTTCTGTGCCAGTTTGTTCTTAAGCATAATGATGGTATGGTTTTTGCTTTGTGTAGATTCTATGGGGTATTCACTGTGATATGAAATGGTTTGGTTTGGACCAAATGGCCTGGTCTTTATGGCCTGCAAATTACCATCTCCTCATGTGTTCCCTCCTCCTTCCTCTCTGTGCCAATTAATCTAATAATAATAGTTTTAAAAACCTCCTGCAAACTTTTTCCTCCGATGTTTTCAAGCCATTGTCTCCTTAAATATAGTTGCTTGTTCTCCTTTATTAAAAGGGCACTCTGTTCCTGTGGTTCTGCAAAGTACTTTCCATGCTCAAGCTTGTGAAGAATTATTTAAACACCTATGTATCAGTGGAACCCCAAAGATACGACTGCATACAGGTCTTCTGCTTGTTCAGCTCTGTGGAGGAGAAAGATGGTGGGGTCAGTTTCTTTCAAATGTACTGCAGGAATTATACAATTCAGAGCAACTTCTCATATTCCCACAAGACAGGTAAGGTGTAAGTCTGTATTGATACATTATCTGTGTATCACCTAAATAATTCCGTTGTTCATAACTTAACGTTGGAATTGATGACATTTGAGTGAAGCATAATTATCCATCTATTTCATTGATTTAAGAAACAGGCCCCAAAAAAGCACTGCAAACGATAAATATCTGGTTGCAGTTACGTATTGCACCTTTTTGGTGCCTGCACCACAGGAAGTTGCTATTTTTCCTTACTTGGAGATCTTTGCATCCCTAGCAGAGTTGCCTCCCCGGTGTCAAAAATTGCCTTCTCCCTTATCAGGCTTAAATGCACACTCATCACAGAGCTGCTCTTCTAATGCATTTGGAAGCAGGGTTGAGACTGGAAAGCATGCTATTATCATTTAATGCAAAAGATTTCTGTGAGATAAGAGCAGGCATAGAGTTGAGCATTGAATGTTAGATGTGTTAATTATTTCAGATTATTGATTGAGGTCATAGTTATTCTAAACATTAGCTTTATTTTAACATATTTGCTGTTCTGTGGCTTTCTGCCTTCTTTGGACAGCAACATTTATACTTCTATAACTTTTAAAAATTAATTAGTTAGGTGATACCAGAATACATGCATTTAATTCTCCATCCCTACTATTCAGTATGTCATATGTAATGGGAAATAAAAGGATGAGATCTTGTTTCAGGTGTACGAAGTGGAATGCTCTGCTGACCTCTTGAGGGTGAAAGAGAAAATGTTCACCCTAAAATGCTGCATTATTGTTACAACAGAACATGAAATCCAGTTCACTTGCTGGCCCCCAGTACGGCGTTCCGCAGCAGTCCACTTGTGTCTCAAATGAAAGCCTAAGGGAATATTGTTCTAAAAGTGGCGTTTCAGGATATTACTGGATCTGAAAAAGAAATAAAATCTCAAATTTGTGAATTTTTTTTTAGGGTCTTCATGTTGCTTTCTTGTATTGGCCAAAGATCGCTCAGCAACAGTGGTGTGTTAGAAAGTTTACTTAATCTGCTGGATAATCTGCTGTCACCACTGCAGCCTCATTTACCTGTGCACAGAAGAACTGAAGGTAGCCCTCTAATTTGGGAAACTGTATTTTCATATTCATTATAAGCTAGAAAACTTGAGAGACTAGCTCACAATTTTTGGTATGTTAAAAAAAGAAATTGCTTGTTTACTGTATTTCCAAAACACAGTTGCCTTTTAAAATGTGCTGAAACTTCTTGTTCTTTAGGTGCTAAAAGAGATTCCTCCCCCCATTCCCCCACCCCCGATTAAACCTGAGTAAAATCTATTTGATTGCTTTTCATTCAGCTAGGAAGCTTTAAACTTTTAACAGAGTGGGGGGAACATCCAATGCTCTAGCGAATGATTTTGGAATTTAGCATTTTGGAAAGAAGTGCCCCTCTTTGCTCATGAGATCCTGTCTAAGTTTCAAGCTTTTGAGGTGAAACGTGGTTATGAAGACAAGTTTGTTAGGTCTGTCTGCATGGTGTCTGCAAACTACATGAGGTTTTTTGCAATCACAAGGAATTTTCATTTTTTTGACCCTAAAAAAATTACTGAAATTACATTCTCCAAACTTGATTTTCTTTGAGTGTTTTCTTAAGTGCCCTAAGGTTGAAGAAAATGCTTGCTTTTGAAAACATCAAACTCCAGGCTACTTGATTTTTATGTGCATGAGAGCCTTGTAGAAGGCATGTTGCTTAAAATTGTTAGCCTTGTGAAGTTGGTGAATGCCAGCTGAGACTGTCCTTACTTTTTACCTTGTCTCCTGATGTAAACAAGCCTACAGCTGGTGTCAGAAGCTGTCCTATTGCTTCCCATTGGTCTACCGTGTACTTTCTGTATCGTGGCCATATCCTGCTGTAGTCTCTAACTAGTCTGAGGCAAACCCAAGCTTACGTCTCCTCTACCTCTGTTTGCACTCTCCCCACAGCTGCCAATTCCTTTCATAGCTCTTGCCTTACTAGTTGTCCTCACGGAGGACTTTAGGAAGCAGAAGTAACTGATACTTCAGAGTTTTATTTGCTGGTCTTCCAGCTTCCTTCCTCCTGGACGGTACAGGTGAGTACTAGGGCATTATTATGTGTGGTGGAAGCATCAGGTACAGCAGAAGAAATTCCTATTTGAGAACTATCATGCATAACTAAGGGTCAAAGGGGTGAAAACTTACTGGGGAAGAAGTCAGAAAATGAAGGACAATCAGAGCAAGAGGTGAGTGTTGTGGCCAGAGAGAAGTTATGAACTTTGAGGCACAGGGAGGAAAAAAAGAATAAGCGAAAGACACTTGGAGGGAGGGAGAGAAGCTGGAAAGTTTGGTTGTATTTTGTTTTTAAAGATTTATTTTATTTCAAGAGGTAAAAGGAAATGAAATGCACTTTTTTAAAAAGAAGTATGAAAAGGTATATACTTTACTCTTAGCAGGCTCCTTTCTTTTTATTCTGCCAAACAAAAAAGTGTTAGTGGTCACCAGTGCTACTCATTTCTATTCTTGCAACTTAGTCTGCAGTTCCTGTTCAAGTCCTGTTGAAGTGTAATGAGGAGGTCTCCTGTTCCTCTGCCAGCTTGGAGTGGGCTGCTTTCTGCCAGTGTGGATGTGAAACTGGAGTTAGCAGTCAGGGGCTGCATCCTGTTGCTTGGGCTGCCAGCAGCTACATGGGATTTTGGACAAGTCATTTCTGTGCCTTAGTTTTCTTGTTTGATCTGGAATTAATCGTAGTTAATTAAAGCTTTTTTGAGGTCAGTGCATGAAAAATGTAGTGTAGTTAAATGTGGCTCAGCACAGTGCACAGATAGGAAAATGTGCGTGTAACTTCTAGTACTGATGACTTTGCTGTTATTGACAGTTACATAAAAATATTCCCTTTGCATAATGACTGTGATTAAGCAGTTATTAATTGTAGGTTTCTGGTATTTATTGAGCATTCTTGAGTTCACTTCAGAACTGTTCCTTTAGATTTACCAAGGTTTTTCTTGCATGATATGTAAGATACGGGTTTTTTCCCTTCTGCCTGTACAAAAATACTGCATTTAATGTGTGAGACTGAAAACAGGCAGTAGCCATTCATGAGTGTTGCCAGCATGGTTCATTAGTCTGAACTCAGCCTTGGCTTTCCTGCATCTTATCCAAATGGCTATGTGAAAATACACTATCAATAAATAATGAATAAAAATGAATCTATTATATGTGTTAGTGCATGGTTATAACTGTCTTGTTGGAGCCCTGGTGGTTGGAGGAATTTCATGCTATGGAATTTGAGACATCTAATTTATGTGCTTTAATGCAAGCAGCTGTCATTCTGCATTTGGTATTTAGGAAATTTAGAGGTACAGTTTTGGACTTTTTTTTTAAAAAAAATGCGGCTTAATTTTTAGCTTTAACTGTAGAGGTGAAGCTTTTGACTTCTGACTTTGTCAGACTAAGACCTGTGACATTTTGTTTTGCACCAGAGTTCTATACTAAATGTTTGATTTGTTGCCTCATTTAGGAGTGCTCAGACTCTTAATTTTCTTTTTTTTTTTTTAAAAAAAAGGGGGAGCAGAATCTTTGTGGCCTAGTGAAAGGTGTGCCGCTCTAATGGTTTTTATGTTTTCTTTTAAAACTAGTTTGTTATGGCTTCAAAACTTTATTAAGGCACTTCAATCTATTTATTTTGAAGGGGTATTAGACATTCCCATGATCAGCTGGGTTGTAATGCTGGTGTCCAGGCTACTGGATTATGTAGCTACTGTTGAAGATGAAGCAGCCACAGCCAAGAAACCTCTAAATGGAAAAGAGAGGGAACGATTTTTGACAGGTATATAACACTTATTATCAAAACTTGCCTCTGTGGGTATTGGTTTGGGAGCTGTGCAAATACTTCAAATGTATTTTCAATTCACTTGAAAAATGAGATTTTAAAAGCAGATGTGATCATTTTATTTGCACTGTTGTCTGCTGCTTTATGTCCTCGTCTCCTTAGAAATATGATCTCTTTCATTTTTTTTAAAGTGAAAAATACAGGATTAGTTTTAGTTTGTGAAATGTCTGTATATTATCCTGTGACTCCAGAACCTGGCAATTGAGAGTACACCATGTTGAGACAGTTTGTATTATGAAAAAGGGCAACAATATGACTTCATAACTAACTGCTTTAGTATTTGCCATGGTATTTGTATCTGGTATTTTTAAATGCATTTTTGGTCTGTATTTTTATTATTACTGACGTGGATTAGCTATAGTTTTCTTTGAACATCTTTTCTAAAAATGAAAACTGCAGAGCTTTTGTGTAATGGAAGCTATTCGGGTATTTTTACTTAGGACAGTCTTGATTACCTCTTTCATATGTTTTAAAAATACTGAAAACAAGGTGGTACCACTGCATTTTAGAATTAAACAAATACTGCCATCAGTGGTGGTAGTTACATAACACTAAGAGAGTTAGATTTTGCTTGTTTCTTTAGTATTTAGTATATGGGGGTGTTAACCATTGCTGCAACTTAAATGCTTTTCTCTGGAGTTATGTGAGGTTTAATAAGATGGATTAATATCTGGTTTGGTTTGGGTTTTTTTTTTTCTATTTCTTTCAGGAAACCAGTGGAGTTTTATAAATAATAGCCTTCACACTCAGAGTCTGAGCAGATCTACTAAAGGCAACAGCAGCCTAGATAGACTGTATTCCCGAAAGATCAGAAAACAGCTGGTGCATCATAAACAGGTGACTTCCAGCATGGTAGTAGCTATTTTCATGGAAGTATATCACATTTATTGTATATCTCATTTCTTGAAAGAACAGCTTAGGCCTTGGGACTCATTCAGCCTTGCTTTTGCATAGGTCTGGTTCTGCAGCTAAACGGTGCCTAACTTCTTTGACATTAGTCTCAAACCATGGGGCATGGGATCTGCTGGAAGAACGTATGTTGGAGTGTACTGTTGCACTCTGTGGCCCATATTGGACAGTAAATATAATCTACTTTCTAGATAAATCTGGGTGTACCTGAGTGCAAGCACCAAAGCTGTGATTTTAAAATATTCTAAAAGTTCAAGTTAAAATTTGAACTGAAGATTACTATCGTATGAAACATACTGATCCTTTTAACATCTTATTGCTTAAATTTTCATTTTTTCCTATTAACATTTTCTTTTAGCAACTTAACTTATTAAAAGCAAAACAGAAGGCTTTGGTGGAACAGATGGAAAAAGAGAAAATACAAAGCAACAAAGGATCATCATACAAACTTTTAGTAGAACAGGCAAAACTAAAGCAGGCTACTTCAAAGGTATGATGCTCTGAAACTGTAACTGATTTCTTGTCCTTTGTGTGAAAAGACCTGTTCCTGCAAAGTCATTTTTGTCCTACGTTGACCTTATTTTAAAAAGCTGTTTCATCATGGCTGCTATCAAGTATATTCTGATGCTGAAAACAGCAGCCATCTGGAAATTTCTTGTATCGTGAAAAATAGTTTATCATTCCACAGGGTTTTTTTAGGTAGTCATGGCCAAAATCACTAATAATCTTGTAATTTTGGGAATGCCAGTCATATCTTTAAACTTTGAGTAACATATACAGATAGAAGTGTGAAATAATATTTTGTATGGCTAACTTTTATGCATGATACTCTTCTGGATGCTCTCCTGATTGAGTAACCAGAAAACAGTCATGCCAACGGTGGTCTCCCCAAACTAATAAATAGGACTTTGAGAATGTTTTCTGAGCTTTCTCAGAAGCTTCTTGGCTTCCTGGAAGTACGTATCACGTAAGTCGTGGCATCTTGCAGTAAGCCTCCAGATACTGAGGGTGGATGTGGTAGTTAAAGAATTATTTTGATTATGAGTTGAGGTGCTGAAATTTATGGATTTCTAGAAATGGCAACATGGACTTTGCAGGGAACACAAAAAAATGTGGTCATCTTTCTAGCTACCAAACTTAGGTGTCTCTTTAAATATTTACTCTTTAGTTCCAGAAGTGCTCATGTTCATTAGGATGACTGAAAGTAGTGCCTGTGGAAAGAGATTATAGAATGTTGGACCTTACAGGCAATCCAAAGGGAATTCTTACAACAAATTCCAGTAATTTTGGGGCAAAAAATTTAAACACCAGCATAAAAATAAAGCCATAAGTTTTCACTAACTCTGCTTGTCATGAGCTATTCTTTCCTGCCCTATCTTCTGCTTTATTCCAGCAGGTTATGTCAAGGGGGCTACTCCACTGGTGGCCCCCTTGAGACATCTTTAAATGAGTCACTGACTGAAATATGCTGTCCAGCTATTTAAGTTTGACTTTATAGCAGCCATGTTGCATCAAAAAAGCATGTTGAGCTAAAGAGTTTTCCCCCTGCAGTACTTTAACATCTAGTTACGGTATTACTGTACACCTGATAGTTGCATTTCATACAGTTGTTACTGCTTTGCCTACTAATCACTTTCAGTTATGACAAGCTGTGAGTAACTTAAAACATCTATTGCATTTAGGAGAAAGCTGAAACCTTTGTGTTAGTAAACAGTTCTTTCTTTGGTTTACTTCAGTAGCTACTACTTAAATGAGATTATAAGAGGCATTTGTGTTATCTAGTATTAGACTGCTTGTGTAGCTGATACAACGAACTGAGCTCCTAAATGTCTGCCCTTGGTGGATGGGAAGATTAATAAAAGCACCTTCTTTCCTCCACTAAATTTGTAGACCCTCTGTCAAAGACTTTTTAGTTTAGAGCCCTGATCAAGAATCAAACAAGTTTGATTTATGGTGGCTAGTGGACACGTTGTACCCTGTAAGTATTAGGAAAGTTGGAAATTATTGATTTAACTGATGTGAAGAACTGGGAAGTCGGCATTCTTTTAAGAGTAAATTTCCGTATTAGCTATTTTTATATGCAGTTTGCTTCATGATAGCCATAGTTTTATATGGAGGTGTGGAAATATGAAAGAAACTTCTAAAATACATATCTTCAATATGTTTTATGGCAAACATAAAGGCTGAATTGGCACTTATGCAGTAGTCGATTTGATTATGAGTCTGTCACCTGAGATAAAATGATGTCAAAACAAATTTCTGCCGATAACGCCTTAATTCCATTCCAGATTCTCATATGTTCTGAGAGTCTTTATTATTTCTTTTTAATTTTTCTTTCTTCCCTGAGTTTTACAGTTACTGTTATTTCTGCCTCAGATTTTCACTGGGAAAATATTTAGAGGTTATTTTTAAAATGTAATTGTTGCTTCAAATTTAATTTCTGCAGCACTTCAAGGACTTAATACGGTTACGTCGGACTGCGGAATGGCCCCGTTCTACTTTAGATACGGAAGTATCAACAGCAAAGGAAACTCCAGAAATTGAACCACTTCCATTTACACTGGCACATGAACGCTGTATTTCTGTAGTGCAGAAACTGGCACTCTTTCTCCTGTCCATGGACTTTACTTGTCATGCAGATTTGCTTCTGTTTGTTTGTAAGGTAAGCAGAATATGGAACATCACTCTGTAGTTGCAATGGAGACCACATTAAATTAACTTTCTATTACTGCTTTTTTGTTGGCTTGGTGGTAAAAGTTAGCTGCAGCATTAAAATCAGTAATTTCTGGTGAGGTTGTTTTTCTGATCTGTCAACTTTTATGTAGCCTATGATATGATGGCTTAGAAATTGTGTAGAAAAAGTTAACTTTAAAAAAAATATTTTCATATCGTTACACTTCTAAAATTCTAAAATTTAAGCTAGTGAAAACAGATTATTTACTTGTAAGCAAAATCTAATAATAGAGATTAAAGCTATTATATAGTATCATAGTTTTAAATATGAATAGGCATATATTTATGGGTCTTTTAACAGGTTCTTGCTAGGATTGCAAATGCTACAAGACCAACAATTCACTTATGTGAGATAGTAAATGAGACTCAGTTGGAAAGATTATTGCTGCTTCTTGTTGGAACTGACTTTAACAGAGGAGACATCTCTTGGGGAGGAGCATGGGCTCAGTATTCTCTTACTTGTATGCTGCAGGATATTCTAGCAGGTTTGTTTTCAGTTCATGTTTTTCAGAGTATACGTTGCACTTGAAGCTTTCTTCCTTTAATGTTTTAGGGTTTTTTTTTTGTTTTGTTAGAATCTGCTGACACTACTACGATAGAAACCCCCCTCACTCCCCCAAAAAACAACAAAACCCACCACAACATAAAATTGAGATTAGTGTGTAAAAAACACAATTTAAAATTACAGTTACAATGAATCCTGAATTAGTGACTTGTGCATTGTAAAGTTAATATTTATCTGACCCTGATTATTTAAATATTAGTCAGAACTAACTCCCCTTGAAGAAGTAGCCCTTGAGGAATTTAGAGTTAGATGGAGAAAAACAGACAGTTGGCATAGACACTGGGATGCTAATTTATAACTGGAATAAAGCTTGAAATGGAATTGTCTGCTTAATCTAATACCTAGGAGAGTTGTTGGCACCTATAGCAGCTGAAGCTATTGAAGAAAGTGCTTTGGGAGAAGATGCTGGAGCTTCGGCTGGGGATTCTGATGACTGTCTCCAGCAGTCCGCAGTTCAGTTAGTGGAAACGATAGATGAGCCTTTGACACATGATATCACAGGTAAATTATTCCATAGTCTTGATGTATGTATGTTTACTGAAGAAAGTAAAAAAACCTTTGCTGTTACTCATCTATCAAAATATCCAGTAAAGGATTTTTGGCGTTAGGGTCATTAGTTTCTGAAAATATGGGCAGAATATGAGCAATTCTTCAACTTAGTTTTACATCTGATCAGTAAAAAACGGTTATTTTTCTGATTACTTAAAAAAGGCAAATTGATTGCATTCATTAACATTTTCCACTAAGAGCTGTAATATCAAAAGCCTTAAAATTATACATTAAATGTATCATATAGCCACGTTTTATAGTTTGTACTTGGTAGTATTAATACTCTTTTAATCATTCACAGGTGCTCCACCTCTGTCATCTTTGGAAAAAGATAAAGACATTGAACTTGAATTACTGCAAGACCTGATGGAAGTTGATATTGATCCTTTGGATATTGATTTGGAAAAAGATCCCCTTGCAGCCAAAGTTTTCAAGGTATGACACGCCTGCGTTTTCAGGATAACCTTTACATGTGAAACAGTAAAATCCTTTTTCTCTTACACTTTTTCATTAGTGGTAGGTATTTCATATCTTAGACCTGCTTTTAGCTTTTTATGAAGGTTTACTGTAGAATGACAGGAAAGAACGTAAAGATTGTGTTCACATGTCAGATGTATTCATATCTCAGTTGACCACAACATATTTTGCTTTTGCATCAAGATACCTGTATAAACAGGAGGTTCTGAGTTTACTCATATTTTAGCACATGTTAAAGATAAAAAAAGCATAATATAAAGGAAAAATAGGATCTAGTCTTGTTCTTTTTTAAGAACAGACTGCCATTTGCTTCTGTGATTGATCTTGAGAGATAGTACTGCTAGTATTGGATTTGGGAAAAAAGAGTCAGAAGTAACTAGTAGACCAGCTTCAGACTATAAAGAGGTGCAACTAACTTTCCACTGTGGAATGAAAAAAAATATTAAATGCTTTCATACTTAAAATGGAATCTAAACATATTAGAGGTAGTAAAATTGCACTTAGATGTAATAGTATATTGTCAAGGTACATTAAAAATCCAAAGTATTTTGCTTGTAAAGAAGTACAGCTGTTCTTAACGAAATATTGAGTCTCCTTTCTCTGTTCTTAAGAACAATACTCTCATTTGGAGCTTTCTTGCTCCTCTCACTATTGACTTAAACAGTCAGCCTTGTTTGAATTAACCTGAATTACCACTTTCTTAGACAACATTACATTTTCATATATTCCTTCCTGTGTCCTTCCACTGATTACCTATCATGTAAAGATGTTTTTTCTCTAAATCTTACCTTAGCAAAAATTCCACTTAGTGCTTAATTTTTGTGTTGCTGGTTTTCCCTCCTCTTTTATTCTGCTGTCATTTCATGTGGCAGTACTCCTTAGTCCGCTTCATCCACACATATCTTTATAATCTTATTGCCTGATTGGATGTCCTCTAAAAACCAGCCAGAAAAACACTACTTCATTCTTAATCCTTCCTTAGATTTCTTTTCTATCTGTAAAATGACAGTTGATACTGAATCATGCCAATAAAAAGACAGGCATATACAAATTGCCTTCATACAGTCTTATGTTACTGTTTTCTTTTCCTGTGATTTGTATCTTTTCTTAGTGTCTTACATTATTCAACAAGATTATTCAACTCCTTTCTGTTGCAGAGCACAGTACAAATAATCCCTGAGCCTCACTGAGGCCTCAGGGTACTTTAATGGTATAGTTAATAATATAGTATTCTGTCCTGATAAATAACTTCTCAAAATATGTGTGGCACTCCACTTACAAATTTACAGTGTGATACAGATGTGTGTATAAAAACTGATAATGTGTTCAAATTGGCTTTCTGAATGTTTGAGATAGCTAACTAGATTGCTGGATTTTGACAATCACTAAGGATTAAGTAGTTTATACTGGAAGTAAAATTGAAACAGAATTTTCTAAAGCTCTTGGATCCAATCTTCTGGTTTTAATGTTTGTTGTTAGTCATTGCAAATTTTATTTTTGTACTTGGGCAGTCTAAAGAGTTGCTATTTATTTTTTTCTTTTTTCCTTTTTTGTTTGGGGTTTGTGTTTGTTTTTTTAAGCCTATAAGCAGCACCTGGTATGATTACTGGGGTGCTGATTATGGCACCTACAATTACAATCCTTATATTGGAGGCGTTGGAATTCCAGTTGCAAAACCACCAGTAACTACAGAGAAAAATGGATCACAGACTGTAAGCGTATCAGTCTCTCAAGGTAAGCAATGAACTGAAAACCTGTTCAGCATCTTTTCTGTGAGACTGTATTTGACACTTTTGTTTAGCAGAGTATGTTAACATTCTCTAAGGCCATTAAGTGGAAAGAATTACATTTTTAAATGCCACAGTTTTTCTTTTTTGTAGTAACTTAAAGAATATTATGTTAGGTTTTTTAAAAGAGCCTAACATAACAGAAAATCTTATTTTCTAACATTTTTGAACACACTCTTATAGGCAGTTTTAAAACTTTCCTGTTTCCTCAGGAAATTTTGGAACATCTTTTCCGTTTAGCTGATAATTTGGATCGTTGCCTCTACCCTAAGGACTGAGGTGGCACACTTGTTTAGTTTGGAGTGGCACTACTGAAATGGGGTAATAGATTTTTCTGCTGCCACACTGGAGCAACACAGCTTTTTGGTTCTTGTTTGAGAACTATTACCATAGGAAAAACAGGCTTAAACACATGCAGATTTGGTCATGTGTCATATTAAAGTGACTGTGAAAAGAAATATGTGTGTATTTCACAGAAATTCAGTATTTCATTAATTACATATTTCATGTCTGTAAGAATTTTATGCTCAGTTCAGAGTGTAACTTTCTACATTCTGCTTCTGTTATACATAAACCTGAATCTTCCGATTAGTGATACTGAGAATTTTTTTTTTTTATTATTTTAATGTATACTGTGTATCTCTGTTGCTTGCACAGGAAGTTAGAGTAACTAATTATGTGTCTTTGATATAATTCAGTTTTACCCTGTTTGTTGCCTTGTGCAGCTTTAGATGCACGTCTAGAAGTTGGACTGGAACAGCAGGCTGAGCTGATGCTGAAGATGATGTCCACCCTGGAGGCTGATTCCATTCTACAAGCATTAACAAACACATCTCCTACATGTAACTACCTGTTGTCAAATCATCCTCTTCACATAATGGCCACGATGCTTTGAAATTTATACTAATTTTTTCTGCAGTCATTTAGCAGCTTAGGACAAGTTATATTTTGCTTGAATTTTCTTGTTAGACCAAGCTTTAGAGATATTTCATTATTCAGATATTTTAATTATGTGTATACGTATGTTTAAGACATTTTGTGAAACTGGTCAAATATGCAAGATTTCTTTTACAGTGCATTATACTATAATGGAAGAATTGTTTTCATTTTCTGATCTGGATGCAAGTTAACATTAAATTTCCTGGTTTTGTAAGCTTCATTCTTGCATTCATTGTGAAATTTCAGCTGTTTGAAAGCTGCTTTGTATTTGACAGTTTCACCTATTCAGTGGTGGAAGTGAAAATATTTGAATACAATTTCGAGCCCAGCTGTTCAGTAAACTTTGTGTTATAAAAACCCTCACAATGCCGATTTGCTCTTGAACATATTTTCAGTGAGTTGCACTGCCCATCTTTTAAGATGTGCTTCTTTGTAGCTCTCTGGATAGCTTAATATGCATGCAGTCATTAGTTGAATATCTGATGATGGAATAGGTATAGTGACATCCTCAGCCTTTACTCTCTGGAAGTTTTACTGACTGCAGTAGTTTTACCATAATGCGTGAGAGAGATTCCAATTGTTTGTCTTACCATGGTGTTATCAGGGTACTCCTTTAGTACGTGTTTAGCAAAAAGTGTGAAAACGTGTTTGTGCGGGCTCACTTTCCAAACAGTTTTGTGAAGGTGGAGGTGCCTGATATTCAAGTATGCAAGGATACTTGTTCACAGTATGGTAGTCAGCAGTCCAGCTCAGCTGAACAATAAATTGAAGATGTTCTTGTGAATTATAAGTGTCTTTCCCATAAGTATGAAATGCATGGAGATAAATGTGAGATTGCTTTTAGCAACTTTTACAAAATAATTCATGGGGGGCGGTACTTTTTCTTTTGTTTTTTAGTAACCCAGTCTCCTAGCGGAACAGATGATTCACTGCTAAGAGGATTACATGCTGCTAGCCAAAATGCTCAGTTGATTGTACAGTTGTCATCTATACCTATGCTGAGTGCATGCTTCAACAAACTCTTTTCCATGCTACAAGTCCACCATGTTCAGGTATAGAATTGTGAACTTTGGAATGTTTTGACAGTATTTCCCTCTAAATTTGAAAGTTCTTTTCCTGTACTTCTTACTACTTAGCATTCAAGTAACCTGTTACATAATGTACTGTATTGCTGATGAAGCTGTCATGGACAACAGTACCAACAAATTAGTAGACAAGCTGCTGAAAGCTTTTATCAAATAGGACATTTCTTGTTACAGTTAAAAAGTGGGTATACATTTTCATAGTTAAAAACAAGTTCGTAGATTCCCTGGAAGATAATTGTTAGCTTATTAGTGAAGAGTATCAACAAGTGTGCAGTCTCCATCTGTGGAGTTTTTCAAAACCCAGCTGGATAAATGCCTGAGAAACCCATTCTGATGTCGCCTTTGGTCCTTCTTTGAGCAGAGGCGTGGATTGGATAACCTCCAGAGGTCACTTCCAACCTGAATTACCCAGTGATCCTGAATCATAGAATCATTTAGGTTGGAAAAGACCTTGAAGATCATCAAGTCCAACCATTAACCCAGGACTGCCAAGTCCACCACTAAACCGTGTCCCTAAACACCGCATCTAGTGTGCTTTTTGAAAAATCATTGTTTTAGCAATACTTTCCTCAGAACATGTACAGGAATGCCATACGTGATATATATGAGTGATTAGGTGCGTGCCTGCCTGCCTGTTCATATTTTAATTGGCTGGCTGACTCCATCCTTCAGTCATTCTTTAAATATCTCATCCAAAATACAGTTGTGTGATGTAAAGGGTCTTGATACTTCCCCAGAATATCTAAATAGTTACTTTCCTCAAGGGATTTATGCAGTGTGAGCGTTGGTGTGTGTGTGATACCAAAGGAGGTTTCCCAGTAATTACATTGGCCTTTTGAATAATTTCAGTTGACTGGTAAAATCACTTTATTGTATTGAGACATTCCAAAAGCTTACATGCAAACCAGCATTTCAGGTGTAAGGTTATAATACAGACATTTCTGGGCAGTGTTTAAAGCTGCTTTTTTTTAATATAAGTTTAAAGAAACTTCTTAAGAGAACTTACCTGTATTTAGAAGAACTCGATTGCAAAAACGTAGCAGAGGCATTTGCTGGTTATGCTGAATTTGTCTTGAATATTCAGGTTTATCAGAATCTTCAAATCTAATCAAGGGGAGAGAGAGAACGTGTGTTACCAGTGAAACAGTAGCAGCTGAGAATGTAGATAAGGCTTTTAAACTCAAAACAGATAACTGCTTTGGAGTTCTGGAAAAACACTTGAGTTTGGTCTGATAGTGTTTTTTTCCCCCTTTTTTTTTTTTTCAGCTTGAATCCCTTTTACAGTTATGGCTCACATTAAGCCTGAATTCCAGCTCCTCTGGAAGTAAAGATAGTGGCGCTGATATTTTCCTTTATAACGCTAACCGAATACCTGTAATTTCCTTGAACCAAGGTAAAATACATTGAATATGGGAAATTAATTTTCAGAAAGTATAAGACAGGTTGGGTTTTTTTTAAGTACTCAATTGTTGCTAGCGAGTAAAAAGTATTATAATAAGTATTCTTGATAAGATCAGTGTTGGGATAACTACTCTGTTCTTGTTAAAGAGCTCTTGGGCTCATTATCTTCTCGACATGAAAACTGTAGCTAATATGTAACTGAGATTCTTTGATTTTGCATAATCTTCTCAGAAACTAATTTGTAAAATCTGTGGTTCTTAACTCATAATTATTCCCATTACTACTTAGTATGAGGTGAACTGTTCACCTGTACGCACTTCTCTGACAAACAACTTCTTGTATACTGTCCTATGATCCCTTTATTTTCAAAGCCGTTGGCGGAGGGGGGAAGCCCTGTTACTTTTTGGCATCAGACTACTATCTAGTACAAAGACATGTAAATTTTATACTGTAGACTACTGTCTAGTACAAAGACATGTCAATTTTATACTGTATGGTTTAGAAAATCTGTAGTATCATGTGGTGATAGTCCAAAATGTTAATGCTTGCTATAATGAACCTGTTACACTGACTTCCACGAGAGCATTTTGCAGCCAGTTTCTTTGCATCATTTTCTCTGAGGTGTCAGGGTCAGGACATTGTAGAAAGTTCTGTGGGGCAGTTCCCGGGAAGTGTTGGTGAGGCTGCTTTACCTAATTACCTGGAACAATAGTTGTCCAAACAAAGTAAATACAATAAACAATTATATTAATAATAATAACAGTAATAAATATAGCAGCTTGCAGTAAAAATAAGAATTTCATAGTAATACCTTGAAGATTAAAGCTTGGAAAAAACATGTTTTTCTTGACAGCTTCAGTAACTAGCTTCCTGTCAGTTCTGGCATGGTATCCTAATACCCTACTCCGGACATGGTGCCTTGTGCTTCATAGCCTAACTCTCATGACAAATATGCAGCTTAATGGTAAGTTTTGGGTTGTGGTTTTTTTTTTTAATGTTGATTGTTCTAGTGATGTACAAATGAGTGTTGATTCCCATCTGAAAGACTACCAGAACTTTCCTTTTGTCATGTAAGTAGTTTTGCTGGTTCTCCATAACTTCAGGCTTTTTAACAGTGGGGTCCTTTTATTGCTTGTACCATGGGAAACTGAAACTGTAGTGGTAAAAGAAAATATCATTGTAAGTAGCTTGACAGCGTCTCCTAAAAATTAATTTTAGGACTAGCTAATGATCCTTGGGAATTAGTTTCAGACTATGGGAAGAGATAGCAGAGAGGAAGGATTAAGGTGCTATGAGAGATTCATGTTTTTCTTAGCAGTAGGGATATTTTTGTAAATATACAGCCACTAGTTATTGCTTATGTTAAGCTATCTGAAAATGAGCCCCTAGAAGCTGAATCTATTAAAAAAGAAATCCAGCGCTTTCATTTCATTTCCCTATGCACATCAGATATCTTACATTCTGTACATTGCTCCATTACATACTAGAGATAATCTTGCTTTGTGAATGAGATTTTGCCACAAGACGGGTAGAAAGTAAAGGATGTAACTTTAAAATGAAGACATTAGGCTTCTAAATGGCTTGCTATCGTAGGGCAGCTGTCGTGAGGAATGCTTTGGTGGCCTTGTCCTCAAAGCTAAAGAAGGTAAGCAAACAGTAAGAACTTGGAGGCTGGAATCTTTTAAACCCTACATGTTAGACCATGTCAGAACTCTTAAATTCTGTATTCACTCCAAACATATGTAGTAATTACAGAAGAAAGAAACCCAGAGCCACCTGAAGATCACACTTACATGAAGCAATTTGCCACCCTGTGATGACACAGCTATTCCCCAGAGTTTTCCTCAAAGATGCTTATGAATCTTTTCTCATATATGCCATTTCAAATTGTTGGTTTTTGGGTGCACTTTTTTCTTCAAGTTTTCACTTAATGTCCCTCTTCTGTGATGTTATTTAGAGATCAGTCTCAAAAGTCTACTGAAATTTTTGCTGTTAGGTGAAGCAATAGAGCTAAATGTGAGTAAACTAATGGAAGAGACTTAATTGATATTCACAAACTGAGATGTCCATCTTGTTGTTGGTATTTGAGAATAGAATGTGGCTTGATTTGTAGGATACCAGTGCCTGCAGTTAACACCCGTTTATATTTTCAACACTCCAATTAGTAACTGTAGACTAGCAATTTCCAAAAACTGCTGTGTGTACCACTGAGACCATATGTGAATCTCTTCCAAGTGGTACAAAGCTCAGTGTTACGCTGTGATGCTGACAGGCAGCTGCATATTTGCAGGAGTTTCTTAGCAGTTGCCTGAGATCAGCAAGTGATGATTTGAATGAAAAGCTGCTCAGAAGCAATCACTGTGATTCATCGCAGGCACACCTCAGCACATGGATGTGGTTGTGCATTTTTGTGTATATAGGATTGTGAGCCCAAGGTTGGAGTTGAGTTGGAGATGCAAGCTTGCTGGAGGGTAAATAAAAGGATTGAAAGTGTGTCTCCTTTTATATATGTGTGTGGATTAACACAGATAAATATTCCGTAACTGCCCCTTTCCCCATACTCAATGATAGAACCAGGAGCTAAGTAGGTTTAAGCACCCATCAGGTAATTTCTGTGCCAGTATTCCTCAGCTGCCAATGATTCAAGATAATATTCTGTCTTAATGGCACTGAGTTATCACATTTAAGAAGTGAAATAATCTCTGTTCTGTTCTTGACAATTGAAGGTAGGATCCATCAGAGCACTTTTCCAATCAAAAATTTTGGTTTCCATGTGCTTTAGTTCAGAACTGTGACTAATAATAGTCTCTTAACCCATTGCAGACAGTGTCTCACAGGAGTTCTTATCAACTTACAGTTTGCAAGATCCTGCTTTCCAAGAGAGATAGGGGTTTGGATTTTTTTTTTATTTTTAATATATGCAGCCAGTAGAGAACAAACAATTTAAAGACAAGTTGGTCCTGAGACTGGTGAAATGTATGTCACATGTCAGCTGTCTTTGGAGTCAACTTCCTCTTGCATTTGTCTTTAATTCTGTAATGTTTTAAGCTATGAAGTACAAATTGTTCACATATCTTCACTGTATTGCCAAGTTATGGGTAGGGTTTTTTCTTTTTTTTGTTTAAACCATTAAGATGTCAATTACAGTTAATGGGGAACAATTTAGGTTAGTCTTGCTAGAGGTGTGTGGTTATAAAATGAGGTTCTTTGCCCTTTTAATACCCAAAATACAACAAGCCCCCAGACGTGTTCATTTGCAGAATATCTTCACTGATGAAAAAAACACCACCACTAAAAATACTTTATTCAGATGATTTCAGGTATAATAACCCTTTTCAGATGCACTAAGCCTTTTAAATAAACAAGAAAGCACCTCTTCGTGACTTAATCCTTTTTAGATAATCATATTTGCTGTTTCAGAAACTGAAAAACAACTTAGAGATATAATTGCTTATAGATGATTCGATAAACTCTTTTTGCAGGTGAGCATTTTAGCACTGAGAAAATCCCACTATCCCTTTTTTCTGAACCACTGGATCTCAAAGCCTTCTCAGAGACCCTCCTTCTTAAGTTTGCTTTATTGAGCTGAGATTCATTATTGCCATTTGATACATAGATTCAGCCATTCTGTTTTCCCCAGTCTTCCATTGAAAAAGAAGAAAGGAAACAAAAGGGAAAAAGAAAAGGTGGGGGCAGGGTGTGTGTGTATGTGTGTGGGATGTGTGCAGTGCTTTTTCATACTTCTCCATCCATTCTAGATAAGGGTCTTGCCTTATTTGCATTTTATGAGTAGTCTCTTTGAACCCACTTCTGAACCATTGTACTCGGAAGATTAAGGTGTCAGTCGCTTTTTCTGCAAGAGGTCAATGAATTAGAAGTTTTTGTCATGAGAAATGAGGTGGTTCTAGAGATCTCATCCTGACAACATTTTTTTTCAAAGCCGTTTCTTAGTTATTTTTCCAAAACCCCAGATCTCTGTAGTATTAATCAAAGCTTTTTAGTTGGTTCCTTCCCCCACCTGAGTATAGGGCAGATTCTTATGGGGAACTGGCCTGTGCTGGGATTTTATGCGTAACCACTGTGTAGGGCAGGTCAGTTCATGGTCAGAAAATCTTACTTCAGTATGCCATTATGTGCTGATAAATGTCATCAGAATAGGAGCTCAGGCTACGTAATTTCTATGCTTCAGAAACTCTTATCTGAGGAGTGCAAAATATTTTTCAGGAATAAACCCAATGCCCACGTCATTTCTATTTGGAGCAATGACCTTAGTTTACAAGTTCCAGGGACAAATTTTGCAAGGATGGTTTTTAAAATCAGTATTTGATGGGTGACGTCTAAAAGCATTTAACATTAGGTAAAGGAAGGTGGATAGAAGCAAATCTACAATGATACCTGGCTAAGAAATATTTCAGCACTACAGTTGCTCTAAAGTAAACAGCTATAATCTGTCAAATCATTCTCATGGTGCATTTACTCATCTGTTCCTTTAGTAAGAACTATTCATGCTCTCCTCACATGCCCTTTTGCTTATCTGTTATTGTTGTCACCAGAAATACTGTTTGGGAGCAGTGTTTTGAGGATAAACACTACCTGACAGAGTAGATAATGTAGATGCATCCTGAAATCTGTAGTTAAAATGTCAAACGAAACGTGTCAGACTAAAAATACAATGTAGGAAAGAAAAGTGGGGGTTTATATTGTATTTTCAGCTGTTAAATGTAAAATATAAAAATAAAATAACTTATGAAGTAATCAAGCTGTATTTATTCAGTTATGGCACCAACCCTATCATGAAACAGTAGAAAAACTATGGATCCTTTTAATCCTGGAAGGAAATGAGTTGAGGTTTAGCATGACTTGGCTATTGTGTGTCAAAAGAAGATGGGCTGGGACTGTACATGCTGGGGGAAGTTCTAACATACATCTTCTTGTATTAAGATGTAAAGTCTTTGCAAGTAGCCACATTTAATTTTGTAGTTACAGTACAAACCTAACAAGTGAAGGTGCAAACAGCACGAAAATGCTGGAGTTCTTAAAATAATGTTACTTTCAAAGAAACACCAAGTGAACAAATTAAATGACTTCAAGCTACACCCGAATTGTGCCCTGTTCAGAAAAATGCAAGCATACGTATTCTACAAGCTGTAGTTTCAATGGAGAGTTTGATTTGTTTTGTTTAAAAAAACAACATTGACTGTTACTTTTTTGTTGTGTCACACTTGCTTGTCACACTGATCATGATCCTTATAGACTTCGTAGGTGATTTGGTGCCTCTGAAGAAAATTAAATACCTTCTGTCAATGAATGTACCATTCAGGAATGCAGGAAAGCACAAAAGCGCTTTGAACCCTTCTTCAAATAAAAATACAAAAAATTTGGGCACTTTTTACACATTTTAAAATCAATTTGGATACTCAGTAAGTACTTTTGGACAAACTCAGGTGACATGTAGCTCAAAACTGAAGTCATATACAAAGTTGGAATGATGTAATTACAATGAAATGTTTCAGAAAACTATGAAAAAACAGAATAACCAGATTCAGATTAACTTCTCATTTGGATTAGTTATGCCAGCTGCAGTTGAATGTAGTTTCAGTGACAGTGATTTGTCTTAAACTTCGAAGAAGTTTGTAAGTGGAACTTTTCCCCCCAAAAAACTCCAAAAGGCAGTAATATAACAGGTCTAAGTATACATGCAAGGGCTTGAGCTTAGCAAGTTAGTGTTCTTAATGACCTGAGTGTCATATTCGTTTGTAACATGTATGATGATATGCACAGAAGCACCTCCCAAAGCCAACAACCAAACCCAACCCCCACCAACAGCCTACATACCTAGTTTTCTTAGAAGGAGATCAGTGTATTGTGTGTTTTACTTCAGTAGATATTCAGGGGTGCTGACTGAGCAGGGGAAAAGAAACTTGATCAGTTCACCCAGACCGGTATTTCCAAGGCACGTCCTGCAGTGGAAGGCGTTGTTCTGAAATGCTTTTTGTTTCAGAGAACCTGTGAAATGTTGTACTTTTTATAGACTTGTCCCCAGCAGACAAGACTTCACCTTTTCATCCTTTGCACTATTAAATGTAAACTAGAGCAGCCTGATTGTCTAAAATACAATGGAACTGGAATGCTGTGGGATGCTTTCTTTTATTCAACTCCAGCTATTGCCCATGCCATCAGTCATAGCCATGCAGGCTTGTTCCACTACTAATGTAGTTAAATCAATGCAAAATGGTTTGTGTAGCTGTACAAGGAATACTTCCAGTGTAAGCTTTCTGCATGCAGCTGAAGAAAGAAATCTGTTTATTGTTTGAAAATAAAATGGCATTTGTTAAGGGGAAAACTTACTGTGAATTACCTTCTCCTTCCATCTTCCTGTAAGCATTTCTGCTCATACGTGTCATTCTGCTGAAGTGTGTTTGCAATGCTATTTTTACTTCATTGCTCTGAAAGCTTTACAATGGGGATGGAAGCAGACAGGATTTAATTCTGGTTTTGACAGAGATGTTTCCCTCCTGCTTAGGATCTTTAGTTTAACTTCCCTTAGTTGAAGGAAATTATTATGAATGATGAAGACTCTGGTAAACAGCATGACTAGCGTGTAGTTCAGGATTTGGTTCTTTTAACAGCCTCCATAATTAAGAATCTTATCTTGGGATGCAAAAGGGTACCAGCCAAGCTCTCATACCAAAGCATCATTTCCTCTTGATTTAATCGTTTTTATATGATGAGGTAATCTGAAAGTGGTTGCATCTTCAGCATGTTAATAACCTGTAACTTCATTTAGCTAGGTGTAATATTGTAAGAATGTTTTTTATGCAGTCGGTAGCTATGCTTTTTTTCAAGTTGTATTTTGAATTGATTCAATATACCACTTCTGAATGAGTAAGACTTCACATTAATAAAGATCATTTGTTTGATCATTGAAGGATGTATTTTAATTCTAATTCTGGTCCTCAGAGTCCTTATCTGTTAAGGTCCCTACAGTTTTAGTCAATGATGAGAAGTCTCTGAGTATGCCAAGGACAAAAATGTCTCTTGTTTACAGGATAATAGACCATGTGGTATTTGTCTGGCAAACTAACAAATGCATTTAAGCCTTGTTAGCTTGTTTTAATAGCAAAGAGAAACAAATCAAAATGTATATATTGCTTCTGCAAGAGGAAGCTCTACTTTCAGGAATACTGCCTTAGCAAGCTTGGAACGCTGGTGGAACAGATTTTGGGGGGCTTTATTAGCTGTACTTACTGAAAACCCTACTCTCAAAATTGTAGTCCTGAGTAAGCAGCTTTTGGTAGCTTATTTTGCTGAGAATATTTACACATCATGAAACAAGTATGAGGGATACGCAGTATAAACGTTTGATTTACACTGAATGCTTAAGATTATGGATTTAATTTTGATGTCTTTATTTTTAAGCTGGTCCAAGCAGTGCCATTGGAGCTCAGGAAAGTACTGCCCAATTGTTGGTGTCGGATCCAAACCTCATTCATGTGTTAGTGAAATTTCTTTCTGGCACTAATCCTCATGGAACAAATCAACACAGTCCACAGGTAACTAACTAGCAATTAAAATAGAGGCAAAACTCTTTGTAATAGGATTTCAATACAGTTGACGTGAATGTATATCATTCATAATGTGTTATATCCTTGCTTTCTTTTTTTTATGGTTATAGTCTTAGTGGGTTCTGATGAGCAATCATAGGGAAGTCATGTTGGTGTTACACTCTGAGTAGCAACCATACGTTTTTACAAGCATCTGGAGACTTACCAAAGGGAGAGAATGCTTCATGATATGTCAGTTAATGTGTTCCATGTTAGGATTCCATAGGTGCCTGCATGAAAAAAGTAACAGTTCAGTCAGTTTACTGAAATCTTGCTGGATTGAGATAAAAATGCCAATGATGATTAAATTTAAATATCTAGTGATTCCAGAATTTAAAATTATGTTGTTTAATTTCTGCCTGTTTCTGAATTCGTGTGGTGTCTACTGTTTCTCCTGATTTCAACTAATGGCTTTTTTCCTTTTTGCAGTCTTTGAAACATCTGTGAATAGTGATGGGAAAAAAAAAAAAAAAAGCTCAAGTTAAATTAATTGTATGTAATATTTGACAGGAGTCTCAGAAACACATACTTTGGGAGACAGAAAACACCTGTTATTTCCAGTACTTTCCAGAAAGTACATGGTCTTTTCCAGAACTTAAGCATTGTGCAGTACCATTAATTTAAAGCGCTTACATGTAAATGTGTAGTTTGTGGAAAAACATACAGATTAGCATAGAAACGTATTCTGTGTGAAGTGTAGTCATACATTGCTGTGAAGAGATCAAGTCTCAAGCTGTAAGAGGAGTCTTAGGCAAAGAACTGAATTATTTGCTTTTTACTCATGGTTAGTAATAGGAAAACAATATAAATTGATATGGAATAGTTCTTATGTGAAAACCTTGTAAAAAAAGCAAGTTAAGCTACATAATAATTTTCTGTTCTTAGAACAAGTTCTTGTTAGATACTACTTAATGTTCTTGAAGACATTTCAGTTTTATACAATACTTAATAAAATGCCTTTCCCTCCAGGTTGGGCCAACAGCGACGCAAGCTATGCAAGAGTTTCTTACTCGATTACAAGTGCACCTTTCTTCAACTTGCCCTCAGATGTTCAGTGAATTTTTATTGAAATTAATACATATTCTTTCAACAGAAAGGTAAATCTTAACTTTTTTTTTTCCTTTCATGCTCTCTTTGTCTTCAAGATCTTATGTGAGTGTCAATTACAATTAAGATGTGGATGTCTCGCCTTGTCATACTGTCAATTTATATATGGATGGAGATTGTAGGTGTTGGGGCAGTACTGCCAGCGGGGCCTGGGCTGCTTCTGGCATGTGGAAGAGGGCGACTGGAATCCACACACAGCCTCTGTGTGAGAGGGGCAGTGAACAGAGGCATCAACAGTTGTTTGGACTGATCTTATCTAGAGCTAAGATACAAGCCTTGTTAAAGTAATCCTTGAAATAAGGGCACTGTGGAAGAGCTTACCTATTAAAAAGAGAAAAGTACACTGCGAGGCCTCAATTAATGAAAGTTCCTAAAAATTATTTGTAGATTGTGAAAATAATTTGGATGGCTTTTATAACATGGTAGGATTAAAATATGAAATTACATAATCCTGTTTATGCAACATGCGTGTTCCTTGGGTTTTTTTCTTCTTTTCCTCACCTGACAGTGGAACAGACACCTCTGCCCCACTGTCCTTCTGGGGCTTATTGATGTGTTTCCCCACTAGTGTAGAGAAATGCTGCTGGCCAGGGGAGAGCTAAGAGCTTATGGCTTGTCTTCTACAGCTCTGCTCCTTCAAGGCTAGGTTGGTGGGCACAAGACTGTTGTACAGCAGTACACTGGAAATGTGACAATTGTTTGGTCTGAAGCACCTTAGGAATTGCTGTTTATTTCTGGTATTGATGTTTTGCTCATCCCTAGACAAAGGCTTCCTACAAATAGGGACGAGCTTCCTCAGTTTCTGGCTTCCCAGTAGGTGGCACTTTGGTGTTACCTATTCTTTAACTGCACAGAAAACAGTTTCAGCCTTCTCTAAGAGAGTTTACTTCAGTAACTTCAATTGGATGGGTGGTGTTTTTCAGGTTACATTGATGATCAGTCGCTTAGACAAGAAATGTCATAATACAGTAAAATCATTATTTCACAGTGGTTCTTGGAATGTGTGTCTGCATGACATAATTTATTTGAATTAAGCTAATGAGACCACTGAAAGGATAGTTTTTGAAATGTGTTTGATTTTTCTGAGACAAATCAAAGGTGGGACTGAAATGTCATAAAATAGAAGCAAAATATCAGAAAATAGTTTAGATGGTAGTTATTGAAGTACACCATGTCTGGTCAAAGCATAAGATTGATTATGAAGAAAAGCAGTATTTGTTAGAACTAATTAAATGCCAAATATTTTCTTCAGGGCTATGTCTATAAACTGGTTTGTTCTGTATTTAATTTTAAAATTTATAATAAAATTAATCGGTGTCAAAAATACAGAGAAATCTATGAAAAATCAGTAACTAATGCTTCAAGAATTAGCAGCTTTGTTTTGAACATACTGATTCAAAAGGTTTAATTTTTTAGCCTGCCAGTATACACATAAAAGCGCTTGGGAAGATAAAATTATCCCTGAAAGAGATGCTATAAGCACCAACCTGTGGCATTTTGAGTAACTTATCATGGTCTGATGTAGAGTTACTATTTAAATAGCTAAAACCTGACCATTCTTCATTCTACCTCAGGGGGCTGAAACCAAATCCATAGCCAAAAAACTGTGGGAAGAAAAAACACATCATAATTTCCTGTTAGAAAACAAATAATCTTAGTGATATTGAAGTATTAGATCACTTCCTCCCATGAAGTTTCCCTGCAAACAGGTGAAACTTTTCATCCACAACTGAACAGGACTGTATTCTAAGCCTATACCTACAAAATTAACTGGATTATATTTATTTTTTTAAAAAAAATATGGATCCTAGACCTTTTCAAAGGAACCTTTAATCCTTCATGGTATCAGGAAAGCAATAGCATGAGCAGGTCCTACAGACTGTGTAATGACCAGTATATTAAAAATTTAAGAATGCTTGACTTGTGAAAGATGTGACCTGTGCTTCAACACACATTTCTGAAAATGGCTGAATTTTTACGTATTGGAAGTCTAGTGTGCTTTTTGATTCTTAAAAATCAAGCCGCCAAAAAAACCCACTAACAGCCAAACCTATTTAACTTGTTAATATTGAACAATGAAATATCTGGAGGGTTTGTTTCTTTATTTTATTTTTTTTCTTTCTTTCTTTCAGGGGGGCTTTCCAGACAGGCCAGGGCCCCTTGGATGCACAAGTGAAACTCTTGGAATTTACCCTGGAACAGAATTTTGAAGTTGTATCAGTTAGCACTATTTCCGCAGTAATTGAGTCTATAACTTTCCTTGTACATCATTACATTACGTGTTCGGACAAAGTGATGTCTCGCAGCGGCTCAGACAGCTCCGTGGGCGCTCGAGCGTGTTTTGGAGGGCTTTTTGCCAATATTATCCGTCCAGGTGATGCTAAAGCAGTTTGTGGAGAAATGACAAGGGATCAACTTATGTTTGATTTGTTAAAGCTGGTCAACATTTTAGTTCAGCTGCCACTTTCCAGTAACAGAGAATATAGTGCCCGTGTTCCAGTAGCAAGCAGTACTACAGACAGTGTGTCTGATGAAGAAAAGGTTTCAGGAGGCAAAGATGGCAATGGAAGCAACCCTAATACTCAAGGATCAACTGCATATGTAGCAGACTTGGTGTTAGCCAACCAACAAATTATGAGCCAGATTTTGTCTGCACTTGGCCAGTGTAACAGCAGTGCTATGGCAATGATTATCGGTAAGTATTTTGTAAATAAAATGGAAGACCTTCTGGGGTGGTGCAACACTTAACACTTCTACAAACTCACTAATTAAGTATAGACATAAAGAACGTATCACAGAAACGACAGGAAAAAAGAGACTGATAACAAGTGAAGGGGGGATAGGTATGTGATAAAAAACTAATATGAGGTGGGAGACAGTACTTAGACATGAATGCGTTTGGCATTTGAATTTGCTGAATCTCAGAATGGTCCATGTTGAAAGGGGCCTCTAGAGATTGTCTAGTCCAACCTCACTGCACAAAGCAGGGTCATCTGAGAGGCAGATTTGCTTAGTACTTTGTCTGGTTGGGCATTTAATTCGCCAAGGGTGGAAACTCCTCAAACACTGCGGGCAATCTGTTACAGTGTTCAATTGTTCTTGAAGTAGAAAAGCCTTTTCCTCAACGTTTAAATGAAATTTCCTGTATTTCAGTCTGTGCCCGTCACATGCCTTTTTTCATTAATTAGGATCAGTCTTTGGTTTGTTCTATAGACACATTACCTCAGTTGTTCTTTATCTGTTGCGTTATTTTCCTTTTTTTAATTGTTTCTGAAAAAGACAAGTTACAGTTGTGGCCTTTGCACAGAATACGTAAAATTTTCTATTCCTCTGTTTTACCAGAAATCGCATCAACAGCATATTCTGGGTGTTCCAGTCATACATTTGTGGGTGGGATCTTTTTACTGCCAACAAGTGAGGAAGCTGATGGTACCTTGAACAGCAAAGTTGCTGTTTGTTAGATATGTACCTAAGGTGCATTTTCTCAGAGAGACTCTCTTTATGTGACTTGCTTGTGACCCGTGATGATAATGTAGAGTTTATTTGCACAAATTAAACCACTAGCTGAAATACCATGGATGTTTGTGGCACGCGCGATAACTGGAAGAACATTTTGCATGATGGGCAAAGAGCTTGCACTCAGTTTCAGGCATAGTAGTAAAACTTTGTTCTCTTTGTAGTGATTCTCTTGTTTTGAAGAAGTATCTCTGGCCTTTTCTGTGCTAGTTTCTTTTAAGCAGGTGTGAAAGTGTTAACCAGTGCTATTACCAGAGAGCAGTATGTTTTTGGGATGAGAGCATGTGAATGTTAGACTTGTGGTTCATTTTGGCATAAAATCAATTGAGGAAAAAGTAGTCATCTCCAGTAGTCAAATTAAACAGCAGGCAGGATTTGACAAGCCTGAATTGCGCTGTTGGAACCTTCCTGAAATTAATTCCAGAACATCTCCTCCTTTACTCTGGGTGGTTGGTGTCATATTGACTGAAAGTTGTTTGTTCTGGGAATGATAGTTTGTTCTGAGTATGTTTCTTTGGACTGAAATTCAAATATTCTTCTCCTCAACTTTGATGTCTTTTTAAACCACCAATTTCTGTCCAGCAGTTGTTTTGCATTTTCAGAAAGGCTATTTGGAAAGATAGTGTTGTTTCAAAATGTTTTTTTCATTGAATTCAGGGGACAGGGCCAGCTGACCCTTCAGTGGATTGCTCTTCCCAATATGTATATTAATAAAGGTTATTGAAACTAATTTGTATGTGTATTTTGGGAAGATGTAACACAGCTATTCATCATTTTCACTTCCTTCATGAAGAATTGTATTAAGCTCTCTTCAGCCAATTTCTATAAAGAAAACATTTCTCGAAGACTGCAGCCAAGGTTATATATGATCCAAAAATCTGTTATCAGCATATAGTAGTAAACATGTGATAACTAGTGCAGCATGCTAGCTACCCAGGGAAGATAAACAAGAGGTTTTCTGCAGATGTGTACTAATAAGTAGTGGCTCAAATTTTGTGCTAATAATGTTAATTTACTGCACCTGGCAGGTCAGCTGGTCCAGAACCAGGGTGGCCTTGAGTAATTCACTTGTCACATTACATTTGTTGGATTTTCTTTTATGACCATTTCGTCTATTAATTTCATTAGTTTTTTATGCTTTGTCATTGACACAGGCATACAATCATACAAGCAACAGTCTTCCCCTCCTATCTTACCTTCTCCTTGCCTCAAAGTCTTCACAGCAAACTCACCTTGGTTGGCTTAGGCTCCATCATTCATTCCATTTAACTTTTCTAGATAGTGCAGAGACTGAGTCTTAAGACTTTTCCTTGTCTGTCTCCATGCATCCAGTGCTTATCAAGATTATCTTTCTTGACAGCTTAAAGGTGATTAAAGTACTACAGCTGTCAATTCTCTTGCCAAAATGTTTCTGTAAGGCATGTTCCAAAGATCATTTCAACACATTATTTTTTATTGTTATTTGTCAGTATAGCTCCCGTTTCTCTAAATGGAAGGGGATTATTCCATTGATTCCTCCCACTCAAATCTAAAATCACTTTTAAAAGCTCTTCCAGCTTGATGCCATATGCTTTGTAAGACAGTTGTATTTATGGAGGTGATGTCTTCCTTGGGAAGACTGTTCTTTTGCTTGCCATCCTCAATTTCAGCAATGTGTGATCAGTATTGCTGAACATCAATACTCAATAAATACTCGTTAATAAATCCTGAGACATAACACTGAGGAGAATTCCAGGAGAGATATTTCTGATAGGAATATATGTGTTAAACATTTGGGGATTTTTGGCTGACAAGTGTACTTCTATTATTATCTGAAAAAAATCTTTAATACCTGTTAGTTGCTTCTGGCTAGGAATGATTCTGATTCTTGTAGTTCTTACTTGATTTCCTTCGCTAATTACACACATTTCTATGGTCTTACCTAATTTGGGTTTCAATTCCCTGAGTTCCTGCATTAAGTCTTCCTATTTATACTGTAAAGAACATAGTATATATCTGGGAACAGTGATAATAATTTATATGATCCTGAAAACTGGCCCATTTGTAGTTTGTGAAATCCACGTGGACATTTAACTGAGAAGAAGTTTAAATATCCTTGAGTTCTCTTATGTGCTGTAATGGTTTGTTAGATCTTGGTTTCTGACCTATCAACTGTTTCTGTTTTCACTAAGGTGCAAGTGGCTTACATCTCACTAAACATGAAAACTTTCACGGTGGCTTAGATGCAATATCAGTTGGAGATGGGTTGTTCACTATCCTGACCACGCTTAGTAAAAAAGCAACAACCGTGCAAGTGATGCTTCAGCCGATTCTTACCTACATGGCCTGTGGGTACATGGGAAGACAGGTAAGTTCCTTGCTGTGCTTCAAGGGAATTATAGATTAGTTGATACTGTAGTCAATAATAAACTCAGAAAACTAAACAGAAGTTAGGAAGCCTTCCTCCATTGGCCATGGTAGAGGGAGAGAGGGTTTGTATAAGGACATTTTGATATTCCAGTAAATGTTCCTGGCTAAAGGTTTGAAGATGGGTTGAATATTTTATTATGTGCAGGTGGGAAACACATTTATTGTGTTCATAGTAGTGGGTATTTAAAACGCTCAGTATTCTTATTTCCCTTCAGCTGCTTGCTGCTGGCAGTTTGATCTTTTCCTTACCACAAAGACTTCTCCTACATAAGGAGTGAAACATGCGGAACATGGTATTGCTATTTTGTGGCGGAGAGGTCAACTGTGGTGGCATTTCCTCTCTGGGATTTTCGCCTACTAAAAGGGGAGGCTGAGAGCAGTCATGCATATTTTTGTCATACTAATTTTGTATGAAACCATGTATTTCTTAACTGGCTTTCTTGTAGGGTTCTCTCGCCACTTGTCAGTTATCTGAGCCGCTGCTTTGGTTTATTCTACGAGTGTTGGATACAAGTGAGGCACTGAAGGCTTTCCATGATATGGGTAAGGATGTCTTTTAACTGCATTATGTAAAAGGTTTATTGTAGATTTTTTTGACACTTAAAGAAAGAGTATAGATGTGTGTCTGGAGGAGCAAATTTACTAAATAGGCCTTTGCTTGCTTAGAATCTGTTGCATGCTTCTGAACAGTGTTGGTTTTTTTTTCCCCGTGCCCGCTATACACAGGTGGTGTTCAGCTTATTTGTAACAATATGGTAACGAGCACAAGAGCTATTGTTAACACAGCAAGAAGTATGGTTTCAACTATTATGAAATTTCTTGATTCTGGTCCCACCAAAGCAACAGATAGCAGTTTGAAAGCTAGAGTCCTAGCTTCTGAGCCTGATAATGCAGAAGGAATTCACAATTTTGCACCTCTGGGTAAGTAACACTACTTTCTTTTACATTAATATCCACTTGTCATTTGAATCTTTATCAAGTTCTTAACAAAAACTATTGTGACGGTGTCAAATGATGCAGTACTATTAAATCTTCTAAACAGAGAGGTTGCTGGTGTTTCAAGACAATGCTGGGGGAGGAGGTTAGCCCCTCTTCCACAGGTAATAAGGCCTTGTGTGGATAGAGGAAAGAAGGAAAGGGAGTGATCTATATCTGATGTAGTCATGCATCAAGGTGGGCCCCTTCCTGCTCCCCTGGGTCAAGGGAATACCCAGTTCCAGCTGACCATCTACCACAGACACACTAAGGCTCACTGACTTCACTTACAGCACATCAGGTTCGATGGAGCTGTTAAGAGAAGCACAGCAAAGTTGGATGACACAGAATGAGCCCGAGCTGTGTCCAACAGAGAAGCTGGAGCATAGGGCTGATACTGCTGATGCTGCTCTCGCACCTGCACCTGATTGCATCAAACTTTTGTTAGAATTGCAATGCTGTTTTGATATCAGTACAATGGCTGCCAGTTAACTAAAATGCATGTGGTTTATGATGTAGGTGTGCTCTTCATATCTTACAAAGGCTCCTTTTCACTAGTAATGTCTTAATCTTTTCTGTTGCTGCCCACTAGCCTAGCGTAGTCTGTGAATGTATTCACACACTGTCCCTCACTGTCAAGAGGGAAGAAGGAAAGGATTATTTTTAAAATTTCTGGAAAAATTGTCAGACCAGAGAGAAATCTATTCAGACATGTCATTTAAATTTAAGAGTGTCAAAAATAGTGATTTTTTTTTAAAAAAAAAGCACCACAGAAAAAAGATTTATTTGTCAGAATAGGGGCAGAATAGGGGGCCGTTAGACGTCATCTACTTTGACCTTCGTGAATTCCTAAAAGGTAAAATTAAGAATCCTGCAAATGTTGGTACTTCATTACTTTGAGTAGTAAAAAACATAAGCATATATGGTGGTGAATTCTTGTATGCCTTATCTTCCAACTTGCAAAGTGCCTGAGTTCTTCATGTTCTGCTGTGAGTGCATCTGTCTTAATTTTTTACTTTGTCAGTAGTGTGCTTTTGAAATTAACCTTCTGGTTGTCCTTAGTTACTACACTCTCATTCTCATTATGTAGTGTTCTCTGAGAAACGAACTTTATTCATTTGGGATGAAAGTCTATCAAAATATGTCCAGGAATTCATCTCCAGCTGCTACTAGGCATTCAGTCATAGGGCCAGGCTAGAGCTACTTTGAAGTGAAACACCCCAAGTACCTGTAGTTTGACCAGCACAAATCTGGTCTTGCTGTGCCATACTATTTACTAAAGAAGACATAGCCTAGATGCTTCCTATTTCACTCTTAAGTCATGCTAAGATTAAAAAAATAAGTAGCTCCTGTGATAAGGCTTTTTGATTGCAGACTTTGATTATAAAGTCATTGATGTTACCATTGTAATATTTGAACCTTTAAAGCCTTCATTATATTATCATTACATTAACTGTGCATTAACTGAGTTCAAGTGCTAAGCATACTGTTCAACCTGCACCTTTTTGGTTGGTTTGTTTTTGTAATGAACTCTCTTGATAGGAAGTTTAGGATTTTGGTAGCAAGTGTCCCCTAGCAAATTTTCGAGCACCTGCATATGTCAACTGCCAATGTAAAACAGGCTGAGTATAAGAAAAATACCTCAGCACTTGTCATTATTGATAACATCCCAAGTGTAATAAACCGAAACAGGTGAGATAACCAAAAAAAGCATTACCTGCAGTTCAGGTTGTAAGTTAATCTGGGTTTTATGGATAAACATTAATAATCGATGTTACTGGTGCTGTTTTTGAAGGTTCAATTACCTCAAGCAGCCCCACTGCCCAGCCGGCTGAAGTGCTGTTGCAGGCTACTCCTCCCCACAGGCGCGCTCGGTCTGCTGCATGGTCCTACATATTTTTACCTGAGGAAGCTTGGTGTGACCTCACGATTCACCTTCCCGCGGCTGTGCTGCTCAAGGAGATCCACATCCAGCCTCATCTGGCCTCTCTGGCAAGTAAGTAGATTCACTGACATGGATGCCGGTTTGAAAATTTGAAGGGTAGGATTTAGATGTGATACGGAGTATAATCAGAGGAACTAAAGTGGAGAGGTTGCTTGAAATACCCCTGTGAAATAAGTTGAAAAACTTGTTCGTTGTACTTACCTTGAGAATGGAAGGCCTTGCTTCTGCCTGATTTCTTCTAGCTTAACACATGTCTTGTGGCATCCATGTTAAAAACACCAAAAACCTGTGTCAAACTTCTCAGAACTTTCCCTAGTGAGAATGCAATATGGGTCAGGGGTCTTCAGGCAAAATGGTTTTGCTGGAATAAAGCATGAGATTTTCAGCTCTTACTGTTGTAGCCCTGCTAGGGAAATGTGGCATTTACACTGACAGGACTTTTTCTTCATCTTAAGTCTTTTAAACAAACTGTACGCACCATGTATCAAAATGCTTACGCCTTTTTGCATATACCGTCGCACAGGTCAAATGCTCCAGCTGCAGTTCTGTAGTAGCGTTTGCCTACCATCATTTCAATCATCTCGTTCTGTATCTTTAACAGGTTTTAACACTTAAAATTCAAACCGGTACAGATTTTTAAATTGTGTTGCACCTTCTTGTCTTACTCTGTAGCTTGCCCATCGTCAGTATCTGTTGAAATAAGCGCAGATGGTGTCAATATGTTGCCTTTGTCAACTCCTGTTATCACAAGCGGTCTCACCTATATAAAAATCCAGCTGGTAAAAGCTGAAGTTGCCTCAGCTGTCTGCCTTCGCCTCCATCGCCCTCGGGATGCCAGTACACTCGGCCTTTCTCAGATCAAACTGTTAGGCCTCACTGCCTTCGGGAACACCTCGTCTGCAACCGTCAACAATCCGTTCCTTCCCTCGGAGGATCAGGTCTCTAAAACAAGGTAAGGTTCTAGTATCAACGGCCAGAGGGATGTTTGTGCCAGGTCATGGGTTGGGGTGGTTTTATGATGTTTTCTGCTCTGCGTCAGACTTTCAGTAGCAAACTGTATTCATGAGTACCTGGTTTTCGTAGTTGAATTGTAGCAGTTGCAGAATCTATTTTGAATATCTTGGAAAACTTGCTTTTCCCCCCCTTATTTTCCTGTGCTTTTTTGGCCTTTTTTTTTTTGTTTTTTTTACAGAAGGCAGATGTAAGCAGTACTTTTTAACCTGCCTGTGTAAAAGGGGATGTTTCACTATGGCAGTGATGAAAGGGTACAAAGCACAGGAAAGCATTTAGTGTTACGTTCTCTGTTTTTAATGGGTAGACAGTTGTCAAAAAAACTTGAAGTAGCAACATATTTCTTATCCCTACTGAAGTCAACAAAGTTACATAAGTATTGAAGCAGGAATAGAAATAGGACAATGGGATGTGTTGTGGAAGTCGTATCTAATATTGCTGTTTGCAAACACTTGAGAAATAGGAACTGAATGTTGTTACAATTCTGGCATATCAGCAAGATTCCTTTGCAAAAGCTTTTATTTGGCTAAGTGGCATCTTTAGTTTCGTACTCATTTTTAAAATAATAACAAATGAACCCATAAGGATTAAAAAAAAAAAGTGTTAGAGTTCAACTTTAATTTAATGGGTGGGGTTTTGAGATTTCCCGATTCTTAATTTAGCTTACTACATTGTAAAAATTGATTATTTTTTGAAATATTTAATCTTCGAACCTTAATTTTGAAAAGAGAGCCTGGGAAATTCTTTTCTTCTTTTGCTGGGAAAAAAATTGAGAGAATAAGTAAGTCTGGAGAACATGAATCCTGTCCAGTGTATATTGGATAAAAGCTGTATAACTGAAATTGTTCTTTGATGTTGAAGAGCAGCAAAACAAATTTTTGTAGCCAAATTATACTGTTGTTATATTTGTACTTCAGAAAAGGTTATGTTAAAGTCACGCAAAAGTAATCGGTATCTAAAGAAAGAAGGTGAGTGTATATTCTTGATGTCTGGAAATCTTTCATTGTGGCTTTCAGCTTAGTTTTATAACTATCTCAGAGTAATGGTAGTAATATGATAGATGTATTCAATAAACGTAGATATAATTTTAGTTTAGACATTACAGAAAATTTGTTCTTTTCTAAAATGATAAATGTTTAGGAGTAAATGATTCCTGAAATAATGTTGTAAACTATGCAAGTTTGCCCTTTTTTTGAGCTATGGGAGGTAGGTTAACTTGCTTTCACAGCTAACCTTGCTAATTTAGAACTTGTCAGGGAAATGATGCCATTTATTTCACATGCAACTTAAGATTGCCGTCTCATTCATAATGCTAGTTTAAACAGCACTGTAGTGTATTTTTATAAATAAAGTCTAGCTTATCTGTTTCCAAATGGATTCAATTACAGTTTGCTTACTTCTCAAGATTTGTTTTTAAAAGGAATACAGAACAGTATTATTAAAGAACAAGGCACATGGGAGAGATGCAGTGGCTAACACGTTTTTAATTTCTACACTTTTTGTGTGTGCTTTTAAAATCAGGTTCAGTAAGGTTCACTGTCATTTATTGTAGATGTATATGACCCTAAAAGTTTGTAATGTCAGGGAAGCTGTGCAGGGGTATAATTGTAATGCCAAACACTATTGCAGAATATTGGCCTTACATGTGAATAAATCCAGTGGTGCCGAAATGAGGCAGTGTGATGTTTCATGTTTAACATTTATGTTTTGTCCAGCTCCTTTTAATTTAAAAAAAAAGCAACAAACAAACCAACAAACCCTAACAAAACAAAGCAAAAATTAATCCCCAACCAAAAAAAATATTCCAAAAAACAACAAAAAAACCCCACACACAATACCACACCTGCCCTCTACCATCCCTCTGTATAAACATCCTCCCCTGCACCTTCTCCTCAGTAGGTTGGCCCTTTTGGAATAAATACATATGTGAATCAAGAAATATTGAGAAACTTTAGTAATAAAACTTGCAGACTCTTAACTCTTCCTACCCACAAACGCTTCCTTTCTTAAACCAATGATTATGACAACATTACTAATGTATCTTACATTTTAGTCTTAAATTCAGTCATTCTAATTTGCTTTTCCAGATGATGTCTGATCATGTCATAGCAGTTTTCTTCAGTACTTGCCCTAGAGTCTAATACTGGTAGTTACGTTATAGATTAAAATAATAAAGATGAGCTAATGTATCATTTTCTTGTTTTCCTTTTCAGTATCGGATGGTTAAGGTTACTACACCACTGCCTCACTCACATAAGTGATTTAGAAGGAATGATGGCTAGCGCTGCAGCACCCACTGCCAACCTGTTGCAGACATGTGCTGCTTTACTGATGTCACCTTACTGTGGTATGCATTCTCCAAACATTGAGGCTGTGCTTGTAAAAATTGGGCTTCAGTCCACCAGAATAGGCCTAAAATTGATTGACATTCTTCTAAGAAACTGCTCAGCATCAGGGAGTGATCCTGCAGGTGAGTGCAATGTTTTTCTTTTCAGATTTTGCTTAAAAATACTGCTCGTATAAATGAACAAGTATAGTAGAATTGTGTGTTACTTCTCTGATTCTGAAATTGGTTTGCCATTGTGTTTTGTTAATGCTTCTAAGTATCATAATCTTCATATGTGGGCAGTTCTACAACAGTAAAGCAGTACAACCAGGGTTGTTTTGATTTTTCTGTAGAACAGATAATTAGGTGAATGTTTTGAAGACACATTATTAGGGCATGCGATATATCCAAAGTGTGTCTTACTATAGATGCTATGTCTAGATGTTTCAGGATAAAGAGCATCCATGACTAGTTTTAAGGAAAACAAATGCAGCAACATTTGGGCAGTAATTGTCTGTAGGACAGTATAAATTCTGAACGGCACCAAGTGTTGAAAAATATTTACAGGTGGAGGTACATAATCAAGACACTTGAACGACAAAGCCATGTCCCACAGAGACATTTTGCAGTAGCTTTTCTGCTAATGCGTTGGGGGTTTTGTATTAATGATTCCATACTACTTTGCTGTTTTCTGGTTTTTAAATTAATTAAAACTGAGTTCATATTTTTCGTGTTTTGTGGTTGGTGATACTAACAGAAAACACTCTTTTCAACATGGCTTCCATGACTTATTTTGCCATGGGTTAATGGTTCAGTGTAACCTACTGTCTTTTGCTGGAACGGTGTTAGATAGGACAGTAGTTTCCTACAAGGTAGGAGGTGAACACAGTGAGTAGATGATAAATAGGAAATAATCTAAGGAGATCTTCAGCCTTAGTCTCATTGATGGAAACTGGAGTTAAATAAGCTTCCATTTTGAAATAAATGTTTGCTTCTGTGAAGCATGAGGTTTGACAGTTACCTTGGAATTCATCATGTCTTTGGAATATGTTGAAGGAAATCCTACTAGTTAAACCTTTTAAGTCCTGGATCTGACGAATGTTGCAATGATTTTTCATTTCATAGTAAGGATGAACATTGCATTGAACATACAAAATGCACAGTTTTGGCATAGTGGTGAAAATTGCATCCTTATGTTAATGGCAAAACTCAATACAATGTTAATATTGCAATTCTGTAATAATTTCATTAGTACTCTTAAAAATATGTATGTAAGTACTTGTATTATTTCCCCTCCCCTTTTTTGTTTGTTTGTGTTTTTTTTTTTTAATGCGGCAAGATCTGAATAGCCCTTTACTGTTTGGAAGATTAAATGGTCTCTCTTCTGACTCCACAATAGACATTCTTTATCAGCTTGGAACAACTCAAGACCCTGGAACAAAAGATAGGTAATGTAATTTGGATTGTCATGTGGAAACATATACAACAATAATCTGCTAAATAGTGGCTTGATATTACTGCACAAAACCAGACTTTTTGAAATCTGATAGTTATGAGATAGCATGAAAAATGCAGAAATCTAAAGAAGCTTTCCAGCTTTCCCTCCTAGCTCTTTGCATCCTCTGCAGAGTATGCTGTTCCTCTTTTTTGCTCTTATAAAAGTGATAATTCTGTTGTTTGTCTTCTGTCTCAAATACTTAGAACTTGGGTACCTGCTGTAGAAAGTTTACATTTGGCTGTCCAAAATGATAAGTGTTTTTAATTAATTTTTTTCCCTGTTAGTGATTTAAGTCTTGAGAAAACATAGTTTAGGCTCATTCTTGAACTTTGATTCAAAGGAAGAGATAAATGTGTAAATCCGACTACAAAAAGACAGCAAGATAATTTGGGTTTGAGTGTTTCTTTGACCCTTTATAATGTACCGTATCATCTTGCCTTCCAGAATTCAAGCATTGCTGAAATGGGTCAGTGATTCCGCAAGAGTTGCAGCTATGAAAAAAAGTGGCCGGGTCAGCTACATTTGTCCAAATAGCTCAACAAGAGAGTATGGTCTTTTGATGCCATCTCCTTCGCATTTGCATTGCGTAGCAGCAATTTTGTGGCACAGTTATGAATTGCTTGTTGAATATGATTTACCAGCGTTGCTGGACAGAGAGCTGTTTGAGTGAGTAAAGTGAACTTTTCCACCTCCTACTTTTTATAACTGAATGATTTTTGTTCACTGAAATGATACAACTTGAAGAATGCTCGTTGTGAAATTTTAGTGGAAATGGCCATCCCTGAAGCTGATTGGTAGAGTGATTACTTAAAAGGTATTTTAAAAGGTAGTTTTGTAGTTCTAAACTCAAAACTGCACTTCACATATTCCAGGTATAATTGTGTTTAAAAACAAAAATTTGAAACAAAACAGCAAATTCAAAAATGTAAAAGGTAAACCATTGGCATGTTTTTGTTTGTGGTTTTTTTAAATGAATAACTCTAGGCTGTTCTTGTTGAAATTGTTTGCAGTAACTTCCACAGTACTTATAAATCATGATCTTCATTAGTATCCTGTTATGTAAGCATTATTTTATTACTTATGGTATCCAGTGTCTATAACTGATAGCCAAGAGCTAGGGCATGGGAGGATTTTTTTTTTTTGGAGTTACCACTTTTGTTCTAGTTAGTCTGATTTGAAAGAAACAAAGCACCAAATCTGGAGTGAATCTTGAGCTGTGATTTGCTGGATGTTGCTGGATTCTAAAGAAGGATTCACCCTAAACACCAGATGTGTACTTTTAAGCAACTCCAGATTGAAAATATATGACCTGACATTCTTCATTTATGTTGCTTAACCATCTCTTCTGTTGAAACAAAACGAAAAAGAGAAGCCACATAGCTTTGTTTCACAACCACGACGGTATTATAGAAGCAGAGCTGTTAAATTCCTCTATCTAGTAAAGTGTCTTTCATTTGTACTATTGAACACAATTCCAGTTAGTGAAAGGAACTTTGACAGCACCTAATTTTGTTGTTGCCCTTAAGAAATGTTCCATCATCTTAAGAAACATCATGCTGTCTCCTTTAGGCACAGTCAAACATTCGAACACTGGGAAATGTACAATTTACGGTTCTTGGCATAAGCGTACAGAGCTCTTGTGTGTGTGCAACATGACAGTCTTTAGATACATGACTACAAGCTAGACCTTTTCCAAAAATACTTCAGTGATGCTGTTATATAAATAATTGTTAATTCACCATAAGCGTGTTCATTTTGGTAATCAATTTAAGAATTTTAGATTGCAGGTCAATCAGTCTTTCAGCAATACGTTTTAACAGAATTACATTTTCAGGATACATCTTAACATTTGAAAAGGAAGAACATTAATAAAACTACACTTCCAAAAATGGATAGCCCATTTAGATTTATACTAATATAAAAGTGAATTTTAGAACTGAATTCCTGTCTTTTGGAGGGAGCATATGTTTTCATCACAGGACAAAAAGCAGGAATACTAATAAAACTATTGTACCTAGTTGAGTATGCATGTTGCAGTATAGCCCTATTCCTCTACCTCCTGCCAAATCAAACTATAATTCATATCACCCAGCATCTGGAGAGAATTATAAAATACATTTTTAATAAATACAGAAGAATTATTGTCAGACTTACATAGGTAAATAATTCTTCTAATGAAAATAACTTCTCATTTGTATTCCTTATCCTCTTTGATATTGTAACTTTTGAAATATTTTCATTGATTCCAGCTATAACTCCTGATTTCTCTTCCATGTGATATTTCACTTTTTTCTTGGATGTATTTTCCCGTCATCCCCATTTTCCATTTCAATATTTCTGCTGTGGTTGATGGATACCGATTTATTACTTAGTTATTTTTTAATACCTAGTTGGAAAAGAATCTTGTTTTTCATAGAGCATGAACTTACCCAGAAATTTCTGGCAGAAGGATTCTGTGAATATATAGTTTGAGAAGAGTTTAAGTGTAACTTTGTGATACGTGGACTTTGGGAAATTGTGACTCTCTTCCCAAAGTTATGGGTCATTTGGTCACTGAGCTGACTTTTTAGTGTTTCATTTTGGAGAGGGCTTTTTATCAGTCATTCACTGGACTGGTGATAAAGGTAAATTTTTATTAGACCCATGTTCTGTTCGAGACCCTTATACTAAGCATAGAATAACACTTTCATCCAGAAGATGTAGAAACAATCCTTGTCTTCAAATGGGACTGTGATATATGGTGATACATCCAAACTTCTTTAAAAACCTAACATTGGAGTGGCACGAAGCGTGCATTCACCTCTGTATGTAAAGGTTAAGATAACGTAACTCTATGGGGTCAAGGTACTGTGAATGCAGTTCAGAACATTGTGGGGGTTTTTTAAATAATTCAGCTACTCTGAACAAGTCTGTATGAAAAAGTTATTATTTCAGTATTTGAAAAATACTTCTGAAATTTAAGCTGAATAATATAAGCTAAACTAGCTTTTGCATTCATATGCCTTGGATTAGCATTCTGTGAGATAGTGTTTAGATGGAAGTGAGTTCAAAGGTGGGTGAGATTTTAATATCTCGAAGGAATAATTCTGTTGTCAACTCATGTCCAAAATTCAGGTTGAGTAACGATGGTGAGGGTAACATCATTCAAGAAGATTGTTGCTGCTTTCATTGTTTTGCAACATCTTTAGGTAGAACTCAAATAAAGCATATTTTAAATTTTTTTTGAAAGCACATTAAAATACTTTAGTTCTTACAAAGAATTAAGAGAGCTTTATGTAAATGAGTGTGTGTGCACGCATGTCTGAGATTCTAATATCTGCAGCTTGCTGAGTTGAAGGCACGAAGAAGTTGCAGTTGGGTCAAAAATGCATAAATTATGTGGTAACTGTCAAAAAACTGAAATTCTGTTTTTCATGTGCAGCATGCCAGAAAAGTCAGCTTACATCTATTTTAAATACACTATGATGAAAGAAATTTAAACATAAACAGTTGAGGAATGCCTTTTGTGTAATGAGTATCCTGCTGATACTGTGATCCAAAAGAGACTTTCAAACTCAGCACAGTGTGTTTTACAACAGCTTCTGCGATAGTTAATCATAATCACGTAAAGTTGTTTTATGAACCAGTTAAGAAAAGGGAATATGAGTGGCAAACTGTGTGTTGACATGATTTTCTGTCTTCTGCAGGTCACTGTTTAACTGGTCCATGTCTCTTCCCTGCAACATGGTTTTGAAGAAGGCTGTTGATAGTTTGCTTTGCTCAATGTGCCACATCCACCCAAATTATTTTTCCTTACTCATGGGGTGGATGGGTATCACGCCTCCTCCAATGCAGTGTCAACACAGACTGTCCATGACTGATGACAGCAAAAAGCAGGACCTTAGTTCATCTTTAACAGATGACTCTAAAAACGCACAAGCCCCTCTTGCACTAACAGAGTCTCACCTGGCTACTCTTGCTGCCTCATCTCAGTCTCCTGAAGCTACCAAGCAATTATTGGACTCAGGTTTGCCTTCACTGCTTGTAAGAAGTCTTGCTAGTTTTTGCTTTAACCATACTTCTAGCTCTGACTGCACTGCACAATCAACGGATATCACCCAGGACAGGCTCAGGAGGCATCACGTTCCACAGCACTTTAATAAAATGCCTATCACAGCAGACCTGGTTGCTCCTGTTCTCAGGTTTTTGACAGAAGTTGGCAACAGCCATATGATGAAGGATTGGTTGGGTGGCTCTGAAGTCAATCCTTTGTGGACAGCACTTTTATTTCTGTTGTGCCATTCTGGTGCTACTTCTGGAGGACACAATGTGACGGCACAACAGGCTAGCGCAAGATCTAGCTTGCTTTCTTCAACTGTAACAACAGGGTTGACCACTCAGCAGCGGACAGCAATTGAAAATGCAACGGTTGCGTTCTTCTTGCAATGCATCTCTTGCCATCCTAATAACCAGAGACTTATGGCACAGGTGAGAGAGAAAAAAAAATAAGATTTTAATTTCTTTATTAATAACTACAGCCAACATGCGAAACTTCTTACGTTTTATAGCTTTCTTTCAAATAACTTTTTTTTTGTCATTGACTGGAAAAAATTTATATTAAAATTGTTAGCTTGTTAGTCTGACTTAAAGTATAAAAATGTTTTGGCATGGCCATCCAGTCCTACGTATAGTTTTGTATTCTTCTTGGTTTAGAGGAATAAACTTTAAACCAAAATCCAAAGTACTGTATTTAGTTGGATAGGTCTAAAATCTTCTGAAATGGAATTTGAAAATCAAGCTTCATACACATCTTCTATGTTAGTAACTTGAGATTTCCAGGTAAAATTGCTTGTGCAACCATGTACCCTGTGCAGTCTGTGACCAGGGAAATGCGGGCTGTTGCAGAATATGGCTTTGCGTTTGACATTCTAGTGCAAATTCAGGTATTTTTCTCACATTTGTTAACCTTGCAGACCTAGCTGGATAAAGGTGTAATTAAGAAATGATTTTTCAACATTAAGAATGACAATGTCCTGGGAACAGGTGGACTTCAGTAAAAAAATTTGGTACCATTCTCTGTTAATGGCTGGTAGTAATACTGCATTATGCAGTGGGAAATTTTTGCTTTAGGAAAAGCTATTTTTTAAATACTTTTTATCTTCATTTTTTTATCTTTTTGAATGGTCTATGCATTTACAATTACTTTGATGCTGAAGTCAGTTTTTTCATTTAAAAAATCCCTTAATTTGCTGCTAATATTTTCTTTAGTGGTGCTCATTTCTGATCTGGTTTGAATAACTGGAAGGTGGATCTTGTACTGCCTATTATGGCTGTGTAGAGCTGTATTTTAGAGATCTAAATGTAGAAACATATTAAATCTGATGTCATTTTGCATTCCCAGGTTCTCTGTGAATTGTTCCAGTCCTCTCCTCAGCGTGGGAACCTCCCAACCTCTGGAAATATTTCAGGATTTATTAGGAGGCTTTTTTTGCAGCTGATGCTAGAGGATGAGAAAGTGACTTTATTTCTTCAGTCCCCGTGCCCAGTAAGAATTTTTGATATCTGTGTGGTGAATATGGAATAAATTTAGCCTTTAAAAAAACCAAAACTGGGTATATTCAACTTTGAAATGTAGCATGGCAGCTTTTCCTACTGTACACGTTGCAGAATTTTGGAAAGGAATGTGTGGGTGCATTGTAACTCAGTGTTTTAAAAGAAAATTTAAGGCACTGTTATAAGACAAAGCCATCTTGTTGAAAATATGCTGCTTCTGAAAGAATTGACAACTGAAATTTATCTTGTGGAATACTTTTTAATAGTATCCTTATACATTAGCAGAAAAAAACAGATAAAAGTTCTCATCCTTCCAGCAGTTCTTCATTCAGTTTCTTTAAGAAACAGTCATGGTTTTGATCCTTCAGAATTGGCAAAGAATCTTTAGCATTAGCCAAAGCACCATGAATAAATTCTTGAGTGACAAAAGCAGATGTATGCTTTTATAATTCCACATGCTTCACCAGAACACAATTGTAATTAATGACTGAAGTGCTATTTTCTCAGTTGAAGGCTGTGAATAAAGGAATATAGGAAAACCAGAACTTAGGAAAAGATCTGGTACTCCCGTACAAGGAAGAGTTTACTGCTTTGGTTTCTGCTGTTCTTACTACATCTCAGAAGTACTTTGTGAGATAATGACAGGGAAACTAGAGCATATAGTATAAAACAGAAAAGGAGGAACAAATACAATTTTAGCACAAACTTAAATGTTTTGGTTTAACCTGGCTGAGATTGTTAACGTGGCCATTGGTAATGTGAGGGTAACGTCAATTTGCTAATAATTTGGTTTACATACAACAGATTTTTTTATCTGCTTTTACGTATCTAGTGACATTCTGTAAAAATATCTTGAAAATAAGTTGTCAGGGAATTTGGTTTGTTCTGTTAAAAACACACAGGAACAGTCTGTCCTTACTGAGGTGATTCCTCCTCTACTATCCAAAGAGAAACCTTAAAAATAATGTTTTATGTGGAGCATATATATCTAGTATATCCAACAACATAACCTTTCAAAGACCAGATCCCCATTTTTAACTCAAGTTCTTACTAAAACTGTATTTTAGAAGCTAAATTCTGATTGTCATCAATTGTTAAATAAATGCTTTTGATAGTATTGCACAACAGTAAGTTGGTCCTGTATGTGAATATTAGTAGACAAGTCTGACAGTAGGAGGAAGGGATTAAGTGGCACTGTCATTGCAGAAAAGCCTGTAAAAGGTTACTGCAAGCAAAGAATGATACAAAATGCAGAGAGAACTCAGACTACAATATGTTATGATGAAATGTTTTAACTGGTAGTGACTTTGTTATCCGTTACAGTAGCAAAAAGTAGATACGAAGTCCAGAATAAACTTCATACTAAAGTCAGAGCAATAGAGGAATTATCTTTCTGTACTCCAAGTATATTGTGATTTTCCTAATTTAACTTCAGAATTAAGTTTTAATTTCATAAATAATTGCAAATCTCAGACACTCAATTTTTCTCTCATATACAGATAAGTAAAATAATCAGGTTTTTAAAAACAAATACAGTATCATACTGTTTCTGATCCTAAAAATATTCTAGGCTTTTGAAGCAAATTCTTTTGAGTTAAAAAATTAAACTTGTCCTGATTTGATGCATTTTTACTGTATATCTCCAAAGTTGAAGGATACGTCAGTTTTTTAGCACACTGAAGATTTAGTTTTATTTAGCTGAGTTAAGTTTATAAGAACCGAGTGTTTTGACTGTATCATTCAAAAATAAGTTATGTTAAATGCTGACTTTTTTTCCTTTCAGCTGTACAAAGGTAGAATTAATGCTACTAGTCATGTAATTCAACATCCAATGTATGGAGCTGGACACAAATTTCGTACTCTTCACTTGCCTGTCTCAACAACTCTAGCAGAGGTTCTTGATCGCGTGTCAGGCAAGTTTGCAGTATTTCATATTTTAATTTTTTTTAAGGTACAGTTTAAAAAAAAAAAACCCAAAAAACAACCCCAAACCAAAATGAAAAAAACCACATAAACTGCGTTATGTCTAACAAATATTTGCAGCGTTCATCCGTAATTGCTGATTATGAAACAGTGGTTTAAGTTGTAAGCTTTTCCATTTGCCTTGCATATTGTGTGTAAAATGCACTTCTACTAGTCAAAGGCTATTTTTTCCTTCTATAAAACTGAGGTGGGGAAAGTGGGATATTTTTTTCAGGGTTTTTTTGGTTGGTTGGGAGTTTTTTGGTTGGTTGGTTGTTTTGGGGGTTTGTTTGCTTTTTAGTATTAAGGTGTTCTCAAATCTCTCATAGGGTATTTGAAAAACCATACAAATCATACTCCAAATATCAGTCTTTAAAATGATGTCTTAATCTTAAAATTAGTCCCACCTTGAACTTCAATGTTTTTTTAATACTTTAGAAAACAGAACTAAATGTTACAGGTGAGGGTTAGTGATCTTTTTTTAAACGTAGTTAGAGTAGAATTCATACTAAAGGTATCATGTCCATGCCAGAGCTCTCTAAAAATTTGTTAGGTCATGTTACATCAAAAATCAGCTTTAAGTGTATCTAATCTAAAAAACAAAAGGGGGGGCGGGGAGCTCCAGCACCACTTCTTTTGCTCTGAAGATGTGTATCTCAGTAATAGCAAAGAAAAGTCAAAGATCATCACAGCAATTATGATTTTGCCATATTGCAGATATATGTGCATTTAGCTGCGCACTCATCTGACTAGGTATGTGTGTTCTTATATGTAGATATGTTTGTATGTGTAATTTCTTGGAAGTCGGTGTAGATCAACTTTCAATTTCTGAAGCAGATCTTCATGGACTTCAGAGGAACTATTGCTTTTTTTATATCTACCGAAAAACTTTACAGCGAAATTATTAATGGATTCATTAGGACAATAACTATGTTACTTAACCAGGTGATAGAAGTACTGTAATGGTATTTGGCAGAATACTAGAAGAACAAGATGTGCTTGGGATTTTAATTAAAAAATAGTGAATCCCAGGAAAATGCTTGAAGCTTATTTACCAGGGAATAGTTTGCTATTTCTGATAGAATTCTGTATTCAGTTACTGTCCAGACAGTGTCATGTGTGGAATGTGACTAAGTCTTTAGATCTTTGCACAATTTATGGTCAGAATTACTGTAATGGGTGGGTTAGTCACTGGGTAGGAGGTAGGGATAGTTGTTGAGCAGTGACATAAACTGTACTGAATAGCTGCCTTAGGTGGTGTGTTGGGGTCAGCTTGATAGCCAGTGCTAATAGGGACTGGGGAGGGGAACGGGATGATGTGATACACGCTAATGACTGTAACGGAAATTGATCAAATGCTGACTTTGTAGGGCACCATAACTTTGGGTTTTGCTACATAAATGTTACCCCTCAGCTTAACTCTCATTTTAAATTGGAAGAATTAATTCTGGAAAAGATCCAGTTCTCATGTATGTTTTCATCCCTCATCTGATGTTATCTCTCTGACTGTATTAAAAGCTTTGTGATACTTCTATATATCACAAGTATATGTATCAAAAAAGGGTGGCGGGGAGTTGAGCGGGCAGGCAGGAGGGGAGTCAAAAATCATTGCTAATCTGCTACTCCCATCCCTTTACCATAGGAAGAAAATGTGCAGTATCACTGCAGATGAGATTGTCTAGGATGGTAGCAGTTGTTTTGTATTTCATTCACCTTAGTCTTAAATTACTGCTCTTGGCTGGTCAGAGGAATTAAACAACAAATCTGGGTATCACCTGAGTAGTAAAATACTGTTGCTTAAGCTTTAGTAATTTTATTAATGAGCTTTAAATTCTTCAGCAATAAATGGGCGTTCAGTCCATGGAACCAAACTAGAGCAACTCTGAAGTTTAATAGTAATAATAGTGGAAATAATAGAGTTTTTAAAATAGCCAATACCCAGTCTTATTTTTGTGTGTGTGTATATATATATATATATATATATATATATATAGTGTATGTGAACATTGGCTCCTGAGTAGCAGCAGTTTCACACTCTGTATCTTCTTTTGGTCTGCACTGCTGCTTAACACAGATGTAACCAATGTCTTTAGGCACAAATCATAATATATTTCCAAGCAGTCAAACAAAGTTTCTTTCAGCACCTCGCACACTGATGATACACAGATGAAGGTAGCTGGGTGGTACTTCTAAGTCTTGAGCTTAATGCTGTAGCCTCTGTTTGGAAACAAGTTACTGCTCAGAAGCAATTAGAGAATTATTTGACCATTTTGGTGCCAGTGTTGTACCTTACAAGGTGTGAAATGATCCATTTTCACCAGTCATCAGTAATTTAATAGTTGTTTGCTGATATTTGTGATTTTCACTAATGATTGAACCAAAACAGTTGAACTGCAGTAACCTAATGTTCCCTTAAGCGAACAGCATAAGTTTTGGATGTATACTTTAGGCATCTTCCAATTCTAAAGGAGTAGTCATACTTGCCAGTTCTGAAATTGGGTCAGTATCTAACACTAGCTATCCAGACCTAAATGCAACAATATATTTACATAAGTCTGCAGGTGTCCTTAAAAAAAAAGTTTTGGAATTTTTTTGGCTGTTTTATTGGGGTTTTTTGGTGTTTTGTTTTCATTTGTGGTTCTTGGGGTTGGGTAGCGTTTTTTTGCTTAATCTCATTTTTGGTTATTGCACTGGAATTTTAACATGAAGTGTTTTACACTTGATTCTTCAGGTAATGGTTTTAAACTGTTACATTTTTAAATTGTCAGAAGACTGATTTTGGGGGGAAGAGGGGACATAATTATCATAATACCTTAATTCATAGGTATTTACAAGACTGTTGCTGCCTGGGATGAACTCTAAGCCACTAAGATAGTTGACAATAGCCTTGTTAACAGTCTAGAAACTGTTAATAAAATCAGCTTGGTATATTGAAATACATTGTGCTTTCTCCTCTTCCCCACTCCCCTCACCCGGGTATAGATACACCCAGTATTACAGCTAAGCTAATTAATGAACAGAAGGAGGACAAAGAAAAAAAGAACTATGAAGAGAAAGAAAAAGTTAAAGCAGAAAATGGGTTTCAGGACAATTATAGCGTTGTTGTTGCTTCTGGTAAGTCTTTTCCTTCCCTTTCTGAAAAATGGATTTTTCTGATGTTACGAGTGCGGGAAAAATCTGTACCAACAGTTCTTCTTATTACTAATGATGGTTAGAAAAATTGTAGTGCCCAGATAATCTAACTGGCTGTTACGCAGCGAAGATTGGTTCCTGGTAGAACTGGTGTCTCTAGTGGATTATATACTTTGACAAATTCGTACCTAAATGTGTGTGTCAGTGATGTTGTGGATGCTGTTGCTAATGCATTTTACAGGATTTTGTAGAGGCACATCTGGAGCTTGGAGTAAATGGAAATATATTAGCAGTTGGGTACTATTACTGTGATATGGGTAGTACTGCCTCTGCATTTTTGCAGTGGCTGGAGTATGAGTTTAATCACCTCTGCTCTTGCAGTATGCTTTGGAAATAAAAGGAGCCACTTTGCATAACAACTGGTGGTACTCTGCTAAAAACTGTCAGATGGAGATGTAAGTGTAAAACTGTGTTATTACACTTGGAAACCACAAATACAGGATTTTCTTCCAAAGCGTTCACCTTGTAAAAACTAATGTGATGATCCCTCTGAAATAATTCACGTAAACCCTTTTCTTCTAAAACTACTATGGAGGTTATAGATTGAACATAGTTATTTTGCAATGATACAAGAAGATCACAGTTCAGATGATGGCTGTATAGATCATTAGTCTTTCAGTTTGAAGTTCTGTGTGTGTGAGAGAGAGATTAATGAACTTCAAACTACTCTTTTCCTATCTAGCTTTCTGCCTCATTGAGGTACCTCAATTTCATTTACACTTCATGAAGCATGAAGAAGAGATGTTGATTTCCTTTGACTTCTGGTGCCAATATTTCTTCAGCTTTTTATTTCAGGTTTTTAGATGTAGTTATAACTAAACTCAAGTGTTGAATAGGGCAGCAGTTTCATGGATCTTGGTATGTAAAGCACCACAGCTAATGTTAATTACAGCATCTTTGTCTGGAAAGATACTTGCTGTAGGTACCACTTTAAAAGAGTGAACATGATTTCATAATATTTAAAGATTACTAGGTCCAAGTGAAGGGTTAAAATATGAATAAAGAATTTAGGAATAACAAAAATAATATGCCAGGCTTGAAGGTAGGGCATAGCATTGTCAGCCGTGTTTTAACCCATTCCCTATTTAGATAGAAGCAGACTTAAGTTTTTCTTTCTTTTCATTTGTATTTTTTCCAGTTAAGTAAAACAGTTTATAAATGTAAACTTGCATTTGCATTTGTTTTTATTGCCTGATTGTGAAATCTTCACATCATTTGTCTCTGTCTTAGTGTTCTCAGAGCCTCATGCAGCCAGTATTTAACTTGTTCCCTATTGGTAAAGTTAATAGAGAGCAAAGATGTTATTTGGAGCCTGGTCTTTCTGAGACAAGCTAGTTTAGTGTACTGAGATTATTGGAGATACATTGCATATTATAGCTGCTCCTACTGACCAGCTGAAACCAGAGCATTTCAGGTGTGGGTGGTGTTAGTTTTGCAGCCGCTCTTGGCTAATGATAAGGCGGTGGTTGTATGTGTCTTTGTATCTTGACCTCTGGCTTTTTTACTTGGTCTGTCACCTGTGTAGAAGGGTACATGATAGTAGTGTAATTTCCCTGTACCTTAAGTCAACTTAAGCTGTTCCAAAAATAGAGCAATCTTGCTGTATAAGCTCAGTAAGCTTTTACGTGCCTGTTCTGCCTTTAAATTTTCATGTAGTGCTTACTTTAAATGCTTTGAACTAGGCAACTTTAAAAGCACGTTTAAAGATGCCTTTCATCACATGTGGTACTGTCAGTACTGCAGTTGAAGTCACCTTTGTGGGCCAGACAAGTGGTTGTTATCTATAGTCTGTGCTGAAACATCTCTTAATTTAGAGTTTTTCGTCTTTCTTGCTTTCGACTGAAAAAAAACCCCAAACCTAAAGAAGTTTTATTGTAGGGTCCATTGGTAGACAGGCTCTTTAAGTTTAAGAGCAGAATCAGATAGCTTGTACTTTTTTTGTGGATAATATGATCTAGTACAGTTCCGTTTATGTTAGGGGCTCAGGAGGATGTGCAGCCTTGTAACTGTAAAATTAACCAGGATTATATCCAAATAGATTTTATACATGAATGCTAGTCTGATATTCAATTAACCGGTGCTGAAAAATTCTATTTTTTCACTGTCATTGAAGGTATTGAGTACATTGCATCTTGGCGAACTGAAGTTATTAAATGTTAGAATGACTTTGAATTTTTTACTTCTGTACTAGGTTTGAAATCTCAGTCAAAAAGAGCAGTTTCATCCACCCCTCCACGTCCACCATCAAGGCGAGGGAGAGTAATGGCGGATAAAGTGGGTACCTCTTCTTCAGGAGGAGAATCTTCCAGCAAGACCATTAGTGTTCCAGTCTTTCATCTATACCATAAACTTCTACCAGGTAACTTCAATAATCCATTTTAAACTTAAACATTGTGTTCTTTTTTAGTGGCTGATACGTCAACAGAAAGTAGCTGCAATGCCAATGGACGCCTTCGTCATTCTATTGAGCATTTTGAATTGTAGAGTCCTTCTGGGCTGGTAACAGCTTTCAATTGGAAGTGAAGCATTATAACATCATAGTGGCTTGACAAAAGTAAAATTATGCTGATCTTTCTTGAAGTTTAGTTCCTTGTTCCTGAACAAAATCTCAAAAACATTTCCACTTTCACTGAGAAATAAGAGGGGTGGATTTGTAAGGTGACTCACATTGTCTTTCACCTGCAAGGCAGAGCTGAACTGGTATTTGTGCTGTTATTTCATGTTCTAAGTGGGCAGCCAACTTGCACTGCTTTCTGGAAGGTTGATTTGGCAGTTCAGGAATGTTCTTGAATTCCTTAATACTTGTATTTTCAAAACCAGTATGTCTTAAGCAGTTAGTCATGTTCTACGTATAGCAGTTATGTACTCACATCTTATCGGCTATCTGGACAAGGCTGATGGCAATGATGTAGTGGGGGCGTAGAGATCTCTCTCCTGTAGAGAGAGATTGGTGTGACTGGAATTCTTAATCTTAGAACAGGGATAAAGGACAGGAACGTGGGTGAAACACTTTAATATTATGGAGAAGAGCTTCTTATCTTTTTAATAGCATAAAACGGGGAACTAGCTATGGAATTAAGTGGTAAACTTCTGATCAAAGATGTTTTCACCCAATAAAAAATAGATTTGTAAATTACTACAGAATTATTGGCTCTGAGTTATTATTAGAGGGAAAATATACTTAGATTAAAATATCTAAAATTGTTACAGTTAATGCTGCTGTTTTGGACAGGAGATAAGAACTCAGGGCCTGTTTTCAGCATCTAGTTGGTAAAGGTTGACTGTCTACTAATGGTAATGTAGATCATTCTGTATTTGTGATCGGGTCAATCACGTGTCTTGCACAACAGCCAGTTGGTACAAAAAAAGAAGCCATAGAAAGCAGAATCAGTGATGAAAAAGGGGGCAGTACTCACTTGCACAGTAACAAGACATTTTAAATTTTTATTTAAGACCGTGTCTTCCACTGATGAAACAGGTTGCTACTAAAGACCTTCCTGGAACTTGTGTTACTTAAGTACAGTCAAGATGAAATGGGCATGCTAATTGTATTACGTGATCTGAATCTAAAACATTTCACTTCATGTGTAAGTCTACTTGTTATCAGGCAAAATTGTTCTGCTTTGAGAGTAACTTGTAGTTCAGGGAAGAACATATCCTTCGGAAACAAAAGAGTGGCCAAAATCGTGATTTGAATGAGTTTGGGCTGTATTTCACACGCATTTCAAGTCTGCATTGCTGCAGAGAGAAGTATTTCTTGGCAGTGCCATTCATTTTTTCATGCCGAGTTGTGTCCTGACACAAGAGTAGTGAGCTATGCTGGGGACTAATAGGACTGAAAAATAATTCCAGGTTTCTTTGTTTTCCACTTCATTCCACTTCAGCCATTTTACCTTATGGTCGCACACCTTTATGTCACCAGTGTTAAGGTGATGCAGGTGTAGGGTTTACTAGTAGGGGACAGGCAGTACCTGCTTAAAATGCATGTCAAATTACAGCCTTAGCCATCTGCTAAGTATGCCAAGTGCCTAGGCTCGCAGCACAGAGCTGCCCTAGGGAATTTTGGCATAGTTCTTCAATGGTTGGTTCCAAACTGATGGGGCCCCTTTTCCTGAGAGAAAAAATGGTAAAATTAAGGCCTTGGTTTGGAGCCACATAATATTTAGTCTACTTGGCATCTGTGGTACAGGCAATGAACAGCACCTGGACACGTGTATGTTAAAATAACTCAGTTGTAATTTTTCCTCTCTGACTTGATGCCAATGTTGTTTAGGCCAGCCATTACCAGCTGAAATGACACTTGCCCAGCTTCTGACTCTGCTGTATGACCGTAAACTCCCTCAAGGATACCGATCGATAGATTTGACAGTTAAGCTTGGTTCCAAAGTCATCTCTGACCCAAGCTTGTCAAAAACAGACTCATTTAAACGTCTTCACACGGAAAAAGGTGAGTGTTCTTACTTTTTTGGTATCTTCCTTTTAAAAATACTTCAATTTTGGACAAAAATATTTTTGATTTTCTTGGTAAAAAACAGCAGTTTTCTGTATTTTTTTTGATTCTGTTCCTGAGCCATCCTCTACAAGACAAGTGCTAAACGTCGTGATAAAGAACAAATTCATTGCCTGGCTTCAGACTGTATCTATGAGATACAGCAGTATGGTTGTCCTGGTTTCAGTTCTCTTTTTTTCATTATAGTGCTATATATGATATGATTATATAATTGTATAGATACTGTGTATTTTATTTCTTGACATGTATATCGATTCTCTGCACTGTTTGTGCTGATAACCAGGGCAGATTAAGCAATGCAGGAGCAGTTTGAAACCATATGAGTTAAAGAAGCCTGTTATGGAAGCATCTTGGGTACTTAAATGCTTCCTTGAAAATGGGAGTTTTTCTTAAGCCCATCTAAACAGGCCTTGTAACTTTAGCTTTTAAAAACATTACTTTTAACATTTTCTAATACGGTCTGTTTCTTGGTAATGTTTTTTTCTGATTGCTTGCTGTGTACTTACTCATAGTGCTGGGGAAGGGGAAAGGAGAAGCTGTGTCCCAGGAATCTATTTTGAATTACTTTGATATCATTCCTTTAGTGGGAAGGGCTTAGAGGAATGGGACCTCGAAATTAGCTAAGGTGATCTGATCACCAGCCTGCTGACACAGCACAAAATTACTGAGGTAATCATTCATTTGTTTGAAGACAGGGGCTTCATTTAAAAACTGCTCACTTGATAGATCAGTCTCCTTCTAGAAAAGAGAGGAAGCAGAAAGAAGAGGTAAAAAAAAAGAAATTATTTTTTTGCCATTGACTCCACGTAATGGCTAGGTATATAGATCTCACGCTGTGAGAGGCCTTTCTCTTTGAAATAATATGTTTGTTTTGTTTTGCCGTTTACATTCTTAAGCTACAATAAATATTTTTGTATTTGAATAGAACTCAAAAATTATTAGAGGAGGTTCAGTTTAGTAGTAGAGTTGGATGTGAAAACATGAAGGACCTCTTTGAACTTAAGTTCCTAAGCTTTTTTTTTAACTTGAGATTAATACTGTTGAAACTTGGACTTCGTAATTACAAATCCATTGATCTATTGTGCTATACAGCAAAATATTAATTACATTCAGATGTCTTACAATCACCACTCATCAGTTATGAAGGTTAATGCTGCTGCACTTTTGTGACTAGTTTTTAATATCTATAGAAATCATTCTTACATATCAGTATTTCCTTACTTGCTCCTTAAAGCAGATGTTTATTTTTTGACACCACCTGTGCTGGATAGATTTTATAGCTTCACATGTTGTCTCTAGTGCTGCATTTATACTACTATACTTGAGGAAGTGTCTGTTATTTATATTTTTTTTCTGTGTGCTTCAGTGTCTTTGAGATCAGCAGTTTTCCACAGCTGAAGTGCATGACTTCACTGAAAATTCACCAAACATTCGTGGAGGTTAAATGGCTTAAACTGGGTTATAAAGGACCAGCTAAAGCAATTACTGGAGAAGCGTACTTAAGTGTAACTTCTTGCAACAACATTTAAGATGTGAAAGGAATAGGACTGTATTTGCTATCATAATAAAAGATCTGCCTGTACCCTTACTAATACCGTATTTTTCAAGTGTCTTTTGCAGAAAAGCATTTGGCCTTAGTGAACTTCCTGTGCATTGTGATTATCTGTGTGTGTCTGTTTTCTCGTTTTCCTTCTTTGGCAAGGCTTACACCTTTTTATAGTATAAAACAGAGGGGTGAGTCTTGCTTCAAAATCTTTATTTTAAAATTTTCCTTGTCAAGGAAACCTAACCTTTCTTGTGGTCTGCTCAGTTCATGTCATCACAATTAATCAAACTGTAAATTGTGTTTGGCCCAGCATGGTGGAGTCCTCCATGTATCTGGTGGAAGGTGGTCCCTTGCTGAGACCTGCACGTGTGCAGACATCGTCACCCACTGTCTGTGGTGACAGGGAAAACTTCCACAGAGGTGGTTCCTGCCTGTATCCTTAAGAACAGTAGACATGGAAACTGAAACTTTGTAACGTGTAACAAACTACTGAAAGCCTTGTGGCTGGGCTGGCTCTTAGGACTATCCTGCTTTGAAAATGTATGTGACCTTTCCTGTTTCTCGTAGTCTGTCAGATTGAGTTAGGGTAAATTAATGTACATACTCCCACATATCCCTGATTTGAACTTAATAGATCTAATAAAATGATCATATTGCTTCCATTAGGATGAGGAAAGACTGGCTGTTTCCTATTCCCTTTCAAATTAGGGAAGTAAAGGTTTTAAAAGATAAAGTAACTGCACTTAAAACTCTATATAACAAATCATAGTGTGTGTGCATACAAGCATGCTAAGTATGATCATGGATTTCCAGCTGGGTGTCAGCAAAGAGGTGGTAAGACCATTTGATCTGTGTTGCCTTTTGACGTGGGTGGTATACTGTGAAGGCTTTAAGGACCACTGCATTCCAGTATTTAACAAGGTAATCTGCAATACAGATTTTTTAGATTAAATATACTGAATGTTCACTGTGAAGTTTGACTGTGATAATGAGCATAGTGGGTTGGTTTTTGACAAAATGAATTGTGGGAAGGTTCTGTATATACAACCAGTGTGCATCAGTGTGTAAAATTACCATTTTTTTGTCTGTTGTACAAAATATTAGTCATAAACTGGGAGGATGGAGGCTAGTAGAAAATTAAAAATAGAGATCTTGATCCTTTCTATGAGAAAGAATAGAATTACATTTCACAGCTTTGTTAGAGGGGCATTTTGACACTTCACAGAGAGGAGGCGTGGGAATGATGGGTGTGGTGAGCAATAGGTGATATAACTTTATGGACGGCGAGTTAAATGATGGGAAAGATGAAACAAAAAAAATCCTTCCTCAGCATTTTTGAGGAAAAAGCAAGACTAATTTAAGTAAGGTTATCTTTCCTTTCTTCAGCTATAAACTCTTTATCAGAGAGTAACAAACATAGTCTTATGGTCTAGTTGAAAGACAGTGTTAAAAAATGTTGTATTTCCAAAGTTAACAAAATCTTGAAGGCGTAGATCAAATGCTAATAAAAAAAAAAATTCTCGTAGTTAACATATAACCCTATATAAATAATCTCAAGTTACGACATGGTTCTGCTGTCGCTTGCAAAAGGCACCACAAATACTTTTATTTTCTTTTGATATTGTTGGACTCATTCATTCAGGTTCTTGTTTGCTTCAGAAGGAACTGATGCTTTTGAAGTCCACTTTTTAAGTGAAGATGAAGAAACAAACACAACATTGATGATGATGATTATGTATTAATTTCTCTTACCTCTGTGTTTCTGTAGAACATGCAGATTTACTGGGACCTTGCCCTGAAGATGAAGCCATCAGTCCTGGAGATGAGTGTATGGACGCAGTTCTAGACGAATCGCTTCTTGAAACCTGTCCCATTCAGTCTCCACTACAAGTTTTTGCAGGAATGGGTGGATTGGCCCTTATTGCGGAGAGACTCCCTATGCTTTATCCTGATGTAATTCAGCAAGTGAGTGAAAAAAACAGTGTAGAAAAACATGCTAAGAGTGTTTTGTTTGGTTTTTTTTAAGGGCAATGTTTTCCTCACATTTCTCTATGGTTCAGTTTGACATCTCAGTTATGTGGGGAAGCTGTTTTAAAATAGACAAGTGCATAACTGCACAGCCCCGGCCAGGTCTACATGCTGCTGCCCTGTAGATGTTCTGGACTGCTTGAGTAGCCATGTCCTTGCGGAGCGAACACATGAATTCAGTGTTGTTGCTTGCCTCGCTTCTCTTAATTCATAAAATAACTTGGAGGATGCAGTAACATAAAGTTGCAGATGTACTGTAAAGCCATACTTGCTTATAATTTAATTGCCTATGTAACCTCTGAGATATTTTTTTTTATGGTTAAAAGAAATTCAGTTCTCAAAGCAGATGATACAATTTTATATTATATTTATTATTATAAATAACAAATAACTGTATAATCTTAATTATATTTTTATTCATAAATATCTAAAATGAAATTATAAAAAATAATATATGTTATTTATTTGTACACTTATCATTATGTATATAACTTCTCTGGAGGCACTGACAGGCATTTCAAAAGTGTCAGTATTGGCATTATTGTGGAATTACTCCTTTGGCTGCTGTTCTAGGTACACAGTCTTTATTAAAAAGGGAAGAAAATAACCTGTGAATTACTCAAATTCTGTTTGGCTCTATTTTTGACATGTTTGGCTGATCCCTTCTAAGAGGAAAGATTGTGAGTGTTTACTCCTTTGGAATTAAGTTAATCATGAGTTAATAGTGCTGTTCAGTAACCTGACTGCGAAACTGTAGCAGGAATAGGAACCCTGTAGTGAGACTGGATAATTAGTATGAATCCTTTGTAAATAGTTCTGCAAAGATGTTTTAGAGGGCTAGTATGAAGCCAGTTCAAAAATTAAAAGTTAAGGAAGTGTGTTCACTTAAAGAATTACTGTATTTTGAAATGCAAGAGAGATAACATGTACTCTGTATTGAAGAATACTGATTCATGGAATTCTGCAACAGATGAAGGCAGCATATGACCATGAGAAATTTCATCGCTTATTTCCTTCTTTTTCTGTGGTCCTCGGAAGTTATTTTCTTTCCATACTTTTTTAGCTTGAGATACAGGTTTGGATTCAAATACCAAATAAGAATTCTGTGATCCATAAAAACAGATTAAGTACAATAATACTGAGTAGAAGATTGAGTAAAGACTGATGAATTCTCCAGACTTAGTTCTTTAATTTTACTTTTATATTTCTCTAAGTCACTGATACTTCTGATTTTCTTAATGTGTAGATGATTGGAATAAATGCAGCTAAACATGGCTTTGACTTTTAATTAGGGATTTGGTATTCTGAATAAATTCTGCAAGGGCTTTTCAGATTAATAATTTCTAGTTTAGATCAGTGCATCGGTTCATCTGAATAGCATAAAAGCTTGAAACTTCTGTGATATTTAATCATGACAAGGACCCGAGTGTCATACCTTCATTCTAACTGAGTGTATGACCGTTTCCTGGGGAATTGTACAACTGTTACCCCCTTACACTCTGATCCCCATCATAATGCCTGTTCATAAAACAGAACAACAGACGGTTGTATTAGAGCATAATAGTAATAAAGTTTGCCAAATCAATCGAAAACCTGAAAGAAGTCCATGAGTTGCTGCAAGACTGGTAAGATACCCAAATACTTTCTTAGTTTTTAAAGTTACTATGTTTAGTTGTTCTCCTTTTTGCAATACATAATTAAAAATAGAACACTTGAGTTCACACTCAGTGTTCAGTGCTAAAAATAAAGGGGGTATTTCTTATTTAAGTCTGATATATAAAATAATCTTTGTATTGTTTATTTCAGTGTTATTTATGCCTCTGGATTTTAAGGGATGTGTTTTAACTGAGGATTTTAGATTGGGAAAATACAGTTTGTTGCTTTTGTAGGCAGGACTTTGTAGAACAGTATTGAAAATGCAACAACTATGTCCTTTTTAGCTATTTAGCCTGGCCCCATATCTGTAAATGGTAGTGTGTTTCATGTGACTATTTAATGGTATCCTATATTAAGTTTGTGTGTCCTTTAGATCCTAATGTGAATAAAAATTTTGCCTAGGTGATTAACTGAATGGCTACCAAATTTTGTTGTTTTTCTTTCTTAAGGTGAGCACTCCAGTGGTTACATCGACCACACAGGAAAAGCAGAAGGACAGTGATCAGTTTGAATGGGTTACCATTGAACAATCAGGGGAATTGGTGTATGAAGCACCAGAAACAATTGCTGCAGAACCTCCACCTATCAAGTCAACAGTTCAGACTATGTCTCCCATACCTGCGCATTCTCTGGCTGCCTTTGGTTTATTTCTTCGTCTCCCGGGCTATGCTGAGGTGCTGCTAAAAGAACGGAAACATGCTCAGTGTCTGTTGAGATTGGTGTTGGGAGTTACAGATGATGGTGAAGGAAGTATGTGCTGCAATTATTATGTTTCTTTGTAGACCACGGCTAGATTATTTTTCTTAAATTTATTTACACTGTGTAATGCTTTTAGCAGGAAGTTAGAATTGGTTTGTACAGAACTGCGTTGCTAGCATCTTTAATAGTCTGTTGTCTCTAAATATTAAATTCTTTCTGCCTAAGTTTTGTCACAATCATCAGTATTCAAGTTCTCACCTAGATGTCAGAATCATTGTAGAATAACTGCTGATAAACCTTACAGTGACATTGTCAAGGTGACAGTGTGTTCAGACAGAACAATCTGAGTAGCTGGGTATGCTCAACTAATTGAGCAAACTTATGATTCTGCAACCAAATGCAGAATAACATGGATAGGAGCATAGCTACAGCAAGTATAGAATAAACTGATGAATAATACTGTTCTAGAATAGGAGGGAGGGTTCTACACATCATAGTGATTACATTTGCTGAGGAGGAGCTCTGCCTTAAAGGTGTGAGTTCGGAGGGAGAAATGGGGTATTCTTTGATCAATAAGTGAGCTGAGAGACGATTTGTAGTCAGTGTCTTTGCAACCAAACCTGGAATTCTGCATATAGTTCTAATATTCATATTAGTGTTCTGAAAAACTGGAAGAGTGTACGTGAAAGATGTTTTAGTGCTTTTAAGGATTTCCTTTGATTATAACTTTGGAAAGAATGCTGGGTTTTCTATGCAGCGATCAACTGAAGTCGGTCTATTCAGCAGCCTATAGAGTGGTGGACAACATGTAGCTCGTAAGACCGACTGAGAAACTAAGAGTCTCATTTGCCCTCTCTCCTGCTTATCTTTTCATTACTCTTGCATTTAGGTACAGGACAGTAGACAAGAATAAACAGGATAACAAAAATTCATTCTGGCTGCTAGCTCCCACCTAATTTGAGTAGTAATTAATGGAAAGACTGTATGTAGTCCCTCAGCTTTTTATGTCCTTGAGTGGTTCCAGTCCCTTGCTGCTGCAAACAATTTTTACATCCCTTTATTTATAAAGAGACCAACTCAAATCCTTAAAATTTGGGTTGCTTTCTTTCTCCTGTGTGTGCATCCACTGTTGCTATTGGAACACAGTTCTAGAGCATAATTTTCATAATAGGTAGGGGCTGCTTTAATTTTCAGCCTAAATTTATTGATACCCATTTTGTGCCCATTTATCATTGTGCCAGCATTGTTCCTCGTCATAAATAGCTCTTCTTTCTCTGATGCATTTGTTGACAGCAGTTGTATTCCCTCTAAGTCTTTGTTTCTGCTGGACTAAACAGTCAATTTCTCCATTCCCTAAGCCAAATGCCTGAATTTAGCTCTACAAAATAGTGGGATCAATTGTACACAGTAGCGCACATTAGTTCTCTGTATAAAGCATTAATACTTTTCTTTTCTGTTGGAAATGCATGTTTTCATAAATGTAGAATCTCTTTCTCGCATAATATGAAGAGCTGCACTTACAAATCCATGGCTTATTGATTAAACATGGATTCAGTTGTCTGCAAAGATAAAATCATGGGCAGATGTTTACATTTTCTGGTTTTGTTTCTTTGTCATTTGGCTACACTTGCAGTTCTGGAAGTCTGTCAGATGGGCTTTTTTCCAGAGGCATTCAGTTTTATTTATGAAGGTCCTAGTCAGAGGACTTTTTGCTTCCTTATTGTTACTGTCTTTACAGAAGTATCAGATAGTTATGAAAAAACCAGTGTGTGTATGCATATATGCGTGTAGATACATACACATACAAATGTAGACATACATATTTGTAATGTATTTTAGTTTAGACCTCTGGAGGATGATATAGCTGATAAAGAACGAGGGAGAAAATAATATATTTAAAATAAGAAGCTTGTTGCTTCTTATAGCAGTTGGCTGTTTTGAAGTATTTTCAGTTGTTGAGTATCTCTACATATGCACTGGAGAAGGAATGTGAAATGCCTTGTTAAATGCAGAAAAAATTGAGACAGTTCCTAAATCTGAGTATGTTGCATTAAGAGGTCACTTATATTTGAAATATGGCTTTTAAAAGAAGTAATTTTTGCTCATAATGCAAAAGGGTTAAAATTTAAAATCTACTACAAAATTCAAACACGCAGCTTGTTTAATTAAAATTATGTTAGTATTTCACCATGTATTCAACTTGAATAGCATCACAGCTTGGATTGTGTCAGTGACTTAATTCCAACTTTAGGCACGTGAATATGGAAGAAAAAAAAAGCAATCTTACATCATGGTAAACTACAGCTCCTTGTCAGCTGAGCTGACCATGTGCATTCTTTAACTTGCTGCAGTTGGAATGTTTAAAATAAATAAAATTAATCTGAACTACCTTCATTTTCCTCATTCTGAAATATGACCTGAAGTGTAGTCAAATACAGAAGTATACTCATTATTATTCACAAACTAAATTTTATCCCTGGAAATGGTGAATCAAATTTTATAACTTTGGTTCTTAATTAAATCCATAAAGGAAATGAAGAAACATTCTTTCTTTTACACTCTTCTCCGCTTACTATATGCAAATGCTTAAGTCCTTAGTAGATTTCTGTATGTGTTGTTTATAAACTATTGCAGAGATCAACAGGCTGTATTTAACTGTTGAAGGAAAATGTGGTTTTGATAGTAGTCTTCTTCAACCTAGGTCATATCCTGCAGTCTCCTTCAGCAAACGTGCTTCCAACTCTGCCCTTCCACGTGTTGCGCAGTTTGTTCAGCACTACACCATTGACTACCGATGATGGAGTGCTGCTCAGGCGGATGGCACTGGAGATTGGTGCTATACATCTTATCCTCGCTTGTCTGTCTGCTCTAAGCCACCACGCACCGAGAGTGCCCAATTCTAGTCCCAACCAGGCAGAGGTAAGCTTGGCAGGCAGAATAATTGCCACTGAGAAGTAGTAAGAGTTTTAACTATAAAAAAATAAAATAATCTCATTGCTGTCATTATAGTCTAATTTCTGCAGTTGGCATTTGAATGAAGAATAGAAATAACTACAAAGTACTTGATTAGGTAATTGTCCTTGAATGTTGCAAATAAACATAGTAATAATAAAATTTAACCAACAAAGAAGACGTTAAGGTGTAATCAGTTTTTTTTTCACAGGACCTTGTTTTTCAGGGCATCAGAGGCATAATGCTCAATGGATGGTGGTTCTTTAATCCTCATTAGGTAGCATGACCTCGTTACCTTATTTAGCATTCATCATCTAAACTCTGCTGGCTGCAAATTATTTGCTTTTCAATGCTTCACAAATATAAATGAGTTGTGGAAATTAATGAATTAATGCAGTAATAGGTTTTTTTTATACCCTTTTTACTGATGGGGAAATGAGACCTAAAGACAAATTTTCTATAGCATTCAAAAGCCCAAGTGAACCTCCAAAATTAAACTTTTTAAAGGTATTTCCCGTATTATACCACTCTCTATTCAGAATATGTATCCCCTGATTTTTTTAGGATTACGAGTTGCCATTTCTACATAACATACCAATTGTCTATAAAAGTGTTTAAAAAAACCTTAATGGCCTGTTTTCTTTAGCATTGTTGTGGCAGAGGCTTGCATGAAAAAGCTCGTGGTGCCTAAATATGGTTAAATAGCTGCAAAATATGGGGCTGTCCGTATTTTATCAGCTCTCATACTGATGAGGGGTTGAGCAAGGAAGAGATGGAGCTGTGCCTGAGAATAATTCACTTTAATGGCTAGTCAAATTTAGGGGAAGCTGAGATATTCTGCTTCTAATGGGGTATCAGACTGCTGACACATTGAAGCCTTAGCATTTTTGCGCTTCTGGAGGGAAAGAGCAACCATTAATTCTTATCTCTGCTTCAGTTCTACCATGACCCCTTAAACAGCTTGCTTTCTCATAATTCATATCTATCAGGTGATAGATGGTAACTTGAAACTAGAGATCCATCAGGCCTGCACTGAGGCTTGTATTTCTGGGGCCAGGCTTTCCCTTAAGTGCTTTAACTCAGTGCTCATGACAGTTCTCTTGAGTGTTAAAGGCACAACATGTTCTTGAGTGATGTAATGAGTAATGTCTACATGAGAATAACCACACAGGTATTTCATCACCGAGATGCATTACATTCCCAATGTTAAAGTTAAGTGGTGATTCCAGACTACTGTCAGCATGGTACTTCATGGGTGATAACTTCTTTTTACCATTGCAGTCTGTTCATACATAATTTCTTTTCCTTCAAGTATAGTCTTTAGTAAAGTCACTGAAGAAGATTTGAGTAGAAAATGAAACTTTTCAGAGCCATAAATCAAATACTAAAAATTAAAGTTGGGTACCTACTTACATGACCTGGTTTCCAGTAAGGCTGATTGTCACTGAGTATTTTAAGTAGCAAGTGTTCATTGCTTCAGAAAACAAGGTCACTTGTTTAGGCTGCTAAATATATAATTAAGAAAGCATTAGTTCAAAAATGCTGATCAGAATTTTTTTCTGCATCCTTTTCACCAAAGGTCTGTTAAACTTTCAAAATAAGTACTTAAATAGTTTTCTAGAGGCTAAGCAATATAATATTGGAGTTGCGTTAGTAAAATGCAGTGAGGCAGACCGTTGGAAAAAGCTGTACAAGCACCTTTGAAAAAATGCACTCTCTCAGAACATTTTAAGAACAAGATATTTCCCCCCATCTCTTATATGGAGCGGAAATAGTGTGTTTCAGTGACCCAGAGATCACGTGTCAGAGCTATGCATCTGTCTTACAGTTCCTGCTGTTTTGGAGCCTTTATACAAAATTAGCACATGCTTGGGCATCTTAACATTTCAGTTGTGTACTTCTGATAACATGTCTACTCCCATCCCCTACATCTAATTATGTTACTAAATATGACGAGGTGTTAAACAGTAATAATTACAAAGCTGTGATGTTTAGCATGATATTGATTAAGTAGCATTTTAATATCTTTCATTGTTTAAGCAGTGAGAGTATCTTAGAAGAACCAAAGTGGGCTTACAGTCCTAGACAAATTGGAGAATCACTTGCAACAATTTAGCACAGACCTGTAGCAGAACTCCATGTATGTGGCAGTCTTTCCTGTCTAAAGCTTTGAATTTCGCTGGATCCTGAAGATACCTTTATAAAGTTAATTAATTGGGATTACATTCTTTTGCAGAATAAAAGCTTGTGAAGACAATGTTCATAAGATGAAAAACATGAGATTATTATGACTTTTTTTTTAATTTAGCCACAGGTGTCAAGTACACACAACAGTGCATCAACAGAAGAACAGCAGTTGTACTGGGCTAAGGGTACAGGCTTTGGAACAGGCTCCACAGCTTCAGGATGGGATGTTGAACAAGCTTTGACTAAGCAAAGGCTAGAAGAAGAGCATGTGACCTGCCTTCTACAGGTGTGTAATAATGAAGTTTTGATTAATGATAAGCACTTGAAACATTAGGATTGGATAGTAAAAATGGAGCTTGTATTTCTTCAGTCATCTAGCAGAGCAATTACAGTATTTTGGGTAAAAAATAGTTTGCAACTACCTGTCTACATGAAAAATGGTATAGATCATATTTGGCCTGAGGCTGTTTTCAAATATCGCTAGGCTGCTGCATAAAGACCTGTGTGGGTAAACGTGGGTGACAGTTCTGAATAGACAGTGAACAAAGAGGCATTTCAATGTATTTCCCTGGAGCTGTCACATAGCTCTGTCAACATTGCTGCATTCAGTCTGTCAGGACTGTCCATTAAAGCAGGAGGATGTGGGAATAGCCAGTGTTTTGTGTGCCAAGTAATGCTACCTATTCATTTCTTGTATATTTTTGCTGTGCTTTAAGGAAATGCCCATAGTTGTTACTGATGTCCATGAATTTGTTATGCCAATACAACAAAATCTCACTCAGATATACTATGAAATCATTAGTGTGTCAGTTAAACGACAATAGTAAGTCACCAGTAAACACGCAGATCCTAGTAAAACTCTACCTTCCAAATGCCTCACGCTAAGGAGAAGAAAATCCCACATAATTAGGCTTTTCAGTCCATTTTGAAATGCGACCAACCCCTGTTCTCTTAGGTTAGTGTCAGGAAAATTAGATTCTATCTAGTCATCAAAAATTTCATTCACAGAACTGTCAGCTCAATTGCATTAGCTAACATCACTGCTGGGGTAGGGCACAAAGGAGATGAAGTTCTGAAAATGCACATGCCCTGACTGATGAAGGTATCATTTGGATGTAATCAGTTATTTCAGTCACTGTAGAGTGAGTACAAGGCACAAGCTAAACAAAATCTGAAGTAATTTTCCTAAGCAAGAAAGAGGAAAATCACCTGTATTACTGTCGACAAAGCTTCTGGGCAGTATGCTGTATTAGGCCGTGCAGAGGTTTAGCTATAACTGCGATAAGTCATGACGTAAGGAGGCATTTGCTTTGGGCAGTCAGCAATTGGGAGTAGAAAACCCTTCACCCTTTTGTTGAAGGTGTTAGTCATTTGTACAGCAGACTTTCTCTGGTCCCTTCTGTAGAAAAATTCAGTTGTACGGAGTGCTGGTAAGGTGCTGCAGCAAAATACCGTGGGTAATGGTGTTAGAGCAAAGAGGGAGAATGAAGGAAGGGAGAAGAGGCTAAAAAACTGAGTAGAGCCCCTGAGACTTGAAATAATACAGCTTTTCAAGCCTTGAAACTGCTTAGGTAGAGAGTACAACTGCACAAATCGGCCCCATGGGAGTGCATTGGGTTGTATGGCTACAGCAGGTGGCAAGGGCTTGTGAACTTCCAGAACTCTCCTTGGGACGAGGTGGGGTGCAGCCATGAGGGGACTACCCCGCCGTCAGGGGGGAAGGTTGCTCTTTCTTTACTGAAGCAAGAGTTGTGCTCACAAGTGATTGTTCCAAGTAACTGTCATGCTCATCGTATATAGTTGTTTCATCTGTAAACCCCGAAGACCCATGCAAAAGGAAGTTATAAAGGTTTTTGAAACGTTTGCGGTTTAAGAAAAGCTAAATCTTTTGTTGCTAGTTGGTGTTTGAAAGCGAGTGGGACTGGCCAGCTCCCTGTCTCAGGTGGTGTGAGCTGGCAAACTCCTGCTTTGAGTAGCTCCAGCAGGTTTGTCAAGATTCATATTAATTGATGTCTTAAAGTCATTCAGAATTGTAATAGTTATTTAGTTTTATCATTAGCAGAAGTTGGAACATGATCTAATAACTGTATAGAATTTCTTTGGAGACATCTTTGGGACAGCTAAAATAAATACCAGTGCCGAATTAGCGAAATAGCTGGTGAAGTATTATGGCGTCTTCCTTAAGGGGGGAAAGTCAAAGTTCTTTTGCCTAAAATAAATCTGTTTCGATTCAATATTTTTGTGTATTCCAGGTTCTTGCCAGTTACATAAATCCTGCAGGGAGTACGTCAAACGGAGAGACGCAAACTAGCCATGAGGGGAGAGGACAGAACAGCAGTGCTCTCCCATCCGTTCTCCTAGAGCTACTCAGTCAATCTTGCCTCATCCCAGCAATGTCATCGTACCTCCGCAACGATTCAGGTAATGTGCTGTTGTCTCCTTCTTAATCAAAGTTGGCTTATTTCTGTCAAAAGTTTGGGGTTTTCTGTAAACAAGAGGTCATTCTGGCTACTTCCAGTACATTTGCCAATTTAGAATCACAGTAATGGAATGTTCACTCGTGCCTTAGGAAACAAAATTACAGTCTTTGAAATACTTGTTTGTTGTAAAGTTTAAACTTTGTTGGTTTAATATCTTTTTTTAAAATTTGAAATTTAATTCTTAAACTGTTGAAGCTAACAGGAAAGCAGTATTTCCATCTGAAAAGTTTACATTTTAGTTCTTCTACAGAAGATACATAGAGTACTTTGTACAACACCGTGAATCTTACTGTGAAGAAAATTGAGCAAATATATATCTGAAATCGGTCAGTGTTGCACGTACTAGGGCTATTTTCTTTTACTTTGATCAGAGATTTTTCTGCTTTATTGAGGAAATACAAAAATAAGCCTCTTACGAAAACTGCAAAATACTTGATATATATGGGAATAATGAAAATGTTGGGGTTTTTTGGTTTTGGGTTTTTTTTAAAGAAAACCAAATTAGTTATATGAGTAGAAATGTAACGGCAACACAATTTTGAAACAAAAATGTTTTGATAGTTTTTATCCAGTATGTTGTACTTTGCTGTGGAAATATTTTTGGTTGTACACGGTAGCTTTAAGCAGTACGAGTTGAGCAAATGCCTGTCTGGAGCTAATGGCAAAACCAGCAGACTGCATTTGTGATTTATGTTTAGCCTCACTAGATGACAGACTTTAGTATGTAGATACTGATAAGCATTTTTTCTTCAGATAACTGTCAACCTGAAGATTTTAAGTACTGCCTGAGCCTTAGGTTGGACTTTTGTTCCGGTACTCGGTTTGTTAAGATGGATTTAATGCTTAAGTAGCAGTAGTTTGTTCCAATTCTGAATAATTTGGAGTTTTGCCTTATTTTGCCTGCCCTATTTTTAGAGTAACTGATAATGTCTTGTCACATTTACTGCAGTTCTTTTGGATGCCAGTTATAGGGTGTGGTGGTGTGAATTTCTTGAAACAATGTTACAGCTTCTTGTTGGATTACACAATATATTTTATCTCCCAGGTATAAAAAAGAGAATTTACCCATGTTTATGTGGATGTTTACAGGTGTTTACAAAGCTACATAGGACTAAAACAAGAACGTGGCTCTTTTAATCTGTAGTAACTAGGGCATTGCATAATCTTATATGATGGAAGGGAAGTAGTTCAGAATGTCTGCTGGGGCCTTATAGTAAAATTAAAAATAGAAGATGTTTCAGTTGCCAGTCTGCAGTCTGACACCTCTCCCTAATATTGCAATGCATTTGTTGGTTCTATTTTGCACATTAAAGTAAAGAAAATGAACTGTGTAGCTTATACACCAGGCTCATTATTGCAAATGAAAATGGAACGTAAAACAATATAGTAATCTTTCTAACATACTCATAAATTCTTCTTTGTTGAGGTAGGAAGGAAAAGTCATTGAAAGACCTGGCAAAAATGCTATTTTATCTAAAGGATGAAGCTGTTGGTTCTGAGTTATAGATGAATCACAGCTGTTCAAATTGCTTTTTGCGGTTTTCAATAGAAAAACGTATCTGTCTGTATAAGTCACCTTTAACTGGGGAAGAGCAGTTCAGGTACTGATAGAAGAGATGAGCTATGTGGCTGATGGCAAGAAGTTCAAACTAGTTTGGTTTTCAGGGACCATTTGTTTTCCCAAAGTACAAAGAAAAGGCAAAGTTTCAGTGGCAAAGGTTCATTTTAGGTGTGTTTTTCCACTGCTGCACTACTGTTATTTGTGGTTGGCAGGGGATGTTGAAATGTTGTGCTTGTGAATTAACAGTTAGTGAAGAGTGAACAAAGCAGATGCTTCCTGCTGTTTCATAAATAGATTTGTAGCTCTTAATGCAGCAGCTGAACTATATTAAAGCAAATCAAAACCTTACTTTTCAGAGAAGAACTGTTACCTACTCTTCTGATTACAGATTCACAAAGGATGAGGTTATTTCTATTGGAATTTAAAACTGTAAAATCTGGAAGTTGTTAGGCTTTGATTGATCCAAGCGATAGTCTTGAAAGTTTCCTACTGTATTTGTTCAAAAATCTATACATACAACTAAAATTAACAGTGTTGTTCTGGATTAAAAAAAAAAAAAAAAAAACCACACCAAAAAAAAAACCAAACCCCCCCCCCCACAAAAAACTAACAACTTCCCAGGCTTATATCAGTGAAGCTTGTCTTTGAACGTGTAAGAGGATATCAGTATTGAGAGGGAAATGTGCAAAAAGGGTAACTTCTGGAAAGAATGTCTTCTCTTCGTGAATATTGGAGACGGATGCATTTAGTTTGAAAGGCGTCCCTGAAAACAGTTTGTCTTGGTGATAGCCAAGGCATGATTCCAATGCATCAGTTACTATTTAGTTCAAAAGCAGACAGATAATTCCCACATTAATGAGTGTGAGTTGCAGGTGATGCTGGGGCTCTCAGTGTCACTAGTAAGAGTGTCGGGAGGTGTAGTTAACAGAGAGCGTGGCTGTCACAAGAGACAAAGGTTGAGAAGCTGTGAAGCTATGTTAAGCCCTGGTACAATGTTTGTAAGACCGAAAAATCCACTTAATGTGTACATAATTGAAACATTTCAAGGGTGGAAGCAACTTCTTTTATTATTATTGTTTTTATTATTTGTATTTTTTAAAACCTCGGAAACCAATGCAATTGTAGTAGAACAGATTTGAGTCTTTCCTGTTAGACCTGATCTAATTTCAGGCTTCCCTATCCTGAATCTTTTCTCTGAATTCCCTATCTCTTCTCCAGCAGCGCTGAATGCCTACCCAGGCAGAGGAGGAAAGGGAACAGCATTAGTAGTAACGCTCATGTACGTGGTATTCTAATTTTCAGACCAGCGTACCTTGCTCAAAAGATACTTTCATGTGAAAGAAGCAGGTAACTGTATTTATTTTTCCTGTAACATGCTGGGCTGAGAAATTAGGACACTGCATGCAGAATGCTAATAAGAGTGTTCCCAGGTTTTGGCATCCCAGCAGGAACAATCTGTGCCCAGCACAGTGCTGACAGAAAATAGCAATTTTCAGCAACTCTGTAACTTTCTTGGAGTTGAATCGATGCTGGTGGGGCTAGTTAAAGGTTACCCTTATGCTGGGGGTGTTCTACTAGATTTTTAGATTTTGCCATCAGTGGTTGCAATAACAATGATCTTCAAATATATACATATCTATCTCTGTCTGCCATATGCATAAAATTCTGTAGGAGAATTTTTCTATAAAGAAATACGTGCAATGAAGCTCTGGATGTGCCATTTCCCTTTATTGCACAGTAGGCTGATATCACTGTGGTGACCCAGGATAGTAAGTATTTTGGTATTCACGAGAACTTTGTATTTTGTTCATTTAGCTACAGGTATGATGTATCGTGCTTGCAAAGTTGTTTTGACAAAGTTCTTGGAACAGTTTCAGTATCACAATATAAAATTGGCCTACATCACAATTAAGAAACTTACCTAGTTTTTTGTTACTTACATGTGTTTTGCTATCCCTCTTTAATTTGTCCCAAACATATGTGGACTAGATTGTTATCTAGATTGTTCTAGACAAAAGGAATATTGATCAGAGGAGTATTTGCATATCATTTAATCTTTTAGAAACCTCAGTTTGAAGTACATCATTACAAACCAGATTGCTCTGACACATTCTGCAGCTTCATCTGCATCAGAGTGAGGTGACTGTGAAGTCCTTGAAAATTGTGAACTTATCACTTTCATTAATTTCCATAACTGCTTTTTTCTTGTAGAGAAGGAAGGTTTATCTGTCAATGAAGGACTTTCCTTATTACACAAGATAGCTCTAGTCACAAGGAGCAATAGCTGCTTAATCCTCACCCTGTTTCTTGATCTTTTTTTTTTCACCTGTGTTTGTTTCGTGTCTTGCTGCAGCATTACTGTGGCTTTTATTATCTTTCTTTTTATAAATTAAGAGTTTATCATTGTAACATGATGAGATTTTTTTTGTTACACTTGTGTTTTATTCCTAAGGACTTAACATTCGTAAAATCGATGTTGTTAACTTCTGTATCATGAAACATCTAGTATGCATTCATTACCATGCATTTATGCACATTTCATACCAAAAGCTGTCATGTAAAACCGTTTAACTGTTGTCTTGTGTACAGCACATTTCATTGAAAGAATTACTGCTGTAGGAACTCTTCCAAATATGTGAATACTTGAATAAATTGCACAACCATAAAATTTGCACAGTGCAACAAGAGGTTCCTGGCAAATGAGTGACCATCAGATTCTAACCGGAGCACGTGGCTGTCTTGAAGGTCTAGATTTTGCTGATAAAAGTGAGAGTTACTTGACTGATTGACCTAGGTTTATGAAGGCTTATACAAGCTAGTATTTACAATTCAGAGACAAGAAAGCAGCAGTGATAGTAGTCTTTGTAGCTAACAAATTTTATAGAGAAGGCAGTGGAAGGGAATCAAGAAGCAGAAGGAAAATCAAGTGACTTTTAGGACAGGGACTGTTCGTTGTGAGCTTGGACAGTAAAAAGCCCAGTGAAGCGGGGATATCTCAGTGATACCACAATATTAGGTAGAGTCTTTTTGCCTAAAAATACAGTTGTACTGTACTGGTTTGTCCCTAAACTAGTACCTAGCAAACACTGAGATGACTTAAACTTGTTTAAAGCTGAAGAGTGAGAGAGGCTTGCTGCCACCTCTTCCCTGGGTGACAGACCTTATAGCAAGTTGCAGAATTCTGCCTGATTTCTCTTCACTTGAATTCCCAGGCTTCCAGGAGGCAGGTGATAATGGTGGGTTTAGCTGAGGTTTTCTTGCATGCTCCCCTCTCAGCTCTCTTAGCCACGTTTCCTTCTTGGGTGGACAGATCCATCATCCATGTGATGCGGTCAGCACAGCTTGTGGTGTTAGCTTAGATCAATCATCTTGGGTTTGACTGCTGAGAAGAGATGATGCGATTCTATGTGAGGGCTTTACTAAAGGGGTTGCGTTTATGGACCAGCATGTCCCACTTTGCAAGAGTCCAGTATTTGCTTTTAATGCACCTTTCGTAATTTACCAAGTACTATTGCACCTGGGCTTGTGGATTCATTAACAGTTGTGCTACTTTATCCTGCTGCCAAATACCTTATAATGAACTTTTATTTAGTAAGTACTGTGGACAAACCTGTTGAAGGTGAATGTACTGAATTCTTTTTTCTGCCTGTCTTGAGATAACCTGTTAGTTGAGTCTTCTAAGGTCACACTTCTCAGGCCTTGCCTCCATGTCTGAACTACACTAGATTGCCTGCTGAAGTTAAGGGTATTTCTTTTCTATTAAACATACTTACTCTCAAGGTTTTATATGGTGTTGCTTTACTTTTTTGCATAGTAGTCCAGTTCCACTGGAACAAGTAGGATTAGTGCTTCAGGAAGCTTGTGTTCCCTTACGGATCTCCGAGGTTGGTACACTGAGCTCACTCAGCTAAGAACACTGCATCTTTATTCATCCATTGCTGAAGGTGTAAAGGTACTACTGCAGTGTAAACGTTGCATCATCACAAAGTGCTGCTTTTCTCTAGGCTATTGACTTTAGACTGTTGAGGCTGTTAAGATATTTTCTGTTGTTGAGATTCTTACATATTTATTGGATTAAACATATAAGCACCAGAGCTGTATATTGGAGTTTATTTAACTGAAGTTAGATTTAAGTCCACATGAGTATAGAGCGTGAATATTACCTATTAAGAGAGGATATTAGAGTCCTGTTTTAAAACAGAATATAACTAGTATGCTGGGGCAATCTCTGATGTTAATACCACCCTGTGACTTCCTTCAAAAGGTCAAAGCCTTTTGCTATAAGTGAAATCAGAAGTACAATGACAGTTTAGATAGACAGTATATAGTTAGCAAAATTAAAGATTCCACTAGTTTTCATTAATGTTGATGAACTCATTCATTGGTAAAAGGATGATGCTGAACCTTTGCCACATTTCGTTAAAACTTTGGGTTTGCTTTTTATCTGTTTTGTTGTTGAAGTGTTTATAAAAAAAGGTGCAGTGTCTCACTCCAGTGCTGGTGCACTGTTTGATTCACTGTTTTGAGAAGAGAGCTATGCACTGAAATGACATGAAATAAAACTGTTTATTTATTTCACAGAATTGACAAGTTTTAAATAACTTCAGAATCAAAGTAAACAGCAGTAATTTCTACTTGAATTTCATATTTCTGTTCAGTTTTCAGGTTCTTGTAATCTCTCATTTTAAGACGCATCTCAAATATCCTTGTATTCTGAGATTAATGCAATAATACCCATAAGTAAGTAGATATAAGAAGTACATAGAAAAATCTAATAATGTATTGACTCTTTTCTGTAGTCTTAAATAAACATGAATTGCTGCATAATTCCTCTAGAATGTAGCTTAGTTTTACAGAAGGCTTTGGTGCTTCATATACTGAAAATGAGTATACAATACTAGAGACTTGCTGTAGACTATGGAGAGTGAATAAATTTTCTTGTCTGCACATGCTTCCTTCCAGTGCAGCCTCAGTGCTGTTTATCATTTGTTCTGGTTGAGCCAGTATTGACTCAGAGATGCAAAACCAGAATATACCATCTTCCACCTCATTCATCCATAAATCAGCATTACAGCGTAGTTTCTGCAACTGACTGAAATGTCATTGTCAAATTCATTCTGTTCTTAGATACCTGACCTTATTTTATGCATGTGCTTGTTTCGAAGCGACTCCAAAGGCTCAGTTGTTTAGCAGTTATGAAGTTCTATACAATAATAAGCTATCACCTATACAAATGGTGAATTTCTTCGCTTGTCATTTTATGGAAGGACTGGATGTAGCTTTGCAGCCTGGGAGAAGGAACTGAGTTGATTTTCAGAAATGCAGCCCCTCCGTTGTTCCTCTGTGGAACATGTGATAGTAAGAATGGTATTTGTTAAAATCAGTGTTTCCTCTTTTTTTGTGTTCTTCTACTGTATTTTTAATCCTGAGCTCTCAAAAGTAGCTTTTCTATTAGAAGATATATGCGAGATATATTCATGTATACAAAAAGGTCTGTGCTCTCAGACTGTCTGCAGGTTTGGATCCAATTCAAAGACATACATAGGTTTAATTTAAAATGTGGAAATAGTTTCATCAATTTTGGTAGTCTAATTGAATGTTCCATGCGTAAGAGTTGCAGTTCTGGGCCTCAGTCATCAATGGTACAAAAAGGGAAAATGTCTTCAGGACCTGGTCCAGAAGGAGAGAGTACACTCTTCTGGGCAAAGATTACTAAGCCTGTTTTCCATGCAACACCATGAATCCTTGTGTGATACCTTTTCTTTTACTTCAAAATGAGCTTCAGGATGAAAACATGAAAGTATTTGATTTCCATTAAACACATTTTAAAATGGCAATATAGAAAGTGTAACTTCTTTATTTCATTTGGAGAATATGTATTAGTGTGTCATTGCAATTATTAATATTTCTTCAAAGTAGTACTGAAACTATTTGTTCTTTTCACATCACTTTAAAAGATTTTTAATTAGAAAAGCACATTATCGGTATAGCATGATGATTTCAAATACAGGTTCTGTAAAGACAAGAAAATCTAACCTTTTTCAGCTTTCCACAAGACTAACAAAGATGCTGTAGAATATAGTCAATAATTAAAATTTTATTTAGAATATTACAATTTTTGGTATAACAGTTTCCTGTTTCCACACTTATTATACTTTAGTGTAAGTTATAAGCCTAAATTACGGTGATCTAAAAATAAAACTCTTTTGTCTGTTTTCTGGTCTCAGCTATGAAGAGACATACTGCACAAAACCATAGGAAGCATCATGGGGCTTGCTTATATGTATTTATATATTTAATTAATCTCTATCTTCTGATTGTTTTCAGTGTTTGCTTACATCTCTTGTGTCTTGCATGTTTGCTGGCAACAGAACAGTGCCATCTCTGTTTCTGCGATTTTGATTTCATCTGTTATCAATGAGGAGTTGAATATTGTCTGCATTCATTTATGTAATTTAGCACCCTAGCTGGGCTCACGGATACATTTGGTAGTCACTGATGCAGCGCCCTTAGCCAGACACTTTGCTCTGGAATGTTTTTGATAATCTTTTCAGACAGTGGGATGGTTTTGCTTTAAATGTAGAAATCATTCTTACCATCGCTGGTCTTTGCACTGTGCTCTGTGCAGCTGATGTTCAAAAATGTCATCAAAGTGTAGTGTAGATGTACACAAAAACAATAACGAATAAATTAAGCACAGTTCCAATAATCCCAAGCAGTGCTAAAATAGATTCTTCTTTCTCCTCTTTCTCCTCTTGCCTTTTTACATCTTCCAATGTTGTGATGGCAGAGGTCCCCATTTTTCCTGCAAATACCTTCACCAGTACTCTGGCAGCTAGCTAGAAGAAAAGAAAGCAAATGGTAAATCTGATCTGACAAACATGCAAGCTTTGATCTTTCAAAAAACAGCTCTGTACTACTTTGTACAGTATTTCTTAGTGCTTTGTTTACTGAGTGGTATTCATCTTTTGTTTCCTTTTTGTATGAACGTGTCCATGTTAAAAGGAATTGTTCTGTAGATACAGATTTGGTAGGAGTGAAAAACAGCTTGATATTTCAAGCCAATTAACATGCTTTATTGTAAAAGAAATCTAAAATTTGTCTTTAGCCAGCTAATTTCTTTCCTTTTGAAACATCAAACTGATGAAAGCAGGTATGTGAGCATTGTCGAATACTCTGAAATGCCTGGGGAGATTATGTGAATTTTCAGCTGTGGTTAAATATTTAACTGTCACAGTACAAAAACAGTTGGAAATATTCCTGTCTGCTGTTTTTGAGCATGGAATGTGTGCCTCCTTAATACAGTATCGCATTCTTTTGACCAGTGAGCCCTAAGCAGGCAATTGCAGGTGAGATCTTATCATTTTACTTGTTTAATAGATCAGCTTTTGGACATACATGCAACAGTAAACATTTAACAGAAAATGCCTGTCTCTTCAAATACAAAGGTGGTGGTTGTTGTTATATATGCTTATTATTGCAGTATGCCAAAGGACAGTAGTATGTTTACAGTAACAAAATTCTGTACAATATAAAGACTTGAGATAGATGTTTACAGATGCATGTATGATTTATTACCTTTTTTGTTGCAAAAGTGGGGTTGACAGGTTGTCTGTATTGCTTAGCTGCTCTTGTACTCTTAATTTACAGTCAAATACTCTCTAGAAACATATTCTCTGTAAAATTATGTTCATTAGTGGCTGAGAGGTTGATACTTTATCTAATGTGCTATGCTGTTTTAGCCTTAATTGATCTGAAAATTCTAACCTTAAACCAAAATTTGATTGGGATTTCTACTAGTTCAGATAGCCCCAATTTACTGAAGATTTGCAATCACATTTTATAGCACAATAGCATTTTTCTCTCCTGGCAAACATCTTTAATCATTGGAGATAAATGTATTTCTGCTGTGAGTCTAATTAAAGCCATCAGCTCAGAGCACATCTCACAGAAAGGTAAAAAAAAAAAATGTTTCTTACCCTACATTGCATCAGGAATAAAATGTCATCAGACATGCTTCTTACTCGTCGATTCAGTGGCAAACCAGGCTTTTATCTTCATGAAGGGGCTGCTCTCCTCTCTCAGACAGACCAGATAGGAACATTAACAGTTCCTTGATGAAGTTTATCAGTGAGGATAATAATGTTACAGAATCTTCCAAATGACTGGCCTTTTCTCTCAGTCATCCACTAAAGCAAGTGTAGTCGAAAAAACAGTTAAAACCCTTTCTGGTAATGATCCTCACTGTTGACTAATTCTCATTAAAAATGAGGATTCTTTTTCCTTAGATGATGCAGAGCAACGAAATGCATGCTGTTCGATTTTGTCTTTGGAGAAAAAAAAAAAAAAAACACCAAACAAAAAAAAAACAGCTCCTGGTTTTATTCAGTTATACTTTGTTATTTATTAAGACTTCAGAAAAACCCAGCCTTTGATTTACTCTTTGTGGCAGCCATCTGAAGAGGCTTTCTCACGTTGACATGCTGCAATTCCAAATGCAGTGAGCTACGTGCAGTCACACTATGTAATTTTGGTCCAGCCTGAAAAAGGATGAAAAGAAGTCTGCTTTACTGGCAATAGTGTGAACGCTGTCACACACCTGCATTCAGAGCCTCCGGAAAGAATTCCAAGGTATTCTTCGGAGCATTGCATAACTTAGCCAAGCAGATCTGGAGAGAGGAATGACAGTGGCTTTAGTTGCACACTGTGGTGAGCTGTGACATTGATTAAACATGCACTTGGCACTTGCTGAATAAAGAAGGAGCTACAAGCCACCCTTGCAGACAGTGAGTTGCATAACAATGTGCGATGGCTCTGCTGTTTCATTGTCAGGCCCGGCACATTTTAATCCTGTACCGACACAGAAAGTGTGTGGTGTAAAGAGGAGTAGAGTTAACTGTACTTTGGGGTTTTCTGAGGAAGTGCTGCATGACAAATGGTGACATTAGGGCATTCAAGCTGAAACAGTGTTTCTGCCTTTTGTCTTTTTATGCTTTGTTTGACAGGCAGTTGTTTCTATGGGAAATGCTACTTCTAATGCTTTTCCTCTTTTTATTTGCCACCCAAAGAATGCAGGTTAGTGTGTAATTAATGAAAATGCAGACAAGAAAAATATTCCTGCTCTGATTTCGTAGGAAGCAGTAACTCAGCTTTTTCCTAGGTAAATCAGAGAGGTATTTTTTTGTCTGCCTTACTGGAAAGGAGGGGGGGGGGAGCTCTGCAAAGTCTTCTCTTCTCAACCCCTTCAGATAAAAAGCTACAATTTTAATAACTTCTGCAGAGAGCTGTGTTTCAAATAATTTTATTCAATGGCTTTCATCTGTGAAGGCTACCAATGTAATGTGTTTGTCGGTATAGCCTAGCTACACGCTATGAAGGCAACTATATTTTACATATATTGGAAAACTTATTTTTTAAAAAAATACTTGCAATATCAAGCAATTCAGAATTCAAAAGTACAAAAAGCTTATGCATACAAAAAATCAAAAGATAGTTAATTACATTGAATACAAGCAGTAGGAATGTAACCGGAAACCTTGATCACTTTCCAGAACAGCATATTTTAGAAATTACAAGGCACTGTTTGAAATTCTGTCTTCAGTAATCTTTTTGTGAGAAGGCAATAGAGGACAAAGTCATTGCTTTAAATACTTCCATTTTCAAATTAATATATTTACATATTACAGGGGTTTTCTCATTATATTTCTGAAGGGTCTAAGTACATTTGTTAGTTTCTTAGTGATGGACAAAACTGCATATTTTACATGTGCATTATTTTAGTGGCAAATACCATGTCTGAAGTACCATGAGTTCTATGGTATTTGTACATGATCTGCCCTTTATCCTGAAAGTGGTGTTGCCTCAGTGAAATTATTTGACTCTAGAAGAATTAAGTGATTAGATTAAATCTCTCCAGCATAGGTTCCTTAAAATACATTCTAATATTTGTATATGGCCTTTTGTCTTAAGCAATTCCCTTATTCTTAAAAGGCTGCTGCAACTTCAGTTGTTCCTGGAATTGTTTTCTGTCTATGTATCTTGAACATATTTCTGTATTCATTTAAATCCATTCAAAGATAGAAAGATGGAGAAATTTTCACCTGTACATTCTGACCATTCATGTTGCTGAGAGCACCTAGCAGTAACCAAATTTTAAAGCCATCATACTGTATTAACCCTCATGTGTTAAAAATCAGACCTTTTCTTTTGTGAAAGAGAGGAAATCGTGTAATGCATCTTTTAAATAAAAGATTAATGATGTATTTGGAGAGTAGGAATCTGTCACCTTGTCAACACAACCAAGTATAAAGATTCAAGGTCAGCAGAAGAATTTCTTGCAATATTACGAAGTATAAATAATGGCAATAAAGTAAATTCAACAGCTCCACCAGAAATAACCAGCTAATTAAGTTGTATTCACAGAAAGCAGCAAAAGATTCACAAACTATTTCTTGGCCAGGTTGTTGCCATGGTTGAGGTCTCAGCGATCTGCCGGTTTCATAGTTGCGATGCAAGTGGCACTTCAATGGCCAAGGTGAACCTTGGGAAACTAATCCATCTGGGCTCCTTCTGCATGCAGTCAGGGGGGAGTGACACCTGCACACCGTGATTCACATCCCGCGTTTGCCACGGCCCTTGGTTTGATGGCATTGCTGCCCTGCCATCCTTCCGCTGTACTGATAGGCTTGTCTGTGCGGACATGCCGTGAACTGGTCTGGAAAACCAACCCAGCCAAAAATAAATAACTAGCACAGCACACTAAGAGGGATGGGGCAGTAGCTTCTTAGGCTGTCAGCGCTTGCAAAGAGTTGCTGTTTGGGAAGAAAAAAAGAAAGTTTGTCAGGCTTAATGTTTATCAGTTACAGAAAACTTGAGGAAGTCATCTATGTTGGGTGGAAACTGGTACTTAATAAATAACTTCCTTATAGCTATAATGCATCTCCAGTATGAAAAGAAAATTTAATGCGAGCTTTCTAACATGACTGAAGTGAGAACTGTAGGTTGATTTGAAAAGGCCTTCATTTATCTATAATATTTGATGATATTTGGAAAGCTGGGGTGACACTTTGCATTTTGTGTACAATAACATTCGAGTCTGGGAGCATGTTTTATACAAGTCAGTAATGAAACCACCTGTTTTGGGGTGAACATTACATGGTTACATAGTATTTGGGTTTAGCCACTGGTATCCAAAAATGTCCTAAATTTCATTTTGTTACTTCTGTCTAGGCAGAGTTTTTAAGCACTTAGTAAGACACTGGTGACTCCTTGGTAACTGATTTATGTAGTATCCCAAGAGCAGAACAAATTAGAGGTCATTCTGTTCATTACCGCTGATGTTTGAGCATTTGTATTGCATGGGAATAGACCTCAGGCAATACAAATGTATGTCATATTTTAAAGATATTCATACTTCAAGGGCAAGTTGCCAGGCTGTCTTGTAAAAACTCGGTGGTATAAATTCAATGATTTACAGTCTTGATCCTTAGATCATCATTATCCTGCGATATGCTACTGCTACGAGTAATGTGGTACACCCCTAGCATCACATTTGAAAAAGGAACAAATGCTCTTAACCAGAATGTCAGTTTTCTTTTTCCTCATGTATTTTTATGGATTTATATAATTCTGTTCTTCATGTACTCTAAGATTATTCTATATGCTGTATTTTTTCATTAGTGTGTTCTAAGTCAGATAGTTTGCCCTTACAGAGAGCAAATGCTCTGAATAAGATTGCAAAGTAAAGCAGAATGTAGTGGAAGATCTGAAGGCAGAAATTTAAAGAAAATGCAAACAGCTGTCTAGACTTAAAAATCTACTTATGTTAAAATGCTGTAATGAAATCTAAAAGATCATTCATACATCAATTTTCCATGAAGACACTTTTCCCTTGTAGTATTGCATTTCCCCTAAGATGCAGGAAACCACTTGAAATGTAGTAGCACGTGGATCCTGTAGGTGATACATTCTAGTTTTCTTCTCTGACAGCCTCCACGAACTTCTCCTTATGAGGTCTGACACTTTTTTCAGTTAATTTGCGGAACAATAGAGCAAAGCTGTGTCTGTTGGGAGATGCAATAGTGTGCACAAATTAAGATGAACTGGTTCACTTAGCATAAGAGAGAAGTGGATATACATGCTCCTTCCTTAGTTTTCTTCTTTCCTTTTTATTTTTTTCTCCTCCCCCTCCCTCCCCCTTTTCTCCTGGGAACTAAACACAGCTACTGTTTTCTTTGCAGGAGCTGTTAGGTTATTTTTTATGATACAGATTGATGTGTGATGCCCTTGAGTCAGCAGTGATGGGCATGACCAATTTGAGCCAGGTTTCAAAGTATTTTTTCACTCTTCTCTTGAAAACAGGAGGAAAGCAGATCCTTCATCTGCAGCAACACAAGTTACTTCTAGATTTCTTACTGTTCTCATGGTCACCTCCTTCATGTGTTTCATCTTAGCATTGACCTTATGATTTTGACACTTCAACTATGTGTCTGCGTCTTGTTTTCCTTCTGCCTGAGGAACTTCAGTGCCTTTTGGCTGATGTCTGGGGGTTTTCCTGATTTTGTAACTTAGTTACTGATGCAGAATATCCTTGGAAAAATGCACAGTTCTTTCCTAACTAACTTCGTAAGTTCCTCAAGTTTGTTCCCACCTGTCAGTCTTCACTTCCCAGAAAATTACTTGTTCCAGTCTCTCAAACTTGCTTTAAAATAGTTCAGTGTTAAGAAATCAATTAAACGGATGTGGAGTAATACCAGTTCTTCTCTACATCCCTTTCAACACCAGCTTCTCGTAGCACCAGTTGAGTTCCACCACTGGTTTATTGTCTGTGAATATAGTCAGAATGAACACCGGTATTTTATCAAGAAAAGGGATAAGTTTGACAGCTGAATAAAAAACTGAGCAAATCTGCCTTTGGAGGGTGCAAAGTGTCATACTGCATATTTATTTTGGGGGAACTGTTTTAATCACTCTCTCGATGAACTGACGCAACTCAGAATTTGGTGACGGATGAATATTCCTGAGTTAGAAGTGAGGGTTTCAGCCCCAGCTGTGTGGTGACACCTTCTGGAGATGGTGGAAGGGAATGATGAAAAAAAGGCAGGAGGCGTTGTTCTCTTCTTCAGTTTCTAGCCTCACATGGGATATCGGGCAATCTTAATTTTTCTCTGCTGGTGTCAAAAAGAACCTCTTGTGTGGGTATCATACCTTTAAAAAGCAGTTAGTAACTTTTAAAATGCTTCGGTCATGATTCAGTGCTGTTCTCTGTAGCTCAAAAGGGATTTTGTCAAAGACAGCAGGTATCCCAGAGTCTTTCTTCCCATTGATTTGAGTGAGTATTCTTCTGGAGGAGTATTAGGGCTTTCAAGTACCAGGTTTTGAGATGTTATGTTCATAAGTTTTATTGTGTTAGAGGCGTTCATTGAGTGATGACTGCGTCCTTACTGGGTAAGCAAAGGGGAAGCAGAGCGGTGGGAGCTGATCCTAGCCCAGGAGGGTGGCTCTCGGGGAACAGCAGTACTGAAACAAGTTCCTCTTTATCTCCAAAGCATCTTACCTTGTGAGAAAGAACAAATCTTGTCCCTATGAGTTTCAGGTGACTGGTCTTAAAAACCAAAACAAATCTGCAAGATACCATCATCCCAGCATCTTTCCCCACATTTCTTTCCTCTGATTTTTCATCTTTAGTTGGAAATAGTTTTGCAATAAGAGGATGAAATTATTATCTCATGACATCTCCTATTTTCTATTGCAAAAGAATATGAATACATGCTTATTATATTTTCAAAACATTTAAAGTAGCAGACTATTTCATAGTACACTGGGTTTGAAGTAGAATTTTAATAATAGAATATTTTTAAATGTCAGAACTGATTATCCATTTCAGTTGTTAATAATATAAAAGATTTATGAAAGAACAGATTGTAAATTTGTACTTCTAGCTGTGTTGGAGAAAGTTGTTGTAACTTGTAGGGAGTAATTATGAACCTATGTATTGAAACATCATGACGTTGAGATGTTTGAGAATTAAGAACCTAGTTGTTACAAGAAATGAAGCAGATTAGATTTGGTTTGTAATTGGGTACTTGGATTGCATGGCAGATAAAGCACTTGGTCCTTTAAAGACCGAAGTTTACTTACCTCAAAGAGGTAATGGAAATTTATTTTTTTTTCAACAAATCATTATTTAGCAAAGATCACTGAGAGACTGTAAGTTCTGCTTCAGTCTTTATTTGTTTCTGTACTGCACGTTGTTTTGTATGGCTTTTAAACATAAACCCGTTAACTAGAGAGCTCTTCATTGATTTATACAGCTGGTGGTGGATTGTGCAGCTGCATGCGCAGGGCATACTTGAGGCTAGCTAGCAACCTCTGGCCCCACACACTTGATCACAGTGAATTGAAAGTACATGTTAGATTTTCCTGAAGGAAGTAAGGTTTGTGGGAAAGACAGTCAAGAAATTATCTGGTGAGAAATAGGAGGGGTAAAGGCTAGATTACAGTGGGGCTTCTCACATCTCACCTTGTTCTTCACCTGCTTCTCACCTACATATTCTTTGTCCTGCTGCCTAAATAATACAGAGTACTTTTCCGAAAAAACTATACTCTGAAATCAAGGGGGGTGTGTGTGTGTTTGTCAGTTTTTATGAGCCTTAAATCACAGAAATTTTTCCAAACGATGATGAAGCCACTGGAGGTGCTTTTCAGAACAATCCTGAAAACATAAGTAAACAAAATTTCTTTCTCATCTGGAGACTGCTATGAAGTTCTGGACCTCTTTGGTTACGGGATAGTGTAACTGTCTTGAAAGTATGAGCAACAGCCTGCTTATGCATCTGTATCTGCCTGCCAAGGACCTGTAATTATTTTGCTGTTCCCTTTTGGATCCACTTAGACATCACTCTTCTGGTACTAATGTGAGAGGGTACTTTTTTTTTTTTTTGACAGACCGTGATGTCTTGCACTCCACTGTGTAATATGTTTTATGTAAAAAGGAAACTGAACTGTGGTGTTTGCCTTCCTGCCTCCCTCAGAGAGGTATCTTTTTTAATAAACTTTCAGGAGAACTGTGGTTAGATGCTGATCCATGATACAAGGACACACAGAACCTAACAAATCACACATGAGATGCAGTTGGTGTCCATTTTGTTCCTGAAGTTAGTTTCTGTATGTTTATTTCTCACGTGAATAATTCAAAATAAAAAGCAGGGGCTGTTGTCTTCAAAAGTGTTTTGGTTTGGCCGTAAGTGTCCCATGAAATTCCCCCTGCCAGTAGACTGTCAACATCTTGTGATAGCTGTTTAATTTACAGAAAACAGTGCAGGTCACTGATGTGACTCTTCAAGGCACAAGGCAGTAAAGTGTCTGCCTTGTTTAAAGTGGAGGGAGCCTTCCCTTGAGGTTTCCTGGTCCATCTGTCTCGTTGCTAAGGCCCATGAGTGTTTTATCTAGGAGTTTCTTTTTTCCCTTCATTAATTGGAAGCCAACATCGGGTAGCTATATCCTTGCTTGGAGGACAAGATTGGGAATCTCTAAGTACAACTAGTTTTCTCTCTGAGGGTAATTGGTAGAGACATTCAGCAGGCCCTTTAAAATCTGAGATACTACATTGCATCTTTCATAATTTCCAGAGTAAACACTACTGGGCCTCCAATTTTTTTCTCATTTTACTTTAGTACATCTCAAGTGGTTTCATTTAGACTCGGTAATCACAGTTGGGAATATGAGTGCTGGGTGTCTGGGTTAGATGGCTGTGCAAATCTGCACGTTACAAATATTCACAGATTTTACTGGAGGCATCAAGAATTAATTTAAAAAAATTATGCATCTCATTACCAACTGACTCAGCCCTTTTTGAAAAGAGAATATGACATCAGAGGAGGATGTGACAACACACTAGATGTCCTACAGTTCCATATTGTATCACAGGAATGTACAATCTACTTTTTTTTATTTATTTTATTTAAACTCATGCCTTCCTGGTCCTTTTTGCTAAAGAGACATTAGCCACTTGGAGGGCACAGGTGTTTTACTGGTGCATACAAGAGGCTTCTGACAGGACTGTAAGTAATGCATTTTCACTGGTTTTGTCTTTTTTTCGTATTAGTGGCTTTGTCAATTAGTAGCATCACATGTCAATAACCTGCTAAAAATTTCTTGACCAAACAAACTAGCAATCCCTTTCTGTTCATTACAGAGCAGATTGCCAGGATTAGTTCTAGATGTTTTTACCTTGCCTTTCCTAAGAGCGAGCTTACTGGACTTTCGGGGAAGAGTTTTGTCCCCTGAGGCATGTAGCTCGGCAGGCATTTGAGAAGGAACTGACTGGAACGTTGAGGTGACGGCCAGCTTTCATTTTCGGTGGCTGAAAGTCTGATTTGTTTGGTCAAGCGATAATCTTCATTATTCCAGGCACTAACTCACTTGTCTTTTATTTCTTTTGTGTTCTTGTTTTCTCTCCTGGTTTTGAAAATACGATGTTGTGAATGTATCTGGCATTTCCCGTACTCTTACACAGACACTTCCCATTCATAGTGTTTCCCCCCCTTCCATTTCTCTGAGGGTTTTCCTAGTGTTGAGAGCAAGTCAAAGGAAATACATCTCTGTGGCTGATGGAGGTGGCCTAGAAAAAAAGTTCATCTATGGTAGATTATTGCAACACACCAACTCTGGCTTTTTTAAACAGTATTTATATCTTCTTGTCCTCTCCAGAGAACAGCTTTAAGACAAGTACCACTCATTAACAAAAGACTATTTTTTTCTGTTGACTTAAGTCTTTATTGTTACAGTGTAACACAGGGGAGGATGATCCGTTTTACTAAGTGATGCAGGAACTAAGGCACTTTCAATATGCAGTGAACGCAAGTGGTTACCTTTCATTCAGCTGAGACTCAGGGAGGCTATTAGGCTAGAATTTTTCTCCTCACTGTTCACTTTGTACATTTACCAAAAGCCCATCTTGGTATTTAAACAATTCTCTAGAAAATACGCCGAAGCGGTAAACGTTCTGTGTGGCATATGCATGGGGGCTCTGCCATCTTGGCCAAGCAAAATAATGAGATATTTAAGGCAGAATGAGATTCTTGAGTGGTCTCCTTTCTTTCCCCCTGAGGATGTGATCTTGTAGGTGTGCTCACACATACAGGAAGTTTGTCATAAAGCACAGGAATGGCACGTCCTTTCATTCCAGTAACGATGCTGGTATCCTCTGCTGACAGAAGACCCAAGTCTTGGCCTTTTTCCATCTGCTGAAGTAATGGTTTAAAAACGCTCCACAACTTCATTATCTGATTTTGAATTTCCACGTCGATTTCTGCAGCATGTGCAATGAAATGGCAGCTTTCCATCTTATTTTCAATTCCCATCTTATTCTAAAATACTAGTGACTGTTTTATGGTCTGGAAGGGGTAATGCTCAGACTGAGGACCATTTCAAGGTGGCTGCTTGCCCACTCCTCTGCCAAAAATAGTGAGATCACTACTCCTTCCTCCGGTGCAGGGATGATGAAAGCCAGATTAACTTCCTTAAAAATCCTGCTTCATGTTCTTAGAGTAGCAGTATGCTTCTGTTCATCTCTGTGGAATGACTGCACTTGAGACACTTAACATGAGGTGGTAGGCAAGCTTGCACCTGAGTTGTTTTGGGTTTATTTTTATTTTCAAGAAAAGATTTTGTCTGTAGAATTTATAAATCCTGTGATTTTTTTTTCCTACAGAAAATATTTTTTTCGTTTTCGTGGCTAAGTGGAAGATTAATTTGACACTTCTAGCTTACCTTTAATACCAGACTTATTTCGTTACATTTACTTCAAATAGAATTTTTTGATCCTTTTTATTTTACTAAATGCTATAGTAAAGAGTTGTATTAATAATTAAGGGGGGGTTCATCCCCTGACCATGCAAAACACTTTATTCTCAGGCATTCTCTGAATACCTTTCTTTATATGTATCTTTCTTTGTATCTTTTTTTAATCTTTTATTTATATATGCCTTTCTTCATATCATTATGTATTTATTATATAAAGCAATCCTGTAGCTTTACATTGATGCTTCCGTACACTTATATTCTAGATTTGGATGCAAACATGATTTGGTCATAGCTTTATGCTTTGTGTTTGTTCATACTTTGTTGGTTTTAGAGAACTGATGTTGGGTAAAACCAGCGATCTTTCAGAGGAGAGATTCTGAAAAGTGGCCCATGGCAGTATGGGCTCCCTCTGCGGTACTCACTCGCATCGTTTCTCCACTGATGCCTGCTGAGCCATTTTTTCAAACAAACAAAACTAATGAATATAAAATTTTGTAATTTTAGATGTCATTAATTATTCTTACTTGATTACATATTCCCCACCCCCCATGTTAGATGGCTCCACAGCCCCCAGGGAGCATCCCTTCGTTACCTGACCACCTTTTCAAGATTATGTGGAGCCCTATTTAATGGCAGAGTGTGATCTCTCTCACGGATTCCATTATTGGGGATTAGAGTGTGCCATGGAAATAGTAGTATCTCCAAAACTGGGGACCACACATAGTTTTAGTAGTCAGTTATTCTTTAAAAGCTGAGTTTGGGTTTTATGTCTTATATTGTTTGGGTTTCTTTTTCCTGTCCTTTGGAAACACGGGAAATTGTGTCTGTTTACTCAACTGCACGCACCTGTCTAATGAAATAATATCTTCTGCTTTTTCTAGCAAAGGTGTGTTTCTGGATTGATGGATAGATTTGTGATAGGTTTTTAAATGTTGTTTGTCTTGTAAACAAAACTTTCCTGAAAATACTTAACTTCACCAATATCAAATATTATTAAAAAGAAGCAAACCAGAAATAGTTAAGAGCAATGGTCTGCTCCCTTGGGCCACATTATTACACTAACCGCAGATGACTGACCAACTTACTTGAGCAATGCATTTTGCTTCTATAATTGAACACGGTTTTCCTTTTATTTTGTGGTTAAACTTATTTTTTGTTCCAAGTTTCCTAGAAGATGCTTATAAGAATAGATAGCAGTGCCAAGACAGACGGAGGTTGTTAGCCCATTTCTTTATCCCCAGCAGTAGGCAATGACAGCTGCCTATGGGAGGCTATAGGGATGGGGCAGCGTCTGTGGAGTAGTGCTGGGATGTGGCCGAGGGCGACAGCTCCACCTTTATTAGCCCCTGATGGCCTGTTCTTACGCGAGTTTACCCAATTACTTTTGAACCTGTAACGCTATTTACTGCCCCAGCATTTAGTGCTAAGCTTTTTGAAAGCTCAACAGTGATGTGTTGGGTGGTGCGTGTTCTTTCACAAGTGGCACCATTTCTTCTAATGGTGCACCCGTTCCTTTGAATGTACTGATCAGTCCTGTTCTATTCACTTTTTTAAATATTCATAATTTTTTTAAAAAACTTTGATACGCTTCATAGCCACTGAGGCTGCAAAGCCTTAGTTTATTTCATTTTAGATAGTACAGCAGCTCATTCCATACCTTGGGTTGTTCAGTTGCCTTTCGCTTGTTCTTTTGCCAATTCTGTCGTGTCTTTGAGAACGGGGAAGAATGCACATGGCGTTGAAGTGGTACTAATAATTGAATGCAGTCTCATTCTATTTTTTTGGTAATTTCTCTTCGCCTTTCCTAACATATGATTATTTTTGGGGGGTGGGTGGGGGTGGGTGGGGACTGCTAATGGGCTCAGTGCTGACATCAGAAGAGCAAAATTTTAAGGCTGTATTTGAACAATAACAATAATGAACTTGGAGCCTGATGCTGTACCCAGCGAATTCAGGGGCCCACCCTTCTTGCATTGTTTTACTGTCTTGACAAGGGATTTGTAACTCACAGCCTGTAGGGGGGCTTAACCCCTCCTGCTCCTGCTTCATTATGCAAGGGGGCTCATCTTTTCTGGTGCCGTTTGTTCTGATGCTCAAAATGGTACTGTGAAAATCCTGGTGTTATTCCTATAAAGAAAAATGAAGAAAAAGTCAAGCTAATTAAATTATTGCAAGATGACAATATTTAGAAGGCTTTTGTTTTCTTTTTACCCAAAGGCTAATGTTTTCTTAAACCTCGGCTTTTGAAATACTCTGTGGGCAATCTTTTTTTCTATCAAAACGGAGCAGAACACAGGGTGTTAATTAGGCCTATTATAAAAGAGGCTTGCCCTGGGTTGATTCTGAAACAGAAAATCAAGAGGCAGCAGAGCATGACATATTTGGAACTGACACTATTGCCTGCAGCATGGACTGCATTCATAGATCATATGTTTGCAAAGATGCAGTAAAGGGGGTCTGAGGAACAGCTTCGGTTTAAAAATATTTAGTGTGGCCCTATTGGAAGACAGTGTGTCTCACTCATGCTTGGCAGTATCTGTGGCCACAAGACTGTGTCTGTAGGTTTTAATTAAAAATACAAAATGAGTGTTTTCTTTGTGTGGCTTTTTTGAACAGTGGTGTTTGTAGCTACTGCGAGTCTTTAATATGATAATAAGATCCTGAAGTCGTTAATTTAATCATGGCTATGGGTTTTAGGTTTGTGAATAACATACCGAGGCATCAAAAATACATCCTCAGTATTACTAAGCGTGTTTTAGAAATGGTGTAAAATTGACAGAACTTTAAGGTCTATTCAGAGGTTAAAAAAAGGTAAAATAAAGAAAAATTTAGTGGCAGGTATGTGTTACTGCAGTCATGATCTTAACAATGGACTTCAACTTTTTAGTAAGTACCATGGCAATGAGAATGTCTTATTTTACGTCCAGCTTCTTAAATTGATGAGACCGATGTTCTTTAAACTTTATTGCTATATAACAAAAAATAAGTGTCTTGAAATACATAGGTATTTTCTTGGGGGGTTTGGCAGGGGGGGTTGGATACACTGTAGTAAACTTTGAGCATTTGTGCGTGATGCAAATAGAACAGTTTTATAATATAGCTGTTCTACATAACTCTGTGGCTTTCTTTCACGTTACTTAAAACAGAGGCAGGGTTGGGTGGCTACTTCTGGACAAATATTTAACAAAATACAATCATTCATCTTTCTAGAAAGGTATAAAGTCTTATTGAAATAGGAGAAAAACAGTTCCAAAACAAATTAAGAAATGAGACTGGAAGGCATCTTTTGGGTTACTGGAAACTCTAGTCCATGCAAGAAGGAGGCTTCTTAGCATGGAAGATGAGAGCATAATTATAAAATCACAGTTCAACTTCATCTTTGATTATAGATGTCAGTTTGTTCATTCCAAGTTTTAACCTTCCCCCCTCCCGGCCCCCCGATCTGTTAAATGTAAGCCACACTTGTAGCCATTTGCAAGAATTTTTTTGTTTAAATTTACATTTTGTGGTTTTAGATACACATTCTCTCCAGAATGCCTTTTTCTTTTCAGTTATTTCCTTTTAATTGTCCATTAGTGACCACCCCTCTCATGTTTACAGTGGCAGATGTCTTTGAGAAAACAAATAAAAGGGCTGTAATTTGGAAAGAGTTTCCAGTGGTGCCTTCTGCTGTGGCTGCCAGCACACCCTTCTTAATTTCAACAAAGGCAGGAAGTCAGTCGTGTATATTGGTCAGAAGTAAAAAGAAATTGGGCATAAGAAAAAACAGTCATAGTTTTGTGGGCCTCTAAAATAACTGAAATTCATGAAGTCCTTAAATGGTGCAGGTCTAGTGAATGAGAAATTATGTACAAGAGAGAGATTCAAAGCATATATATGGTTTTTCTTGTAGCACAGAGGTAAGGAGGGTGTGCATCTGGCAATGTGATGTATTTGAAACTGGTAAAGGTGTTCAGGTTTTTTTCCTCAAGTGCCTGTTTTGTTTTATTTTACATCAAGTTTGTAGACCCTTTTGGGGTAGGAATTCCTAGTTTGGTCACAGTGAGACCACAGTGGGAAGGTCTTCACATTAGATGCAAGTAAAGCAGAGCTTGTCATCATTTTCTTACAAATTATTCCCCTCTATTTGTTTCTTTAATCTACTGTAAAGCGTGAAGATTTTTAGATATAATGGATATGCTATATTAATAGTTTCCTTTATTTTAAAATAAATGTGCATATTCTTTGTGATACATTTTAAATGTCCTTTGCAATGGAAATAAGTTTTATAATCTTATTCATACCCAGTTAGGTTGTACTGAGGATGTTAAATGAATTGCGAAAAAAATTTATTGCTCTTCAGTACTATCTATTTAATGGGCCATTAGGCCTGGCTATTCTTTGTTTGAATATTGTATAATATTAAAAGAAAGCAAAGGAGTATTAGACTCAGTTGGGCCATTATCTTGTTACAGATATATGTGCAATTTAAGGTGATACCTTGATCCTGCGAAACTACCTGCCCTCGTGTGCTTTTCCATTATATTAAGGTTGTAATTGCATGTGGGTAGTCTTAGGTCTTTGTAGGAGGTAGATCTGTACTGGTGATGAATAAATAGATGCGTGGAAAGTAATTGAAATGAAATTTTGAATTCACACATGCAATCTTTGAATGTTAATCAGTTGTTTCCCAGGAATAAGTGGGCTGTGTCTGGAAGTTTTAAAAAATGTGGTCAATGCCGTAATATCTTATGACCTTTAGACGTTTGTGAAAGATTGCAGTTTTCAGAAGGCAGGATGCTCAGCAGTTTCTGAAAGTCAAGACTTAAAATAACTTCAGTCAGATTCCTCTTCCCTGTACCACCCCCCCCCGCCCCAAATCAGAGCGCTGATTATTAGTGTATGAGAGAGATCTGGTTTTATGAAATGTCTTCTTTTTTTTTTTTTAACCTTTTTTTTAGTCTTCAGTGTCTTTCAGAATTGCAAATATTGTGGCAAGAGGCTAACTGAATTACAGCAATTCCAGTAAAACATGACTTTATTACCTAAAGGAATGGGAGGGAGGGTTGAGACCTTATCCCACTAAACCATGAGATGTTTTCCAGACGTTTGCCATCCCTACCTATCTTAGTAAATGGCAATGACCTTGCTGAGATTTCTGCTTTTGTAAGTGCAACAGAATAAATTCAGACCTGAGACACTTTTTTGATACATGCTGTCCAGAAAGGCTACAGTGAACTTCCTTGCTATTTATAAAGCGCAATAAGACATTGGCCTGGTTTGGGCACATGTCCACTCATCCTTCTAGAACTTGTGATTCCTGCAATTAGTAAGACGTGGTAATAAAGGTGCCGCAGTTACTGTCCTTTGAATAGCTGTCTGTCATAGCACTGGGAGTCTGACCTTGAAAAAAGGGGCCGTTCTACAGGTCGTGGTCCAGGTTCACCAGCAGTTTTTTAGCTTGTGCTCTGCTTCATCCTCCACTGTTTGAACTGATTAATTACTGGTACAGGCAGAAGGTGAGACCATGATACATATTTACTGAATGCAAGTTGCGAAGTACATGGGAAGCTCGCGGGGGAAGCAGGTGGGTCAGGTGGTGCAAAAGCCACGTTCTAGGTACTGGTTTTGGAGCCTTCTCCAAGACAGCACTGTTGCCAGCAAGCAGCCCTATCCTTTTAAGTTTAAGTTTTAAGTTTAAGGCAGACAAGGAAGCAAAATAAAAACTGAGTAGAAATTCCTGCTCTGAGTCTAGTAATAAAATAATTTAATCTTTACCTTTATTTTGATGTTAAATGTCTGGCATATATAGCAGTAGTTTGAAGAAATGCTCAGGAAACCCAGCAAAAGTTCAGATACCCTTTCTCGGGCAGCAGTTCTGTTTCAGAGTCAACAAGGGGGAGCTTCTGAACTGGTCCCTGGTACTGGAGGTTGGACCTTCCTCAGCAATTCATCGCCCTGCAGAACTGGGGAGCACTGACCGCACAGGCACAGACAGATGTGAAGGACCCCACAGTCTGTGCGTACCTACCAGTTACACTCAGTGCAGGAGTCTGAGAGCACCGAACTGAGCTGTTTGGGAAGGAATTTGTCATTATTTAATAACATCTTTGCCTCTGGGATAACAAAGAATCCTGGATAATATATCCATCAGTCTCTCTCTTTTTTTTTTTTTTTTTTTTTTTTTTTTTTTAACAAAGCTGAGAATTTTAATCTCCCGTTTTCATTTTCATAGGGATGCTGTATATTTGCAGTTTGGTGTGCTTATGTGCCTGCCCATATAAATCAAACATTGTTAGTGCCACCTTATACAACTGAAGTATCTATATTAAAGAATTCCGATGTATTTAAGATGTGCTAATGTTATTCAAATTATAGCTATGCTATAAGCCAAAGTATTTCCTTCTCTGTTGTGATGTGTTGGGATTTTCTTCCCTACACAAGCAGCACCTTATTTAATTCAAGTAAAATGTTGTTACACCTGCATTGCCCAGTTCAGTCAGGCAGAAGAAAGTTGGGTATGTTCCCAAGGAATAGCATACTTTGAAGAAAACAGTGGATTGCTTTTAACACTTGTTCTTCATGGAAGTTTCTATTTGGTCAAAATCCAAATTGCTGGTGTCTTAGTTGGTAAGATACCTTTATGTGAGGTAGATGGTCCAAAGGTTCCATTGTTTCTATTTAATGGAGATAGGATTTGTTCATTTGCAGATTTTGAATTACAATACTAAAAACATGAATAAAAATACAAGGACTTTGTTACAGGATCTATTATTTTTTTCCCAAGCTGTATCATTTATATTTCTGAAATACTCTCCCCAGATACGTAATTATATCTAAAGGCAAGACATCCATCATAAATCCCAACGAAGTATGCTGCAAACACTAAGAGCAGTAAAGATGATGATGGAGGCTGAATGGTACAGCCTGAACACTGAGGTTCTAGTTTGAAGGTCTGAACACTGCTGGACTTGCTAAGCCACTGTCAGCCCAGAAGGGTGCTCTTAGGACATCTGTAGCCGGAGGTGTACGCCAGGAGGAGGTGGGCAGGTCAGCACACAGGAGATCTGAGCCGGGGGGTGTTTTACAAAGGAGTGTCTTGTAGTCTTCACGTTTTAAACATAATGTCTTAAAAATTGACCGTTATCCAATTTGGAACGTCTAACTAAATGTAAATGCAGCGATTAAAAAAATTGCTCAAGTCTTCTTAACCTATTTTGGAAAGCAGAGCTGTATCTTCAGAAAATGTACTGTATCGGGTTGGCAGTCTTGTTTCAATTGAAAGCAAAGCAGGCACAAGGAGTAGATGAACTGCCAAATAAAGGGAATAAACAGTAACTTGCCAATTTTGAGTTCTTTACGGCAAGTTTTTCAGATACTTATCCAAACATCCAGTCTTGGTAAACATTTTTAGGATTCAGATTGGGGATGGGAGGGGGAATTCTGGCATTTGGACAGATAAACCCACTTCCATGGGTGATAATCCTTGGTAAGTATAATAAAGGCTTTGGACAAAAATAGTGTAAGACACATAATGGTATCAAGAAATTGAGTTTAGAAGAGCCTAGCATTAAGGTAAAAGAAATTGGTAGTTGTTCTCTAAAAGATTGTTTAAATTGAAACCAAGTGAATGCATTTCATTTGTCTCACATGGGAACAATTGCAGAGCAGTGCAAGTGAGCTGGATCTGCTAAAACCAGAAATCTCTCCTGTCTTCTGGAAAACATTCCCTTTTTAAAGTTTCCCTCGTGACAGTAATTTTGAATTTAACTATCCATTTAGCAAAGGAGAGGGCAAGCAAGCGTTGAAGGGTTTGAAATTATATATTCTGGCCTCATGAAAATTTCATGGTTAAAATAAATAAATAAAAGCTTTCCAGAAGTGAAATGCTGTGGTTATCTAAGAGGTTGTATCTCCTCCACTCACTGTCTTCATAATAAACAGCTATTGATTAAATTGAGGAGCTGCTTGATCTTTAGCACTACAGGTGGGAGATGGATTTTGGTGAGGGCTACACTATATGGGGTTTTATGGTCTCCCTTTCTTTTGCCCTGCTCCCCCCCCCCCCCCGTTTTTTTTTTAAATTCACACATCATCAGATCTATTTGTGTTTTATTTTAAGGCCATTTTACATATTGTGGGGATTATACTGTGAGCAATTACTGTTTACTAGGCACTGAGCATAAGGAATTGATATTATGTATTTTTATACATATATAAAAAAATATATATATAAGAATTGAAAGATAATTGAAACTGGTTTTCTTAGTGCCAGTGTTTAAATTCCATGGAGTTTGCTTTAAATGTGTGAATAGTTTGACAAAGGATATTTTCAGAGCCATGATACCAGCCTGACAGATTAATGCTTTGTTTCAGTAAAATTTCTTCCTGTTCCAACACAACAGAACTTCACCGAGTTAAGAGTTTGTGCCATTGTAATAGTTTCAACATACAACTGTTGATCAAAGACCTCTAAGTAGAGATAAATCCAGCTTTAAACCTGGATAAACTGGCTTGTTGAATTTTGCTTGGCTATTTATACTGCCCCATCGTGCTGTATTTAGAGCTAAGGGTTTGGTGACAGGAGATGAAAGTTTGTGATCTGCTTTAGCTCGGAGGGTGAAATGTGCTAAATGAAACATTAAAGAGTTCTTCTATGCTTTGTTCTGTCCTAATGTGAGTTGTCAGGGGCTTTTTGTTTGTTGGTGGTTTTTTTTCTGGAAAAAGCATAAATTTATTTTATCATAAATTCAGTCATTTGTAAATACTTAGAACTAGAGCAATTTTTTTCCTGCAGTTAGGTTAAAAATAGCATGTCCTAGGGACAGAGGAAGCAGCTGTGTTGAAGTATCTGCATATTGCTACGTTTTTAGGATTTCTATTAACGATAAAGTCAGTTGATATGACATCCATTACATATATTCTTCCAAGCAAGTGGAAAAGAAAACAAACAATGTGGTGCTCGAGAATCCATTAGAATTGTGTGTGTCTGCCTGTCTCTCCGAGTCAGAGGAGCTGATATCTATATTCTACCCACAGTTACTTCTACAATAATATACATCACACTGAGCAGCACTAAGACAGCAAGGTTTGCTTACCTGATGTTCTTATTCTAAGATTCTTATTCATCTTTACTATTTTGTGGTTCATATGTATGCAGATAAAATTTGCATCTTCTTCAGAGCCTTTGCATGCTCTGAAGAATGCATAATGGTTTTTAAAATTGTACTTTCTCCGTGAAAGGGAGCAAAGCTAGATGATAACTTCATTTATTTCATGACCATTAATATTCCTGCAATACTGCAGACAAATTTTCCCAAAGGAGAAAACTCTAAATTAAGTGGGTGATATGAAAGTCTGTCCTTATTAATGCTTATGCTATTAGAATCAGCGACTGCTACCCTGCTACACTATAGCTGACAATTTTTTCTCCATAGATATTTATGTGCAATTGCTGTCGGCATACAACTCTAGCCAGAACTGTATATTAAGCTACTAGAAATGAATATAGCATGTGGTAGTCCTGTTCCGTGCCTTGTTAGCCCTTTTGTCCTCTTGTGTCTTTTGCTAACCTTTGTTTTCCAGGTATCTTATGCATTTTTTTCTGGACAAGTCCATTAAAACACAAATTACAAATGGCTATTACAATACTGTATTTTACCATTAAATGTCATTAATCCAGCTTTTTTATTTAAAAAATCTGTACTAACAGTGGAAGGGTCTTCGATTTTAGTAATCTTTGTAAACTGTTCTTCTCCCTCAGTTTTGGATATGGCCAGGCATGTTCCCCTTTACCGAGCTCTGCTAGAATTACTCCGTGCTATTGCGTCCTGCACATCGATGGTACCGTTACTGCTTCCTCTGTCGGGAGAAAGTAGTGAAGAGGAGGAAGAACGGTTGGAGTCACAAGCTTCTGTTGGGACTTTGCTGGCTAAAATGAAGACCTGTGTGGATACCTATACCAACCGACTGAGGTAATCACTTTTATCATCCCTAACCTTCATTTAAACTGTATTTTGTACTTACACATTATGAATAGATATACATTTATATGTATATATTCTGTTTTACTGTACTACTTACAAGGAACTTTTTTTGTATGACACAAAGAAGCTGGTAGGTTTGCATACTCTTGTCACTTTGTCAGTAACTGCCCACTAATCAGAGGATTGCTGCTTAAGAATCTAGAACCTTCATATCTTTCTTAAATTCCTTTTCCTCTTCAGTGAGGTGTTTCCCTATTATGCAGGAGTGTGCGTGTCCTTCTGTCAGTCTGAAGGCAGGAGCATTCCTCAGGAGCTGCTGAAGAAGCCCATTCTGTAAAGAGTGGGACTGGGGACAGCCAAACCAAATGGTGTTTTTTACAAGAAATGTCCCAACTACTGTGCTCCTTGATCCATTGAGTAAGGACCAGGTGCCTTAACGGCTTCTCCACTGGAGGCTAACTGGTTAGGAGAGAAGCCTCTGGCTTCTGTCAGGAAGAATAAGTTTCAGGAGGGCATAAGATCTGGGAGTTGTTATTTGTGGTGAGAACCCTGACTATATGGAGATGGTTGAAAATTTTTGATCTGTGCTATCTGTTGTTGGTACATATGTAAAGCATGTTTCTATACGTTGCTGATTTTATGACAGCTAGTTTGTCCGTTAGCGCAGGCGTCAGAGGTGAGCCGGTATGCTGAAGGTGATGTGAAATTACAAACGAATGCCCTGGAGCCATCCATGCCAGACCTTGGGGTCTTCCAGCCTCCTCCAAGAAACTCTGCGTTCGACAGTTCTTGTCAGGCACTTGCAGACTGGCAGAGCAATTAGCAAACAAATGGGAAAGATCTGAATATCCCATCTGGGCTGTGGTACCATCAGGCGCTGCGGTGTAACCCTGTGTGAGCTCGCTCTGCACACCTTCCAGAGTTCAGCTGACTTTTTAAGAGAACACATCCCACTCTGAGTTGTCTGTATGTGTCAGGCCCTGCCTATCTAATTGTTGTTAAGACCTGGATGTTTTTCTGTTGGGGGTGTGTGTGCTAGAATGCAACCAGGTGGGCCTGAAGCATTTTCTCTGCTACGGCTTTTCATTGTCTACACTAATTTTGCAGAACTTCTGTATGAAACAGTGCATTTTGCAAACAAAAGGTTTTCTTTAGAATTGGGTCCCAAGAATTGAGGCTTAATTTGGTTTAATTTATTTTTTTTAAAAAGACAAAACAACTTGTCAGTTTCTTTTGCTGTACTCTGAAGCTCATGTTCCGAGCTGATGGCTGGCTGCAGAGAGCAGCCCTGCAGCCTCTGCTGGTTTGGAATGATTCAGTTTAGTGTCTGTAAAAACAGTGCTCAGAGCCCCAAGGAGGAGTTTGTGGAGCCATCTCGGAGCAGGTTACTAGCTTTCCCCAGCCTGTATTTGCAAAGGCACGGTCCGGTCCCTTACTTGTCTTGCCTGATTTCAGGCGATCGGTTTAAGAATCTGTTTAGATCTTGTTCCAGAATTACTGGAAGGAATGAGCTGCTGTTTGGTACCTGCGGAAACCTGTGGAAGGTGGGGGACCACGAGGGCCGAGTGATGCCGTGGTTGCAAACCTATGGCAGTTTTATCCTAAGATGGGGAGCGTCAATATAAAACTGAACAGAATTCTGCTCTAAGCGCTGTCCCTGTAGTACACAGGGACTGAATGGTTCATTGGCTTCATTTTGTGAACACTTTGATAAAGGTATCATTCCGTATCATCACGTTTACCTCCAAGTATCAGGCATGGGTGAGTAAGTATTAGTATTGGCTTTAAAAATTAAAGTTGCCTTGGGAGTATATCATTCATTATTCATTTAGCACAGCGTGAAGAGAAGGCTGTCATCCTCTAGCACAAGCTAAATTAATGGCTTAAATTATTAGCATGTACACTGCTGTCTCTTCTAGCAAATATATTAGTGACTGTCATCCTTTTAAATACGAGTTGACATGATTTTGTCTGCTTTTTCTTCCATGGTTGAAAGACTGTATGGGGAAGTTTCTAAATCTAAATTAAATATTTGGCTCCTCCTTCAATCTGAAAATTGTAACGTTTACAGAACCACAGAATTGCAGAGTGGTCAGGGTCGGAAGGGAGCTCTGGAGACCATCTAGTCCAGCCCCCTGCTAAGGCAGGGTCACCTGCAGCAGGTTGCACAGAGTTGCATCCAGGTGGGTTTTGAATGTCTCCAGAGAAGGAGACCCCCACAGCCTCTCTGGGCAGCCTGCGCCAGGGCTCTGACACCCTCAAGGTAAAGAAGTTCTTCCTCATATTCAGATGGAACTTCTTGTGCTGCAGTCTGTGCCCATTGCCCCTTGTCCTGTCACTAATAAAATTAGTGCACTGTTCCCAAAGGCACCGCACACCAGGACGGATGCATGGAGCAGAGAGAGCAAGTTCCAGGTCCAACTTCCAGGCGTAAAAATTCATTTACTAGAAAGTCCTCTCACCAAAGACATACCAGATATTAAACTGGTTAGAACAGATACTAGACTTTAGATACAGGTTTGGCCTGTATTAAATAACTGCATTAAATTTTGCTTCATAAGCAGAATCCTTGCAGAAAGCAATGTACAGTATGTGGCAGACATTTAAATGTCTTCTAGAAATAGAGAAAATGTACAGCAAAATATTCATATGGTTATCTATTTGACCATAGTTTATTACTTAGGAGTATTACTGGTTTTTATGTGGCTGTTGGAATACCTTTGAAAAACATACAGAGCTGAGGATTTGGTAATGGTTGATCTGCATATGTAAATTTATATGCAGGCTGCTAGAGCGCAGGGAAGGACTGCACTTACGGGCTTTATCACTTTAATTCTGGTTTTGCAGCTCCTTGTTCGTACATATTTGTGGGAGAGCCTTGTAATTCCCAGCAGCTCCCTCTCTTGTGCTGGGACTCTTACTTGTCCCCCTGAAACACTTGTGTTATCACACACAGCTTGGAGAGAGCCCACTGCAGCCCTGAATCCGGGCGGTATAAAAGTGGAGATGACACCAAGAAGGGAGGATGACGTTTTCACAATTAGTAATTTGGTTTGCCTGTGTTATACACGCTCACAGATGGTAGAACGGTCAATAGATGGTAGAATGGTCACCAGGTTGCCTTTTCATGAGCACACAAAGTAATACTGCGTGTTTCAAATTACACTAAGAAATAGGTTTATGGACCAAAATACAGAAATCTTCAGTGATGCTGTAATTTTGTCCTGGGAGTAATGTTTGTGTTCTGCTGAAAATGCGGCTTCCCACCTCCAAGATCAAATCTATCAAAGCCAGCTGAAGTACTTTGGATGTACCCAGCAGCCACAAGGCCCCAGCAGGTTTGCAGAGGCCGTAAGTGACTTTGGCCTTTGTTCACTTTGCGTGTTCCAGGGTTCACCAGTGCATCAGTTACTTTTGCACAAGGCCTTGAATTACATTAGTCTCACTCCTTTTATAACCAGATCATTTAGGAAACTGTATAGACATTGAGATTTTCCAGACAGGACATGGCATAACATCAGGGGAGGTGGGTGTACAGACGGGCTTCACACCTCCATCTTCAGTTCCAGACTTGTTTTGAGTGAGTTTTTAATCTTACAGTGTGTACCCGATTATTTTTTTTCTTTTGAATTGTATTTATTTCATAATCATGTTTTAAGGATATCATTTTAGGAAGGGCACTGTGGTCTTCTAAAATAAAAGAAATATAAAATCAAGTGTAGTAGCTCATGTCTGCAATGAAGGTCATTTCTGTCTCAGGTGGCAAGTGATGATGAAACTGTGTGAACTTTAAAAATTATAATCAGTGTGAAAATACATACCACTAGGGAACCCTTGACAGATTTCCCCATCTGGAGTCTAGGGAATTACTTGATTTACCATATGTTGACTGTAAATAAACTGAGAAACTGTAAAGTACTGTTAAGTATCTCCAAATACTTGTATATAACGCTAAATATGTAGAGAATAAGATAATACAGCAGACATCTTGCAAACCATGCAGGATTCATCGCACTGAGTTGGTATTCTTACAGCAAAAGACTTGAATCAAATAAAGGTAGAAGACAAAATGAGGGAAGAAAAAATGGAGGTCATCACTAATGGGAGTCTTGTGAGTTATGGCAATGCCAGTTGTGTTTTTTCCAAAGAGAGGGGGGAAAAACTGTCTTTGCCCTAACGATCAGAATATGCAAGCATGACTTGGGTGAGGTAACGAAATGTCGATAAGGCAGTATGTCTGATTTGGGGGTTCTGTGATGCCAGCTAGCTTTTACTCCCTGAGAAACAGACTGAAATCCCCGAGTAGGCAGATCAAGGCCAAATCTGAGGGCAGGGCAGGGGGAATGTCCGAGGTGGAATCATTGCTGCACTTTTCTTCCTAAAACTGCTTCCCCACAGTTACGGTGAGCTTGGTAATGCAGACCATCACACAAGCTCCAGATAACTACAGGTGAGATGTCCTGCAAACACTTGATTTAAAAAGTATATTCTGAGGAGAGTGTGGGTTTTGTCTATTTTTCTTATTGTAACAGTGGGCAGAATTGTCATGTGGGTGGTAAAGGAGACATTAAGAAAATCCATTCTCTTTTGGTAGTTCAAAAGTGCTGAAGTGTTAACTGTTCTAGACAGCGAGGAGAACAAGAGGAAATCGTATTATTGGTACTGAGAATTTGCTTTTGAGTAGATGTCTCCTTTTCCTGCTGCTTCAACTAGATATGTATTCCTTGTCTGCTTGGGTAGTTGATTGTCAGTAAGTCACTATATCTGTAGGAGGTTTGAAGCATGTGGTTAAGCATTTTGTCTAATGAGGTCAATGCTTTTTTTTTTTGCTTTTTTTTTCTTTTAAATTCTGAGACCAGGTAGAAGGAAAAAAACCCTAGTAGTTTAAATAGTAAAACCATGCAGAAGAAAGACCTACAACATAACGATCTTGAAAACAAATTTGTAAGAATTAATTTTACTTCCATTACCTGCACCAATCACAGTATTATTGCTTTTCACACATCTTTCTCTTTGATAACCCACTAATGTTTCATTTTGGCCAAAATTTCTCCAAGGGTTTTGTAGCAAATAGTTTGAGGATTCTACATCAACAGCAAGGAGCTCTAAATCCGTACATCTTCCTTGGGACTGGTGGCTGCTGGTATGTCTGTGATGCTAAAGCAGGTTATCGGTGAGGCTTAGTGGGCTTAAATAAGACATTTTTGAACCTGAATAATAGGTTATTTTAAAAATATTGGCCTCAATTTAGATGCAGAAAAAAGCAGTGATGAGGATTTTGGAAAGTACAAGTGGGAGAGGGAGCTGCTGCTTCTTTGTCTTTAACTGTTCCTCAAATGCTGAATGACACTGTCTGGCTCTGATGCTTTCCTTCCAGCTTTGAGCATCTGAAAGCTCGGTATTGCTTGAAGTCAACAACGGGCCAACATCCTTTTGGATTAAATCTGGAACAGGGAAAATGTACCATGCTGCAGTAATGAATTTTGTTGTTAATGCACTCTAGGGATATTCTCATTTGATTAGGTACAGTACAGAGGCTTTCAGTATTACTGTAATCACCTCTCCTCAACACAGAGGCTCATTCTTTATGCATGATTTCAGTCTAGATTAAAATACAGTATGTGGTATTTGCTAAAGTATGTTTGGGACATCGAAGCATTAAATTGCTAATTTTTCTTGTGTAGATAGCTTTCTGTTTTGCTTCTAGGGATGGTAGTGGGAAAGAGAAAACCGGTGCTTCTTGGCTAATGAACTTGTTTGGGTCATTAAATGAACAAGTGCTATTAAAACAAAAAAACCTACAGAAATGGCAGTAAAATAATTTGGGGGCTGTTAGCATTAAAATCTCGTAAGTTTTGCAGGGTAGCGATGTAAATTTATGCTAGCTTTTAAAATACAGACCCTTTAAAATATGCACATTTAGGTTACAGTGTTATCAAGTACCACGTCTTCATTTCAACAGTTGAATATATATGCTAGTAAAGACTGGGTTGTCACAATCTAAAGATTTAAATACATCTTAAATCATTAAGCAACTAGCTTCTAGCAAACCACAGTGTTTGTATATACTGTATTTCACGATATTTTATTGTAAAAAATTGAGGTGTTTAAATTGACGTTTTAATTTGCAATACATTGATTATAAACGTCTATTATAATATAGACACCTTCTATATTTGTAAGACTTTTAAAACCATGTTACACTAAACTGTTTATTGAAATAAAAGTCTTAACTTCTATAGTCCAGAACTGCAGAGTGAGACAAACTGCATTCTTGACCCACTCCCCTGTGATGCCTAGGTTGTAGTTCATCCACAGGCTGTCATGCCATGAGTTTTTACTAAAAGTTTCCTATTGTTTTACCGTTAGTGTATTTGAAATAATTGCTCGCGTATCGTGTAGTAGGAAGGAGTACTTTATTACCTATGCAGGGCTTGATTTCTTAGGAGGATCTGTGTGGGTGGATGAAATGCATATTCATGACACGATCTTTGTTACGCAGATTTTGTAAGCTTTTCTAATGCTTTCTGAAAACATGCAAATGTAAGGTCAGCATGCAGCGTAGCCATCAACAGCACCAAGCGGTTGAAACAGAAACTAGTATACCACCATCACTGGCTTTGTGTACATTTTTATTCTTTGTATCAGATGTGCTTCTGTTTGTCAAATCAAGACTGTAGGTTCAGTGTGGTCACAGCTGATCGCTACATTCAGTCATTAACCTGGAGGTACACAGAGACATTCCATTTCAGAAGAGTTGGTTTAATTTTGATCCTTTAATCTCTCTATTTGAATATATTATCTGTTGACAAATATGCTGAGTACTGTAAGACTGGTCGAAAAATATTCCCTCATGCTGTATCCTCTTCGTTTTCCCCAAACAGGTCTAAAAAAGACAAAGCTAAAGCAGGAGTAAAACCTGATGCTTCTGATCAAGAGCCAGAGGGACTGACGCTTTTGGTACCAGACATCCAAAAGACTGCAGAGATAGTTTATGCTGCTACCACCAGTTTGCGACAAGCAAACCAAGGTAAAATAGGAGTACTTTTATAAATATTGTGTAGTGTTTATTTGTCATATATTCATTAACAGATCATTTATAAATTAGCTTAAAGCAAGAAAAAATGCTTCCCTCCTGCCCCTAGCCACTAACTAATTTTGAAAGTTGGTTGGAACCATGTGGTAGTCTTAAATGCTTCCATCAGGAAACAGAATAATTCAAAGAAGTTAGAGTACATCTCATGACTTTCAGCACAATTATGTAGCACCTATTTTTTTTTAATTCCCCTCCCCGCCCCAGGCAGAAGGCAACATACACGTCCTTTAATAGTAAAGCCATTGCTGTTAAAACTAGATCTTATGAATTAGATTCCCTTAACTAGATGAAGGCAGAACAAAAATCTGAATCATGGATTGAACCTGCAGATGTTCAAAGGACCATGTGGATGTCTAGTAAAGAAAACTAAAGATGAAGTAGCTTAATTAGGGGAGTGGATTTTAAAAAGATGTGTATAACCAGCTCCTGATTTTGGAGAGTGCATCAAGCATACGTGTGTGAACGTCCATCCACACAAGCATGTCATACTTTCTATTTTATTTAAAAAAAAAAAAAGGATTGGAAGAAACAGTAAAAATATTCATAGCAGCAGCAGTCAAGAAGTATTTCTGAGCTGAGATTATGACCTTTGTTTACTTTGAGCTGTTCAGATAATGAAATACATGGTAGTGAGAAAACCAGATTTATATATTGTCAGTGATCCCCAGTTCTGAGACTTCTCTGCAGACAATGTAACCATAAAATGTCATTTCAAGTTGAACAGTCCCCAAATGATTGCTGTACTTGTCTCAAAATTACATGGCTAACTACAAATAATCATCACATTTCACATAACAGAAAAGAAGATGGCTGAATACTCCAAAAAAGCTGCTGTGAAGCCCAAGCCCTTGTCTGTTTTACGGTCTCTTGAAGAAAAGTATGTGGCTGTCATGAAAAAACTTCAGTTTGGTAGGTTGAGAAGTGTGAATATTTGTTTTCTAGAAAGCAGATACTGAAGAAATATGTAATCTCTTGGACAGAGCCCCTAATTATTTTAAAAGTTACCAACTTTTTTACGTGTGACCACCAATACTTTTCACATGTGGAAAATTATGTAAGTCTGTATTTTCAGGTTACCGACTAAGGTACTCTTTGAACTAGTAATAAATGTTTTTAGCATATGCTAGATTAATTAAAGGGACCAGATGAATTCATAGACTCATTTATGTTGGAAAAGACCTTTAAGATGAAGTCCACCAAATTTAATGATAGTGTTTATGTTTTCATTCCAGTAATGATTTGTCAGTCTTTCAGTCCTCAAATTGAATTGAAATGTTAGTAGATTTTTTTAAAGCTTTTGTTAATGTAGCTTTTATATTTTTAAATGGAATAGAATTCAGATCAAAATGTGTTTTTTAAAATGAAACCGTAGTAAACTTCATTGTGTCCTTTCATGAAGTGCAGTATGTTGTATTTGGAACATGTGATGGGAATCAGTGCTAATTTTGGACAGAAAAGGAATGTGTTAAAAAAAATATCCTAAAGAACAAATAGTATCTTATCCTAAAAGAGCTATAAAATTATTGCAAAAACATGTTCTATGAGTATTTTTTGAGTTGCAGTGACAGCATTTGCAACCATATTTCTTTGCTGTTACATTTGTAAGGGATTTTGCTCACGGATGTTTGTGGAGCGTATGCCAAGAATAGGAGGTAGGAAGTTTGTCATGGTGGCTTTTCACCCTGGCAGCTGTGCTGCAGATTTTGCATAGTAAGTGATTAAAGAAAACTAGCTTCGCTCTAATTTTTTATGATTATTTAATAATATTGCAACCTCCACACAAGTAAATACTGCTGGCAGTTTGCTTCACACTGATTCCTTTATTAGCATTATTACGTATTCATAAGTTATCATTATATTCTTGGTCTGGAGCAGCTGGTAGCTTCCCAGATCAGCAATGGTATATGTTTGACATGTTGTATGTGAAAGCTTGTAAATTTGCTGCAGAAATTAATTCGACCCAGGACTGTTAATGCTTTGGTTTCTGTGATCACTGTTAACTCACAAAATACTTATTTTTTGCATTAGTATAATGCAAATTAAACTTCCTGATTTTAATGCTCAGAATCTTTATCCAAGACTAATCCAATGTTTTCCTGATGCATGAAATTTTTCTTCTCTTCTAGATACATTTGAAATGGTTTCTGAAGATGATGACGGGAAATTGGTTTTTAAAGTAAATTACCACTACATGTCTCAGGTGAAAAATGCAAGTGACGCCAACAGCGCTGCCAGAGCCCGACGTCTCGCTCAAGAAGCTGTGACTCTTTCAACCTCACTGCCTCTCTCGTCTTCATCCAGCGTTTTCGTACGTTGTGATGAGGAGCGGCTTGACATTATGAAGGTAAAGAAGCAAAGTTATTTTTGTTTCCCTCTTTCAGCTTGGCATATAAATGTTTAAGAAGGTGCCTTAAATCTTAAGGAAATCCAGAAGTATTTCATGTGTGGTTTAATTGCTGTCCAAACGTCTGTGTAAGTAGGAGTGTTTCAGTCTGATCCTGATTTCTCAAAAACTTGGCAGGGGGCAGGGAGGGCCCATCTACCCCAGGAGTACTCTGTTATCCAAGGAGACTTCACAGGTTTGTTCTTCTTCAGCTGTTCTGAAGGGAAAAGTTAAATTTTGTTACTCCATTTTGGTCAAAGTTTATCTTTGCATAGACCATTTTAGTCAACTAAAAAGCATCAGCAATGGTGAAGTACACGGAACATCTCTGGACCTCAGGTTTGAAGAAAAAAATCTTAATAGCATCCAACAGGGGGTAAAGTTTTAGCTCCTGTTTCGCTTTCCATTTGTAATCTGGAAAAATTAAGGTTAGCAGAGGGCTTCATAGCATCGAATTGAACAGGCTGACAGCCTGCATATGATTGTGATGTCTACTGGTATTTTCTGATAAGTAGCACGTGGAAATATAATGCTTCATAAACTTAGAAAAATCTCAACTGTGTGACAAATACAAGGGGTTTTCTGAAAACTGTCTTTTCTTTACAATGGTAGGTTCTCATTACTGGTCCTGCAGACACCCCTTACGCAAATGGTTGCTTTGAATTTGACGTGTATTTTCCACAAGACTATCCTAATTCCCCTCCACTTGTGAATCTGGAAACAACTGGAGGCCACAGCGTGAGATTTAATCCGAACCTCTACAATGACGGCAAGGTAGGTCGGCTTTGGTCTTGGCTATAGATGTAACAAGTGAAACAGATGAAACTTTTTTTCCTTTTGCTATCAGTCAGCCACTGGAGGAACCTGTTTGGTTAAAACTGGTCTTCAAACTGAAAGGAAGAGTGATTTACCAGTTTCAAATGGGAATGGTCTCCTTTCTGAATAGTCTTGGAGATTGTTTTAAAGCCTTTATGAGCTGGATTGGACCAAAAAAGCAAGGAATTTTGACCTAGAAAATTGTTCTTTTCCACCTTCTTTGTTGAATTAACCAGGCAGAAATCTATTTTGGCTAGCTGAAACGCGCCTTCCATGGACGAAGTGTGCTTCGCATCAGCTGCAACTGAATGTGTTTGCCAAGTGCCTTGGCTCTCTTTTGTCGTGCAAAAGTGCTTTTTTCTTGAGGGAAGATGAAAACTTCCCTGAACCTCTATATCCTTTATAAAAGAAAATGCAGCTCTAAAATATGGACTTAATGACAGTTTTCTCAAAAAATAGTAAAGCTTTTGGAGATAATATTGAAAGTTAAAACAAACAAGCTTTCCCCCTTCCCAACCTCTGTCTCCTTGGTATGTTGTGGCTCATTCTAAAGGCTCCAAAAAGCTAACAAAAGTCAAGTGGACATCAGGGAGATGCAACTTCTGTTTGTATCCAAAACCAGCACATGTGAAATTTTCTATGGAGCTACAGAGGTGGCTATGTGCATGTCTCCACTGAAGCACAGACCCACAAAATAGCTTTGGCTGTAGCACTGTGGCACTCCTTCAGCTTTTTTTTGGTGTGTGTAAACATTTAATCCATAGTCTAACATTTTTCCCTTATGCCACTGTCATTCATGGGTTCCCCATGCTCCCTGTTTTTGCAAGCTCTAATACTCCTTTTCAGTACTAGACACGGGGGTTTCTCTTAACATGGACACAGAATGTAATTCATACCACATTATCTCCTTTTTTCTTTGCCCAGCCTGAAGTCTTGGCAAATACTTGCCTCTAAATTTCTCTGTTTATTTTTTCTCTTTATGTTCTCTATCTTTGGTTGTTCCATTTCATGGTAAGGTTCAAGAAGACCACAGACTTCCCTAAAGTCAAGATCAATCATAAAAGTTAAGGAATATTTTCAATTCCTTGATAGTCTGTGTGACAGAAACCACCACCATTCACATGTTTAAGCAGAATGACTGTCTTTAAAAACCACAACAGTAAGTGTTAGAACAGTATTTAAAGAGGAAAGTAAGGAATCGGGTAGTATTCAGGACTCATTTATTTTTGGAGCCACTAGAATCCATAGGTTTTCCTTGAAGAGAAGTTATCTACCTTGCCTTGTTCATTTATTAACATGCTGTTCTTATCTTCATTATTTTTATACACTTTCATTTCAAATTAGTTTCACAGGACGCAAATTTGTCTTTTTTTTTTTTTTGTCACAATGTTTTTCTTTGTTAAAAAAAATTTAAATGTAATGTCAACATTTTGTTCTGCCCAAGCAGAACAATTTCATCATCATATCTGTCTACGGTGTTAATAAGGTCACTTTTTCAGGTGTGTTTAAGCATCCTTAACACATGGCATGGGAGGCCAGAAGAGAAATGGAATCCCCAAACATCAAGTTTTTTACAGGTGAGCATTTCTTCTCTTCAGTAGATGACATTTTGGAGTATTAAGTGTTCTGTCAGTCCTAAGGATTCTTTTTCTAGTGCTTTTAAACTGGAATTTTCTTCCTCAAATAAGCATAAAAAAGACAAGTCCAGAAATCATTCTTGGAACACTAGAGAAACACTGTGGAGTAGGCAAGTTCTTCAAAGTGCTCTTTCCAACCAGTATTTCTATTGGTCTTGTCTTGAAGAGTGGCTGTTCATGTGTGCAGCTCATTCCTGTGCTGCCTGGACTTAGCTTGGATGATTTCAAATACTGTATTTAAAAAAAAAAATCCACAACAAAAAAACCACACACACAAAAAAAAAAAGACTGGAAGAGGGCATCACCTCCTGGAATTCTATCCCAGGCTATTTATGGTGAAGACAAAGTAGGCTCCATGTTGTGAGAGATGGGAAAGTGAAACATACTAGTGCAAACTGTAAAGATACCCCTCCAAAGTCTACAAGTACGCTGAATAGAGGAATAAAACTGAAGGGAGTTGGTGCAGGCACACTGGGTTCAGTAACAATTAGTGTTAAATTAGACTAGAATTGATTAGGACATAGAGTCCTTAAAATTTTCAGCTTTACACCGTAGAAATGACTGATAAGTTCATATGTTAAGTAAAAGTAAAGCTTGCAATGGATTCTTTCCCAAGGCACTTCCTGAGTTTATTCCTTCCTTGGAGTAATTATTACATAGCACAAGGTACATTTTCTGTTCCAAATCCTGAATGGCTGTATAGTTTCTGTTTCAGCATAGTAGAATTACAGGCCTGGCCTTCAGCGGAACAGATTTCAGCTTGATCAGGAATTGCCCTTGCAGAGCCAGCTGATCAATCTCCTAAAAATTCAAGAATGGTCTGTACCAGTGTGTGGAAGTCAAGCAAGAGTGACAGAAAGCCAGTACGGGTAAACAAGGAACTCCTGCCTAAGCATAACTGCAAAAAGAAAGTACACAGCAAGTGGAAGGAGTGGAAGGGCTAATTGTGAGAAAGAAAAGACATTGGCCAAATATTTAGGAGAGAAATTAGGAAAACCAACGCTCAGGTGGTGTTGATAATGGTAAGGGATGTAAAGAGGAACTGAAAGGGCTCCATTTAAGTATTTGGCAGCAAATGAACACGTTTTCCTTAGGTTTTCCTGCTGTTCAGTGGGGCAGGGAATCTACTGACCAGGACAGAGAAAAGGCAGAGGCCATCTCTGCCTCACTCTTTAGGGGTAAGCTTGCTCTCCCATGTCCCTGAGCCCTCAAGAGGAAGGTCTGTGAGAATGAGGAATTTGCCCACAGTAGAGGAAACGGCGTTCAGTCTGGCGGGACCCACATGTTCATAGAACCAAATCTTACACATCCAGGGTGCTGAGGGAGCCAGGCAGTATCACTGCAAAGCCACTAGCTCTCACCTTTGAAAGGCCAAAACAATTAACGGAGCTTCCTGGCAAATCTCCCGCTCAACTTCTAGATGGGCAAGAAGGAGGATCTGGGGACCTGCAAGCTGGTCAGCAGCACCTTGTGGTCCTTGGGAAGATTATGGAGCAAATCATCCTGGAAGCTATTTTCAAGTACATGAAGGACAAGAATGTGATTGAGAACAGCCAGTGTGGATTTAGTGGGGGTGAACAGGGCCTAACCTGCTTGCCTTCCACAGTGACACGGTGGCTGGCTTTACGCAAAGCGGGAGCAGCCGATGTAGCTTGCTTTGACTTGGGCAAAACCACTGATGCCGTCTCCCTGAGTACCTTAGTAGCCGGACCGGCGAGACATGTATTGTAAGAGGGTGGAAATGTGGCTGGACCAATGGCAGGAGGATCTTACTGCTGTCTTCAGTACCTAAACAGGGCAGGTATGGAGAAGACAGAGCTAGACGCCTCTTAAAGATACAGAGCACTAGGACAAGTACCAGTTGACACAAGATGGGATTTTGATTAAATATTCGGAAAAAAAATTTCACTGTGAGGGTGATCAAACACTGGGACAGGCATCCAAGAAAGACTGGGGAATTTCCATTCTTGGGGAGATTAATGTTCTCTCTCCCTTCATGGGACAATTATGACTTGGAGATGTAAGTTGTAGTTCCTTACATAGCGTTAACTCCCAAGATACACCACTAGTTAATCAAGAGATGAACTGAAATTTTTGACTGTAACTATAAAATCAGCGTAGAAAGGTGCAGGTATTAGGAAGCCCTATTTTCACCAAAGTCTTTTTCACCAAAGTCTTTTTTCTTAGATTAAAATGTTAGATTTGATTGTTTGTAATCTCATGTAGCATTTAAGTTTCAAATTTAGAAGTTTTTTTAGGGTTTCATTTTGAAAATAGTAGGAGAGCTGTTGGAAAAAGCTCCTCCATACTGGGAGAAAAACACTTTATAGCTATTAAATGGCAAACAGCTGTAAGACTAAATAAATTGCTTGGAAAGAATTAAGTGCACCATGTTTTTTCTGGCTTAGAGATTAAACTATTGTCAGACCACCCAAAATACTTCAGAAATTAAATTTTATAACACAAATGAAACTGGAAGATCGGTTTAGTTTCTCATTCATCACAATTATAATTCAAAGTAACAACTGGTTATTAAGGCCAAGAAATTACAGTGTTGCCTAGTCTCAGATTTCGCTACTATTTTTAAAAAAACAAACAAAAAAAAACCCAAAAAAGCAAAACCCAACTACTTCCAAACATATGTAAAGGCCACAGATCACCAAAACACCTAAGGGACCTGAAGTACTCTGCCTTGGCTTAGCACATTGGCATTGATATTCTGCCTTTTTTAGTGTCATAAATGGCCATTTTCTTGCTGGAATCTTGCTTTGCAAGGCACATTCTGTATTTTAATGCATTTATAAGTATTTAATTCTTTAAGATTTAGAAAGCTACAGCTAATTCTAGTTGAACGCGTGGCAGGCACAGGAGACAGTGCGATGGTGTGTACAATACCAGCAGGTAGCTGCAGCACCTGCCTGAGAAATGTGTCTAATTTCCCTTCTCATCCCAACGGGGGATGCCAGTTCACATTCCCCACTGCACAGCCGTGTGCCCTGTCCGTCAGCACAACGGCTTACCTGCCCTAGATGGCCCTTCTGTGCACAGCAACTACACAGCTGCAAGGAGGAAGTGTCACGGCACCAGAAGGAATACGGGGGTGATGGTGGGACTGAGACTAACCGGGGTCCGTCAGCTGATCCTTGGGCTACTGCTTTGCTGCGCGTTACTGGTTTGGCGTTGTGTCTATGGTATGGGTACACAGCGCAGAGAGCTGGGAAGCTGGAACGCTTTTGTGCTGGCTTTGCTACAACAGAAACTCGTGAGAGAATGCCACACAGAGCACAACTGTCCAGTTCAGGGGTCTTCAAGCTAAGGCCCGCAGGCTGGATACGGCCCCCCAGGGTCCTCAATTCGGCCCCCGGTATTTACAGACCCCCCCCGCCAGGGGCTGGGGGGGAAACCAAGCAGCCGCAGATGACTGCCTGCCACTGCATCCACGTGCCAGCCCCCTGGTTAAAAAGTTTGAGGACCCCTGATCTAGTTGTTGGGGCGCTGGCCTGTGAAAGAACCAAAGTCTTGTCTCGTCACTGACACAGTATCTATCTGATGGAAGCTGTACTTCCTCTGTATTCCAAGAAAAGGATGATTGTTGTCTTCCATATCCAGATTCACAAACTGGGCTGCTAAATTAGGGAATGGCTTCAAGCTTTCAATTGTGTCTAGGCTGGGAGGAGAGTCAGTTCTAGAACCAGCTGCCCTGACATTTTTCATCTATTTCAGTGGATAACTGGAAATGCCATTCGTAGGCATGTAACATATCATCAGTTTTTCAGTATCTGAGGAAATGTAAGAGTTCAAATCACTTTTTTTGAATCCTTTACAGTTCTGGAACTGTAGGTTTATGTCAGAGAATTATAATCCCTAAAATTCTTGGTCCCAAGTTTGTAAAAAAAACCTATCCTTCATTTGAGGGGTAAAAAGAAAGTCAATTATGCCTTTCTACCTATAGAACAATATTTTTGCAGTAACATAATTTTGATTAAGTACAACAAGACAGGGATGAACAGTCCAATACTGGAAAAAACTAGCAAGCCATCAAATCATGAATATGCAGTACATCTACATTTGGATCTCTAAGTGCCCTATGTAGGAATTCTTTGTTTTGTATTAGGAATATTTGGGCATATAGTTAAATGCCTTGTATGAATGTAAGTATCTATCCCTACATGTACTTGATTAAAAAATTGAAAGGAGGAAAACTGATTTCCTTATCACTGAATAGTTGGTGCTGCTTTGGTACAGTACTGAAAACATCTTTTTTTCCTCTCTTAAAAAAATAGTAAGGTTTTGTTTTAATGGCATATGACACAGTGTTGTATGTACAATCTGAAACGAAAATGCTAATAAAAACATATGTAAAGCAATTGAATGCATTTGAAAGTAAAAATGGGAGAGCATGTATACCAAGATTAATTTCAACAGCTCATGTTTCACCTTCCTTGTTCCTTTTCTGTCTGTTTCAGAATTAGAAGTAGTAAGCTCAGCCACAGGAAAGGTTGAAGAATTGTTGACTGAGAAATTGACAAATACACTTTCCTTTTACAAAAGGGTGCAATCAGGCATCTCTTCCTTAAAACATTTTATTTTACTTATAAGTTAAAAACCAGAACCAATACATTTGTCATTTTCTCACTGTTTGAGCTAAATACACAGTCGTGAGACTTAATGTTTTTATGTGTAGTAACGGTTTTGGTTTGAAGGAGGTGTGGACATTCCCTGCTTGCACATAGCCTGTATCACAAATGAAAGCAGTTCACCATAGAAGTGGTTTTGCATATAAGGTGAGCAAAACTATGTACATTTGTAAAAACAAGTGGTAGCACAATTTTAATATTTAGTTTCTTCTTTTAACAGGTGTTAGTGTCTGTTCAATCCCTAATACTGGTAGCAGAACCATATTTTAATGAACCAGGTTATGAACGATCAAGAGGTACTCCAAGTGGTACCCAGAGCTCCAGAGAATACGATGGAAATATACGACAGGCAACAGTCAAGTGGGCAATGCTTGAACAAATCAGAAATCCCTCGCCATGTTTTAAGGAGGTAGGTTTTGTGAAACATGAGAAATACTTATTTTGAGTGTTAAGAATAATGCAAATATTTGGAAATGTCACATATTAGGTAGGTGTCTGTTTTAGCTTCCTCTTTACTCCATGGGGCAACTGAATCTAGAGACTGAAGTGAACAAGGATGCATCTGACTTCCCAGATTCCTTTCTGTGAAAGGAGAGTGCAGACAAATTGGGACTGACCTGTAAGGCAGCTTGGTGCACAGCTTGATAGAACGTGGTTCGCACACCTTGGCTTGTTCTTACTGCCAGGCGGTACCTTCTACATTTCACGTGAAAACTGTTGGTCAGCCCTGCAGATGGGCACTCGGTGTTTGTTAGCCTGCAGGGCTAACAGGGAGTAGCTTTCCAAGAAACATGAATCCGGAGCAAGTATTGGGAGATTGCTTTGAACACACCAAAAAATTGGAAAAGTGCCTTAAAACAAATTCCAGCCTGCATGTTATGTATGGCAGGATCTGCAAAGCATCTGTGCGAAACTAGAAATCTATGCCTTTGAAAACAACTGTCTTGATGCTGATAAAAGCAATGCTAGCCTTCATGCATTTGCAGTGTCTTAAAAAATTTAATTTTTATTGCTTAGTTTGTTTACATTCCTGAAAATAGACTACCTCTCCCATAACATCATAGGATAATTTACTTGTTAGGGACTTTTCTCGATGTCTCTAGTCCAACTAATTCCTCAAAGCAGGTCAATAAGATCCCAGGGACTTGAACATATATGGCAAAGGATTCAAAGAAAACAGAGCTGAGGATACACTGAGAGAATCTGTATGAATATTAATGCAAAATGGACGGTCAAACATGGGTCATCTCACAGTACTACCAGCAAATACTTAGAAAAATACATTTTACTCTGAACAATGACTGTTGCCAGTTCTAAATTGAGGTGTGGTACCATCTTGTAGCATCACCTATGCTTTCAATTGTCTGCCTACTAAAAGTTTGAAAAAGTGTAGTTATTTTAGGGTGATGCTAAGTGAGGATTTTAGGACATTGCTAAGCGTGGCATCTGAGTGAGAGGGTGGTCTCCCATCGCTTCCTTGCTGTCCATAAAAACATCCTTTGCAATGCAAAAACCTTTTACCATTAAAATTACTCTGTCTTGTGGAATAAGAAGCTATAGACACTTCACCTGCCTGACAGGAGTCAAATATTTTATCTACATGCAGCTGCATAAGGATGTGCAGTGTACTCTGGTGTCTTGAACTAATGAAGAAAACCATGGCGGTGGTTCTAAATTACCTCTTACATGTTTTACTCAGTAAGTTGAAGACCATGATAAAGATAGTGTCATGACACACAATCAAATAATGTCTGCTAACAGGTGATTTTTTTTCTAGCTGAAGGTAACAATTACACTTTTGCAAAAAAGGTCCTCAAATTACAGTAAGTTTAAATTCATTGAAGATAACGGAAGGTGGTGGGCTCCCTGACAGTAATGCTCCATCTTTCTTTTCACATATACTAAAATGAAGGCTATGCAGTATTACAGTGTTTGGTAAGTGAATCCCAGTTTGCTGTTATTGCGCTTTTCTTCAAAAGAATCTCATCAATATTGTTCTTACTCTTCAGCTTAGCATTTTTACTACTTTTACGGAAAAGGCAGCTTGTAAGCTGACATCCTGCCCCTCTTCAGGAAGGTGAAGGAACAAGGTGTATCCAAATGGTGATGTTTCAGTGGAAAACCAGTCATTCCCTGAGAACAGATAACTTAAGAACGCGCCCATAGTTAACAAAAGACAGATGTTGGAAACAATACACCTACTAGCTTTCTAAATGTGGTGTGCAGCTAGGACTGAATTAAGCTAAGCCACACACACACAGAGAAATTAAAAGTAGTATTGAGAGGTAGACAGCAGTTTGCAGAGGTATCATAAACATTTGAAACTCCCTTTTGCTACCTCTGAACAGGTAAGAGTTCTGCTGCACAGAAGAGAACTGGCCAACACTTAACAGCTTTTGCTCTGGTTTAGGTAACTGCAGTTTTCCTCATTTCCCAAGATAGTTTCCTGGTTTTCCTTGTGTTGAGGTCTTTATGACACTATGATGAAATCCTGAAGATTCTGAGAAGTTTGAAGCTATGATAGCCTGCTCCTGTAAGGAGAAGTTTGAGGCAAAGACAGCTTGCTTTTGTTTTTAGAACCACAATCATACTAGCTTAAGCTTGGGGTCCTACCCCTGTGCCTTATCAACTTGTGCAACATGAAAACTCCCTTTCTACTTCTCTAAATACATATTCACGATCATGTAAAGAGGCACGGATCTTTCTTTCTACATATGAAAAATTTGAAATTATGCACTGGAATGCATGACATTTTTCCCTGATGCAATAGCAGAATTTTGGAAGAATGCTAGATTCCATCTGCGGCCCCATCCAAATGAAAATGCATCTCTCTCATAGATTATCCAAGCACTTCTCTGACAGACTAGCTTTTTGTTAAGACCTCTAGGTTTTGTGTAGGGTTGTGTGAGGAACCCCAAGAATCATGATCATTCAGGAGCATAAATGCAAAGGCATCCTGAAAACTGAGGTCTAAGAAAGAACGTGTATGCCCTTCAGCTCCTAAGATCTTTTGTCTTCACAAATCTGAGGTGTCTTAAATGACAGGTAGGCTCAGGAGATCTAAACTGCCTGTCTTTGGGAGTTTTTCCAAGCTCCATTATGGATATAAGGAGCGCATCCAGAACTGAAGTCAATTATGCTTTCAATATGCAGTTTTTCTTTAGACAGATAGCTACATTCTCTAACCTCTAGAGGAAAAGATGATTTTGTCAATTATGTTGCAATATTGCCAAGAACTCTCTGTGCTCAGTAAAATTTCAGGTTTATTGTTTCTTTCAGCAGGCAGAGTTTTAGAAAACTGTTTAAGAGAAAGCCAATGCTGAGTAGATTCACAGCTTTGTCTGAGGGTTGACTGGTTGGTGTTTTTTTAAACTCAAGGCTGTACACAAATACCAGAATTACTGTGCGATCAAATACTGGTTCCCACCCAAACTGTGGGCAGTTCAACTACTATTCCCCGGGAATTCTAGTGTCCCCAGAGGTGCTGCCTCTGCCGAGGGCATCTAACTGTGGTTGCACCTCTTCCATAGAAGCTGCAATGATCCTTCTATATGCAGAAGCTTGTTATGTTCCCGTGCTCACACTGTTGACAGTGTTTCTGCTTACCTGTTGTCTGTTCAAACAGCACGTGGGTAGCGTCAGGGGAAGACATGGTGCTTTTATTTAAATCAGCATAGGCAGGAAGTAAACGGGGCTGTGAAAGCAACAGTAAAAGCCTTAATATTGCACTATGCATGCAAACATAAACATCCATACATAGTGCCTGCATAGTAAGATCATCTTTGAACTGAAGAATGTGTCTAACATTCTGCTATCACTTTCTCTTTTCCCTGGTGTGATACTGTATTTCTGGCACTCATTTACCCTTCACCCAGATGACACGAGTGAATGGAGAGATGGCAGCCTGCACAGAAATAGTAGATTCATACAGACTGGGGGAGAGGTCAAGGCCAACCACTTCCTCAAAACAGGATCACCTGATTTCAAACCAGGTTCCTTGAGGCTTTTTCCAGTTGGGCCTTGGAAACCTCCAAGGACAGAAATTCCACAATTTATCTGCAACCTGGTTCAAGGCTGAATTATCCTCACACTGGTTTTCGGTGATATTTTTTTTTCCTTATACCCAATTAGACTCATAGGGGTCTTGCAAATCTTGTATTGTTAAAACATAAGGTTCTTAGAAAACCATGAACGCTGTTCCTTCATTGGGAATATTTTCTTGCAGGTCATCCATAAACATTTTTACTTGAAAAGAGTGGAGATCATGGCTCAGTGCGAGGAGTGGATAGCAGACATACAGCAGTACAGCAGTGACAAACGGGTAGGCAGGACTATGTCCCATCATGCAGCAGCTCTAAAGGTGAGACGTGCTTTTATAATTTTATGTTCTTTAGTCCAAAGGTGACAAATGACAATGAAATTGCTCAGCAGCTTGAGTTTTGTAATAACGCTAATAGAAAAACCCAGCAACTTTGAAACATGAAAACAAACCTGTTTCCCAACTGTTGAGATAAAAGTGTATGTGCACTCCACTTTCTCAGTAATGTTTTTTCTGCAAGTTAGATTTTCCTGTAGCACCTCTCCTGCCTGTTTTTTTTAAAAATACTTATCTAAGATACCAGAGAGTTCATACGGTTCTGTCTAAGGAGTTTCTGATAAAGTTGTACTACAACTAATGCCTTGCCAGGAGGCAAGCTTTTTCCAATAGACAAGCATGATTATTAAACTGTGGTCCATTACAATTGTAATAACTTTTATCAAATTATAACCATTACACATGTTTTCTTCCTTCCTAGCCAGGTGCTATCATTTGTGTATTTTGTGTCCACACAGACAACAGACCTGTATAATTTTTCTATTTTTCTTCCCCTGAGGAGCAACAAAAACTTTTTTATTTTCAAGTCTGCTTTTTTTCTACTGCTAGACTTGCTGTGACTGGTCTTCAAAATTAAGTTACTGTTAGTTACTATGATCAGTATAGAAATCCCTGTATATGTGTCTGTAACAGATCTCATCGGGAACTCTTGTCAATTTATGTTTTGACTGTATGACCTACCTCATCCAAGCGGGTTTCTGCTGTGATCACAGAACACAGATGACTCGCCTGCAAGACAAATAGCATAACATTTATATCCATGCACTTGCTTGCTGCAGTTCTGTTTACTGCCTTTAATTTGTCCCTAGCAGCACCTGCTAATTATTCTGTCACTACAGGGAAAATACCAATCCTTAAATACAGGAGAAAAGTTCATCCAATCATTGAAACAGTATGTTTAAACCTTTTCAACTAACTTTTTTTTTTTTTTTTTTTTTTTTTTTTTTGCTTTATGTTGTCTAACATTGTGAAAAGTACCATTTTAACTATGGTCTTCCACACTGACTTCTTTTTGTTTATTCAGCGTCATACAGCTCAGTTGCGGGAAGAACTACTAAAACTTCCCTGTCCTGAAGGATTGGATCCAGATACTGATGACTCCACAGACAAATGCTGTGCCACAACAAGTTCGGAAGAGACTATGTTGCACGAACAGGTTAAACCCAGCAGCAGTAAAGATATCCCGTCTGGTTTCAAGTTATGAGTTGCATTGACATGGACTTTCTAGACACAAAGGCTTTGAAGCACAAGCCAAATATGTCAATATTTGTATGTAAGAAGCTAATTATGTAATAGGTAATGAAATTGAAACTATACTATGCCCTTAAGGATATACAGTTTAATTCAAGATGATCTTTTATTTACCTGTACAAGAGTGTAAACTTTTTTGTGCTTTTATTTTTCAATTGTGAGAACCACTGATTGGTATGTTTAAAAAAGTTATGTATACAAGAAATGGATAAATCACTGATATATAAGGGAAACTACCTTAGGAAAGAATGTTTACTGAATGTTTATTATTTTTTTTTACTTGTAGAGTGAGGGCGGTTGTAACAAAGAATATATATTGGTCATTCTTACAGCTACTATTTAAAGTCAGAAAATTTTCACTGAATTTGATAGATTTTACGTTTGGCCATATATTCATGCTCATATTTGATTCTAAAGAAAACCTCCTGTATACTTCAATAAATGTTAAATGGACATGATCCCTCTTTTATGATTTACTGGTACATTTTTTAAATAAACTGCCATAAAATACATTCTAGCTGAAGACTTGCACTTGTATGACTGAATTCATTGCAGTCAACATATTTAATTTTATGGTTACTAATTCTAAAATGCAGATGAAATAAATGCACATGGTTTACCTCATGCCAAAATTTGGACTTCTGAATTCATCTTTTGTTTGGCTATTTTATGCAAACTAACAGTATTCTAAATTTCTTAAGGGCTATTCTGGAACAAAGTCTTTTCTCTGTTGAAATGTCTGATTTTTACATAATCAGCTGTACTCTAAGTACTGACATGGGCTAATGACGTGCCATGCAGGACTCTTAACGTTCTGTAGTTCCTGCTGTATAGACTTATTTCCAATTTTGTATTTGCAACCACAGATCCCTAACTAAAAAGGGTAAGGGATTTGCTTGATTTAATAATCAAGTCTCACTTTTAACATAACACGCATTACTTATTGCTGTTCTTCGTTTTTGAGCAGTCCTTGAAGGACTAAAAAGTTATTACTGGTATTACCTCAGACTAATGATCTGTTGTACTATAAATAATATAAATCAGGCAAAAATGAAGCTTTTTTGTTTTCTATTTGTTCTTTGTTTATAAGATCACGCTGGAATTTTTTCACTTTTTGTTTTACAATGTATTATTTTCAATCATTAAAAATGGCACCAACTGAGGGTTGTGTTCTTATGCTGATGGTTCACAGACTTTGGTCAGAACAATCAAAGTACAATTTTGCTGGTGTATAGATATGTTGTGTTAATCCAAGGCCTGTCCTGATTGTACATACCTCTCAAAATACCGACTTTGGCACATTTGCATTACTTCAGGGGATCCTTAATCAAAAAGCAAGACAAGCAGCTCTGTGCCAGAGCTGCTGGGAAATAGATGAAGCAAGAGTTTATGCCACATAGTCCTCATCAGTGTTACTATGGCACTGCAGTTTTCTAGGTGGGTATTTACTTACCTTCTGTGACTGTGATACTCTTGTAAAGGCTCCAAAAGCAGAATTATCCTATAATAAAATATTATATATAATATTACTGACTATATTTAAGTTAGTTTCCATTAAAGCTCTTCATTTAGTACTTAAGCTGCTAGCAGTCTTTTTATAAAATCCTAGCACTTGTACCAAAACCAAAGGTCTCAGATCTGAAGATCCTCCTTAAACATGAGGACTGTTTTTTACCACTAAAAAGCAACAAAGAAATAAAAAGGACCCAACTTGCATTGATTTAACATTAGGAGGGTGGCTAACGTGATTGTATCTTTTTCTCTAGTGTGTATTTACAGTATCAGCAATGCTAATGTGAAGTCACTGCTGCTTAATTAAGCAGATGTAAACAGCTGCATGGGATATTAAACTCTAATTTGTATCCACATAGCAATTACAATTTTTTCCCTCTAACCTAAGCTATAATGGTATTGTACCAAATTAATGCAGAGATTCAATCCTTAATAACTTGCAACTATATTACAGTCCAGCAAGTAAAAACTTGGCAACAAAGGTACAAAAATACACAGCTTTATAGTTTTTTTAGATATAACCACAAGGTAGCTATGTTACTTTGCAGTAAAATCACAGTAAATCCTATGGGGTATGTAGGCAACAAAGTACTTTTTAACCAGTTCCCCTCATCTTCCACCATTTTATCAAACTTAACAGAAACGTGTATAGATAGATCACAGTTTCTAACTGTCGCATTGAAGTCCCGTGTTTTAACTGTTACACTGTTCTTGTAGAAAATGCTTTAAAAATCCACAGAAATTAATTTCAAAAGCACAAAGGTCAACAAACTGCTAATTAGATCGTTACAGAATTTCACCCTATGGTTTCTGGTACTGCCTTTGGTGCAAGATTCACTACTGACACATCGCCATGCAATGCAGTGTGGGATGTTACCAGCCACTGGAATCGCTGTAGCTGCTCTGCCAAAGGAAAAGCACATCGCATAGTAAGTCCATCTCTTTCCTCATGCTTCACAGACAATAATGCCAAGTTTCTCTGGCTGAACTCTCTAGTCTACACTCTACTGAAGAGGGAACAGCTCAGCGATGTGTGAGACCTGGTGCTCCATGAGAGCAAACCACTCAAACCACTTGCTATACCAATTGCTGTGTCTAAGCAACCGTTCTGTTTCTGTTGTAGACACAGTGCTCTTCATATACAGACGTGAATGATACCTCTGCAAGACTTAGTGGTTTCCTCTGGAATTTCTTTTGGGTTAAAGTTGTGCATAAATGTATGGATTAATGCTTCTCTGCAATCCTACAACTGCTATACAGGAAAAGCCAAAGATGACAACCTAGGAAAAAAAAAACAACAAGGAAATACGAAACATATGAACCCTGTAAACAACTTCCAAGTTTCACTCCAGTAGTTAGATGTTTAGGTACTTGCAGAATAAAGTATGAGTGACTAGAGATTGACTGGGTCTACAGCAGCCTGTTTGGCATTGTTGGTTGGGTTTTGTTACTGGTTTTCTTCTGTAAGTCTCTGACACAAGTTCAAGGTAGCCTGTCATCTGGTAGCACGTCAAGGAGACCCCCTTGCAGCAGGTAAAATCACACCAACACAGGTAAGGCACTGGACTACGTAGCTTCTAGGGAGCTTCAGTGCAGGTCTGTCGTCAGTACTATGGTTAGATGATGATCTGTTAAGCAGCACCAGAGCTGGAACCCTTTACTTGGAAAAGAAAAGCCCCCATACAATACAGGAAAGAAATGTACCACAGTGTGTGATGGCTTTAACCTCTGCTTGCTACATCAGATAGGGCATTCAGTTTCTAGCAGGAATCACAGTTAAGAAAACATCACTACAAAACAATCTTTTTCTCCACACAGCTATGTAATCCCTTATGTAGAGTGTTTATTAGGGGAGCTTTTCTTCCCCAAAATGTTTCTGGTGTTACACAGACAAATGTTCTGGTTTACATCCTGAGGCAAACAACTTGAGAAGCAAAACAACCATATTATTAATTTACCTTGTTTACCTATAAATATCTGAACAGAAATCCAGCTGACCTACATTTAAGCCAGGACTATAGTATATTTACTGTAATCCCTGTGAAGGAGAATTATTTAGGCTTGGGTTTTTACTTGGAGTTCTTTAGGCATGTCTTCTCCATGTGCTCCCTCTGTGCTGCCTTTGTATTAGTGTGGTATAGAAATGTGTTTTTCTTGTTCCCTTGTTTCTCTGAAGCCAGTCACCATCGCGTGGACTCACCTCCCTGGACTGTCAACTCCCTGTAGTTAGGAAACAGAAATTAGAAGCATTTTTCAATGGAAAGGAGACACAGATTTACATTTATCTTCTTATAAGGATCAAGTGTAAGGTACAAAAGCTATTTCAGATACATGTTCTCAATTTACTTTTTTACCATGTATAATTTATACATATATATGTATGCGTGTATAATCAGGTCTGGCAGTTACTTGTTTTCAAAAAGAAGTTTTCTGAGCTTTATTTTCCCTCTTCCACAGAGAGTGACAACATTAGGTGGAATGTGCAGCACTTAGAGCATGAGCTATCTGAAATACAGTAAGCTCAAGGGGGGTAGAAGGTCCACAATTACTATACTTCATCACAGGTTAAAAACAGTTCATTCTCCAGAGATTGTGTTGTTGCCATTGTTTTCTCCTCCTAAAACACGAATGCAGAAAATACAGTATTCTACCCAGTGAATTACTATAGCAAAGCTCTAAAATAATCTCACCGCTGCCTCCATTTTTAATAAAGGTTGAGAGAAAACAAATCCCAAACCACACTGCTCCATCTCAGCTGAGAGTTCTGCATGTTGTGACCTGTCATCTCCACAGCCTGCAATCTCTTCTTTTCTGTGCTTCTTGCCTCAGAAGCAACTTACTGGCTCTCAAAAAGTCATAACCTGGTCCACTTAGTTCTCCAGCTGTGTTAATGCTACTCCTTTACATGAAGAGTGCCTATAATGTCTATCATTTAATAATACAGTATCATCCTCAAAAGTCTAGATAATATTAGGGGTGGTAACATTTCTGTAATTCAGAAAGCAAATTTTTTTATTTAAGGTTGTTTAGTTACAGGTCCAGAAAGCAATGCAGCAGGTTCTTTATAAGCAGGAGACCACACAGGGCAGCTAGCAGCCCTGCTTCTGGTGGGGAAAATGGCTGAGTTAATCTTGGGAACCAGCGCAAGCACAGCACTAAGGAGATCTCCCAGGAGTAAGAAAAGGCATTTAGAAACGAGGTAACTGAGGTGAGACTTGCACACTACAGTTGTTAAGCCTCAAGAGTAATGCACAAAATTATACTTAAACCAAATATAAATGCATGCAGGCTGATCCACTATGGTTGTTACAGCAATGAGTCAGGCATGGTTTTACATGAAGAACATGCTTCACCGCATTTAAAAACCTGCAGACACTTCCCTCTTGCCACTGTTGTGCTCTGTACTTTCAGCTTAACCACTTACTGCGTTTTTTAAATGTATTTGCCCTACACATCCATTCACTGTTCTCCTCCTCACCTACCAGCCCACATCCACAGCCATGGATGAAGTCTTCAGTAGTTCGTAAGTTCTTTGCATAAAGCTCTATGGGTAGAAAGCAACCATATCCCAGTCACCCAACAGAAAACATCTGATGAAGACATCTTAAAAGAAAAAAAAAAAAATAAAAGCACCCCCCAACCAGAAAACTAAAACAAACTAAAATCTCATCATTATAAAAAAATCAAACAAACCAACCAATCTGCCATCATTAAAGACTCTGTTGCTTCATTAAGCCTTTTCTCATCTACCACAACAACAAATGGAAAAAGCGAAATGTGGCATTTTTCCCATCTTTTCTATTTTCTTTCAGATATTTAGACAAGTACGTGATTCAGGAAAAGAATACCAACAGAAAATGTCTTGCAACCTACTCCTGAACACTGGTTTGGACGGCTCCAAAAGTCCTGTTCTCCCACCTTGAAATTCCAAGTTTTCAGCCACAGAAAACCTTTGTTCTTACCTAAATCAGCAATAACTTAAGCAGCTTGTAAGAAGGTGGCAATGAGTTGGATGCCACGCAACTGTACAGCAGTGTTAGCTGAAGCCCAGCACAGCACAATGCTAACCCTAGAGTATGACAGCAACCCTTTAACACTGCACAAGGGGTACCAGCGTGGTTAATTTAGGATGTAACAAGGACATCATCTTACATATGCGCAACCAGCCTAACCAAGCACTGGCATTTTCACATTAGGGAAGTCAGGGTGCCAGTTCCCTGGGAATGGTCCCGCGGGGTGCAAGTCCCAGCCTCCATCCTGGCTATACCTACAGTTCAGGCTGTACTGAAAACCTTGCAAATATTTGCTGGCAACGTACTGTGGCAATGAATCAAGAGGAAACGGAGGTGACATGGCAGATCAAAAACTAACAGCTAACAGCAGGATTGCTGAAAAGAAACCAAGATGCCTGCCAGCAGGACCCATCCTCTCAACTACCGACTTGTCACTGTGCAAATCTTCTCAACTGGATTTTGAGGCAGTTTCAACTAGTGAAACTCGGTGTGATATATTAAATTCATGGGGGCTGGCCTCCAGCTCAGCAGCAGTCACAAGAGAAATCATGCGACCATCTGGCTGGCTGAATTCTGCCATAGCATGTGGGATTCTGGCTAAGTCTCAAAGCATTATAGAAGCCCCAAACCAGGGAGAAAAAAATTCTTCCAGATTCAATTCAACACATCTCCTGTCTGCCTTATGGTCACTAAAGGTATCACAATGTGCAGGCAGGTCACACAGACACTGAAAACCTGCTGTCACATAGCTCCCTGGGAGGCTTTAAACATGAGAAACACGAAGGATCTAATAGAGACCACCTGATGCATATGGCAGAATAGCGAAGACAAGGTGGAAATTACAGATGATAAAGATGATTTAGCTCAATACAGATTTCACTCTGATTTAAACAAAAAGCACAAACACTACAAAGGTACAGTCACAATTGCCGTTGATGGCAGGGAATGGAGACTGAAGCAGAGGCACTCCAGAGAACAAAATACCCTTTTGTATCTGCACTGCCTATTGATGTGTTAAACCTCTTTCCACACTTTTCTAGCTGTTCCTCCAAGGAAATCATTCATGTTAGAAAATAAGTAGCCAGATGAACAAATGACACACACAGCAGGGAACTGAACATCAATAACCTGTATCAGAGGAGAAGCCAAGCCATTTAAACAAAGAATAGGAGAACAACAGTACATGGCTCCTGATAAACAACTGTGTAATTCTGGAAAGATGGTTCTCATCTTGAAGAGCTCTCAAGAGTCTGTACTGCTACAGCAGAAATCAATGAAGGATAGTGCTGAAATTTCAAGATTGCATATAGAGAACTGCAGCAGAATGCTAAATTCAATGGATGCCTAACGCAAGAAATGGATTAATCCTCTGAATAAAAATAGCACTGTTAAAATGCTTGTTGTGATACTGCTGTCTTCCTGAAAATGTTAGTATGACTTGCTTAAGTATTTTTAATTACTACTCAAATACACTTTTGCTTTGACTTGCAAATATGTTTTCAGGCACAGAATCCAACAGCAAGTGATTTTCCATTGCCAAGTGTGCCCTTAAGGACAGTTGTCCAGTCAATGTCACTAAGGACAAACCATGCCTGTAAATTCATCCAGTTTTCATTTTCCCCTGATAGTTCATTTTCCCCATTTGAACACGCTGACCTTCTATGCATCAGAGCTCCACTAAGGCAATGGAACAGTGCTCAGTGCCCCAGCATTCATCACAAGCTGCAATTAAGCATCCTACTGGTCAGAATCTGGGGTCTCACAGCAAAACATGCTTCATCTGTCACACAAATTATTCTCTATTCATTGCCAAGTATTACATCCTGTGACTGATACAAAGTTTCCATGCAGATTACATTGCCAGCAGTGTTCACCTCAACCTTTGCCTTCTTTTTAATCAAACTGAATTTGTTTCATAAGCCCTCTAGAAAAAATGCCACTATTTAAATTTTTCCTAAATTTAAGTATTTCCATAGTTGAACAGCTTTTGCCTTAATGGTCTTTGGGTTTTAGTTCAATTCACATATGTTAAGAAAATATTTCAGAGTTCTTATTCAACATCGTCTTCTCATCCACATTAGTTCAGGCCTTTGTGTGTTACTTGTTATTTATATGACATCTGAAGAAAACGACAGTTCTGTGTGAAGCTAAGAGGAATGTTTCCAGCAACATTTCAGAAAAGATTATTTGCTCTTTGCTTTCTTGTTAAAATACTATTTTGCCATTTGTATGACCATTCTGTATACTAAGTTCTCTACTCAAAGTCAACTGTTACCATGCTGGAGGTGATCACCCTTTAGCCTGGTCTTCCCCAAACTAGACATCTAGCTCCCTCAATGACTATGACTACTCGTGGAATACGTGATCCAGGTCCCCTGCCATCACGAGTTTAGACTCTGTGCTTCAAACTAATCCCTTTCTCCCTTTTGTCTCTAGTTTCAGTTAAGTAGTGATGTTACCATGGACACCCTGCATTTATAGCTTACACTTCAGTTACAAGGCATAATTTGTACATTTTAATTTACTCAAAACTAAAACCATTTTACAAAAGGTGAAGAAAATGGGGAGGAAAAATGAACATAGGTCATGTTTCACTTTAAAAAGGCTGGCCATTTCCAGTTTCTCTCATACTTGCAGTAAAAGCATTAATCATCATAAACTCATTTTGTCTAAAAGCAGAGGTAATACATTTTTCTATGTAAATCGTTTCATTGCTGTGACAGAATGATGTCAGAGAATCTAAATAGGTGATCTAATACATTTTCCTTTTGGAACATTGTTTAGCATTAAAGGTTACTGGGGGGGCAGGGCATGATTGATGTCAGCTGCTGGTAAGAAAAATTTGATTTTAATTTTCATAAAATAGACTTAAATACTATATTGACACAGACATACTTTTACAGACTGAGAAAATACATACGTGATACTAGAGCAGTAAGAACCCAAGACCTTTCTAGAATAAAAATCCAGCTCCAGCTAACAGTAAGATTTTCTGACATTCGTAAAAGACTATTAAAATAAAAACTAACTTTGCAAGTTGTGTAATTTCATTCCTTTTTTTAAGGACAATTTTTGAATAATTCAGCACTTCTTGTTCACCCTTTGCACATGTACCTATATAGTTGAACACCCAAATTCTTTTAACTGAAAATAGGTTTGCATCCAATTTGGTTATGTGCATAAGAATTCTCAAACAATGAAACAGGAGTACAGTAGAGAAACAGAATTTTATTTCTCCCCCTAAAAGCAACCAACCTTGCCTGAATTGCAGTCTATACCTTAACCAAAATGCATCTACTGAAATCCTACAGCAGCACAGTTGAACAAATATACATACATGGCATCATGGAAAATGCAAGGACTGAGGCAAAACCTAGAAGTCAAAGCCATTACTCCCTGTTTCTTTGTGTAAGAACTCTCCAAGCCAAGCATTGGAAGAAATTACTGACTTCGGCTTGATTCAAACCAATTTTTTTTCCTATTTACTTTTTTTTTCCTCTTCAGGGAAAACAGATGAAAAACAAACTGCGGAAAATAGATGAAAAACTATGTTTCACATAGCTTTAATCCCCCCTCCTTACTGCAGCAGTGGGTATACCCAGTAATCACAGCCCTGCTGGGTAAGGCATAGCAATTCTCTTTCCACATAGTTGATCTAATCAGAGGTGTGCTACAGCTCACACAGCCGAGCCGAAATGAAAGAAGTGCCCTTTAAAAACAGGTATTTCCTATACAGATAAAACAGAAAGCTGGATATCCCCTCAGCATTTATCCAGCTCTTAAAATGCATTTCACAGCCTTTAATGATTGCAGGGCAATAGCTCTGCTTCCTCATCAGCTCTAAAGCCAGCTTTTTACACATAAGACTTTATCTTTTACACATAAGACATCTTCAGTGACAAATTAGACACCCCAAAGAAACATACCATCTTGCAGAACACCTAGTCTGGGCAAAAGAGAACTAACACTTAAAAATACGAATTGGTTCATTATTTGTTTCTTTTCGTGTTCAAATTATAGTTCAACACCTGGCTCCAAAGAAGGATCAAATTTGCCAGGACAGTTTATTTCTGTATATACAAGTTAAGCAGGTTTGATATTTAACACAAGTGTTTTAATTACTCATTTCATCCTGAAGCACAGTAGACAGCCATGTGAAACAGCACAACTTGATCTAACTGATCACTGCTGTGGGAATGGCAACGGCCCCCTTTTCCTCACTGCAGAGCTGCACTCCTACAGCCGAGCTGCCCGATGAGCTCCAGCGCTCATCTAACCACTGCCACCACTGTGACAGTGTCATCCTCAGCTTGACAAAAAGCTGCCAGTACAAAGATGAACCCATCAGAACTGCAGCCTGCCAAGGGAGGAGTGTTGCGGGTATCGGAGCAACCTCCGAGGATGGGACTGGGCAGTGCGGACGGAAGCAACGCAGGAGGGCAGGGTGGTGAGACCTCTCATTTTCAGAGGCACTGAGCTATTGGGCCAGCTCAGCTGCTCATGCAAGTACAGCCTCAGCTCTTCTATCCTGCTAATTTTGAAACTTACCCTGTAACTGTCAGTTTCTTTTTCTGGGAAAAATAATAATTATATATATATATAAAATCTATTTATAGACTTTAATAGATCCTCAAAGTAATTTCATTCATTACAACAGGGCAGTTTCTTGGTGAATTCAACCTAATCCCTTCACCAGTGATGTTTATTCATTTTTATTCAGCTTGATTAGCTCACCAATTTTAAACTCCTCTACATGTGCTCTGAAATATATTTTGTGGGTAAGATATATTATTAACGTGCCCTTCACCGGGAAAACCTTAGCACACAGTTCAGAGGAAAAAAACCAAGCAAACAGTACATCACCAGTAAAGCATCCTCCTCAATACACACAGAAAACAAACAGAAATCTTTTTTCCATATGTCTGCATACTGTCAAGGAATCCTTCTCTCACATGACACATCAAAATAAAACCCATCCACCTCAGGGACAATAAATCTTTCCCCCCCTCTTGTTCTTACCCTTCATAAAGAGAGAGATTGTATTCCTGTATCAAATAAAGTAATTATGCTTTGTTCTGACAGGGATGTCATCATCTCTTTCCTTCTGATGCTTTCGTAAGCTTCATTGATTTCTCAATATTGATACAGGAGAAGGAAATGGAAACAGATTAACGTGCAGTATCAACTGCTTTGAATTATCTATAGCTGCATACTGGTTCAGTGGCATCTTGGAGGCTGCCACCTTAAATGAGAACCATCCTTGGTAGCAATCAGTCAGGATCTGGGTGGTATACCTCCCCAAAACAGAATCTTTACTGCTGACTCTCAAGAGACGCAACACAGAATCAGATCCAAAAAAAACACTGACTCAAATGAGTATGAATTCCTCTCACTAAAACATTTTAAACTCAAACACTGGGTTCGAGTGCTGTTTCCCTGTGTGACTCCTTTTACCAATTCATAGATTTTTCCATTCACTTATCTCATTCTCACTGCAAAAACTATTATCAACTTTTCCAATGTTTGCATTGTTCTTTTCCTTCTATATTCTCCTTACTCATGCAAAGCTTGACTTCTTTCTTTAAAAAATGGTCTCTTCTGGTAACGTGAGGCCCTTCACCCCAGACTATTAAAGTCTTGTTTAGTATTTACCTCATACTTGGATGCCAAATTCTCTTAACTCCTATAGTATTTTCTAGGTTAACAGTAAAAAAACTTCACATTTTTTTCCTAAAAAAGCACCCTAAATACTTGTGTTCCATCTAAATTATTTTTCAAGCTCTTCACCTTTCTGCCCCTTCTAAGAAAATGTAAAATGGTATTCCGTAATTGAAACAATGATTCACTGGGGCAATATGTTAATGCAATGTTTAAATGATAATGACCGTAGTGACACAAATGCAAAGGGAAATGTATGCACACATTCTCCACACTGCATTCAATTCATGAACAGACTGCAGCTGACAACCTTGTATTTATTTTAAGAAAACTTAGCAGTCATACTTCTGTACTCCTTGATAAAGGTAGTATGTTTTTTAAATGCATACTGGAGTCCATTATCATCTAAAGCCACGCTAAAAGCTGACAAATTAAACCTGCCAGCTATGCATATATTAAATTCCCTCTAATTCTCTCAACCTACTACATGCACAAACTAATTACATTATTTTTAAATACTTCTGTGTGCATATGTGTCTCAATCTAATAATTTTCTGCCAGGTGCACCGCAGCAAGCCAAAGAATAGCATTAACTAATTCACAAAACTGTTGTACACAGCATTTACTGAAGTAAAATTTCTCTTTCCTCTGTTTTTGACACCCCCGTGACTGCACTGCAGAACTGCTCTAACCGCTGCACTTACAGGTGACAACATGCTGATATCTTATTTAAATTCTGCAAGGGCACCATCTGCCCTGTATTTGAGCTATGAGGCTGGAATGCTTACTATTCCAAGACAGCCAAGAGGTGTTTTGGAGAAGAGGATGTAAATTGTGTGTGGGAGGAAAGACTAGGTTTCATTTGCTTGGAAAATTCTATTGCACTCCGAAGAAACAAAGCAGACTTCAAAATAGTCTTGGTCAACCACTGAACCTCTTGTCCAGCTGCTTAACCTCTACAAGCAATGCTGCCACAGCTTACTAGGTGGTTCTTCCAGAACATGACTCTCAGCATAAAATGCTACCATTAATAATTATTTTCTTGTCAGTAACAATAATCTATCAAATCTCTTAAATGCCCACCCCTTCCCCTTATTCACCACCTCCTGAACATGATACTGGAGCCCTTAACATACTTGTATGTAAATTGGTACAGCCTGATCCCTCACTTAGCCAGCAACATCCATTTCCATTGCCTATTTACCCTTTCCTCCGCAAACACATTCATGCTATCTTTCACACTGCATTATGGACAAACTAAAACAAAACGCTTCCAGGCTCGTCTGCAATGCCACTTCTCAACACTCTTTTTCTCATCCTTTTTCAGTATCTACCATGACAGCTCCTGCAACGTACTGATTGTATACACACGGAGGGTTTGCAGCAATTTCCGTTATTTACGTAGCATTCAGATCTTTTCATTAAAAAGATAGAATCAGACAAGATGCAGCTGTTCACAGAGCTGGCTTATGAAAACATTCTTTTCTCTGCCTTTTACTACATTAGCTCTCCATTGCATCTCCAAGCACAAGTTGTAAGAACTCTCTCTTCCCATCTTAAACACTGAAATAGCTCTTGTCTTGCCTTAACAGTCCTGACAAGCCTCACCTGGGGCCTCCATACCCACCTCTGCCCATAGGCCCTGGAGGTCTAAGCCCAGACCAGGGCCACCCGTCTCTGCCTGAGCTAGGCTGCCACAGTGTTGGTCTCTGGCTCTGTCACAGCCACGGGCCCTGTTGATCCCAACCCTGCCCTTGGACCTGTCTCATCACTGTGAGTTTGTGTGATGATCCTGGCTCGATTGAACCTGACCACAGCCTTGCTCTGGCACTGTGTGCAGCCCGCCCTGGCTGGCTGGGACCCTGCCCCAACAGCTGTGCGCCCCCTCTTCAGGTCACCAGCCTTAAGCAGCAGCCAGCACTCACTGTGCCCTACCAGCCCTAACAGCAAGGACTGTTACCTGATTCTTCCGCTGTGAGTAAGATTTCTAGGCCGGATTTTAATGTGGTTCATTAAAAATAAGAAAATTACTTCCCAAGCAATAAGTAGGCAAAGCAGTTCCAACTGCAATACTGAATTTAGACCAGTATTTCTCTGGAAACTGACAAACCCCTTATGCTGAGTTTGTATAGTGACTGGCACAGCAGGGGCTATGAGAAGCACTATGCTAATATGAATAAGTAATAATGCAACTCTGGAAATTCAAAAAGGACCTCATCCTTCATTTATGTGAGCTTGAAGCCCGTTATTGAGATGTTCATATTAAAAAAAACTATACCGACAAATCGGAAAATTTACAAGTGCTCTATTATGTGAGCACTCTGTAAGCAAAGCTCTAGCTGGTGGCACTGAACCGCACTGTCAATGCTGGAGAAAAAATTGTCACTGTTTTCTTACATTCTGTGAATGTAGATGAAGCACTTCTTTTAAAAGAAGTCATTCTTGTTTTTATCTCACCTGGTGGCTTCACCCATGTTACTCACAGCTTGCAGATTGTCCTGTGCTAAACTTGCAAGGTTTCTCACATTTGAAATCTACCAGCTGCCAGAATTATACATAAAACCAATGCCTCACACCACACAGCAAGATTTATCAACAAGACATTTCTCTCACTTTTCAACTAGTCATCTGAATAATAGCTAAGAGGTTCACTTACAAGAACTGTAAGAAAATTTAAAATGTAGGTATTCCACCTCAGAAATGTGTAAAACTTTCCTAGGGCAGAAGATTCCTGACTACAGTAGCACCAAAGGGTGTGCTGCAAAAAAAATGCAGAGGGCCACTGCATTAGCACACAAAGCAGTAAGCTTTAGCATTGGCCTTATTTAAGTTTTAATTATATTTTACTCCATCTTCTTCAAAAAGTCACACGTTACAGAAGCTGTGAATTCACTCAGGCCTAGGGAAACTACAAAGACTGTAGAATCACAGAATGGTCAGTCGGAAGGGACCTCTGGAGACCAGCTAGTCCAACTGCCCCATGTTTAAAGCAGAAGTAATAGGAGATCATTATTTATGGTAACCAATCCTTTTTATGTCTCATACTCTTCCATCTTAAATCGTATTCAAACATGAACGTCAGCAAGAAATCTATCTCACTTTTAGTTCTGGTATATAGATAAACATCATTAGGATGAAAAAAAGATCAGAACATGGATAGCATTTTTTTTTTTTTTTAAGAACCAACAAGACAGCTAACTCGGCAAACAATTTTTCTATGTATTCTCAAGAGCTTGGAGATTTCCACAGTATATCTTTTCCAGCAGTTACTTTTGTCCATGGCTGCTGCTTTTTGCAGTATAAAGGACAAGGAGGAGAAAAGCTTGGCTGTCCCCAAGCTTTTGATGGGTTCCTTCAGAAGGAAAGTTCTGAATGTCACCTACAATCATTCTCGCCATGAAAGCTAAATTTCACATTCTCTTAGGTCAAAATGTGAAGCCAGCTACAAACTGATTTAGGAGTCCTGCAAGTTATACAAATGAATAAACAAGTAGTAACATCTTATTTAAGTTTACTAATTTGTTTTAGGTTTCTTTACCGAAAAGCAACAAGACAGAATGTTTTATACTTTACTTTCACTATCAGCATTGCTCTGATGCCCGAGAGAAAGTTTCGTAAAGAAATGTTCAAAGGAAACTCCTTTAAAACTGATTATTTCTAATTGGCTTTAATCTTTTATCATTGTTGGGAATTATTATGTTGGTTGTGATTTTGTTTATTTGTGGTTTGGTTTTGGTTGTTTATTTTTATTGAAGTGAGATTAGAAAATAACTTCAGTTTCAAAAAAGAAAATTCTGGCCTCAAACACTCATCCAAAGACTGAAGCCCATTTTTAAAATTGTAACTTAGCATTGCAGTCTCTTACATAGTGAGGAACAGGAATCCCTTCCTTAAAGAAACTCTGTTCCAGAAATTCACAGCTGTTTTCCTGGGTCCAGATAAAGCATTAAATGTGAAAATTGCTGCTGCAGCTGGGAATCACCATGAAGGTGCCCCTCTGGCAGCAGCAACTTTCAATTTCATTGAAATGTACAGAATCTAATGGCAACATTCAGCTGTTCTTCGCAAGGACAGCTGTAGTGAGAGTATTTTATGGAACTATTTCATATTTTCCCAATTTTTTTTAAGTTTAAATTATAAACTTTGCAAGTCCATATATGATACTGTGTATCTTACTCATAAACCCCTGTTAGGCCCTGCTACCAATCAAAGGTATTTCAGTAAGATTATTTATAAATTGCAATCCCAAGAGAAATTAGGACACCATCAAAAGAAAATTGTTATCAACTTTGCAATCCAAGTATTTTGGCAGATCTGACTCAACAGACAAAACGTGAAGTCTTTCCCCTTTATCTCTCCCTCTTATACTCCCTCTTTAGCTAGTATATTTTTAGAAATTTTTTTTCCCCAAGACTGCGCTAGTAACCTGAAGCAAAGCAACACATCCCCCATGTTAGAAAGTCTGGAACACATTGAAAACAACTAGCATTACAATGACAGACACAGAAAAACTTTACAAAGAAAATCACTATACATCAGAATCCAGTCTTCGTGCCCCAGAAGACATCAGCATGAGTTATAGTCACAAATTCTGTGTCAGAACTGAAATCTGGAGATTTTAAGCTACATATTTTTACTGATGAAAAGATGATGAGCGTAAGCTTGTCACGAAAGAAAATTATACCGCTAATCGCAATACAGGATAAAAGTGAACAGTGACAGTGGCTTGTGTTGCCAATGGCAGCAGAATTTAGCCTAGATGATGTACATGGATAATACAACACTAGAAAAGCAGTAATAGGTTTAAGTACAAAAAAGCTACACTATACAAAGAGAAATTTAGAGATAGAAAAATTTACTGGGGAAAATAAACAGTTTGCAAATTTGTGTGCTGGGAGCAGAAATTTTAAGGCTCATGGGGATATAACTAAATCAGGAGTTTTGCATACACAAGAGTTAGCTGAGGCCTGACTTCTGACTGATTTGTGTTTCAGCTGACCGCAAGCTGCAACCGAAATAAATCTTTTCTGCTCTCAGGGCATTTAATGGTTCCCTGCTCCCAGCCCCACACCCCTCACTCCCCAAAGTTGAGTTCTCTATTACATAATAATACAAAAGGTTTTCTCACTGGAGACACAAACTGGGGCTTATTTCTTTTCAGCTTTTTCACAAACCTAGAAAAAAAAAACCTTAATAATCTTAGGGACAAGTTATGCCTCTCTAAGTTTGGCTGAAGGTGGCCAGTGGGTTCTGAATGTATTAAATGAGGACAGACCACAAGACATGACTGCATAGATCTGTTTTCCCTAGGAAATCAAGTTAGCAAGAACAGTAATACAGAAGCTGGATACTTTCTTTCTGCTCCCTTGTGTTAAGTGCTCTGTTTATTTTCAGTTGTATGTAGGACTAAGATGTTGGTATTATCCCATTATTGGGATTTGTTAATATATTTTAATGTATCATCATCATCCAATAGACTGTAAAGTCTATTTATTTAGGCAGTGAGTCTGAACACTCAGTCCAAGCTTCTGGCAGAATTTTTTTTCCTGAAGGTTAAATGGCATCTTTCCAAATTGCACCTTGGCAGCGACTTTGGCTGTGCTTAGACCTATGGGATTTCACTCTTTTTGTATTTCTAAGTCATTAAACAACAATAAAATCTTTATGATATCAAATGTCTTGAATTTTACAACAATTATTCTAGTAGTATGATGATAACATAGTTTATAATGTGTTCTAAATCCTGCTCTTACATGCTGTATTACCTTTCAACTTAAGTGTCAACAGTCTCAAGGCTTTACATAGTGACAACAGGTACTCTGTAAATTCCGAGTGTAGGACCTTCCTACAACAGGACAGCATGTGTTTTGATACCAGTCCTTACCATAAATAAGAGAATATAGCAACTGGTATAGAATTTTTTAAGCTTGTTTGCAAAGGTTGGAATAATGCAGTAATAGCTAAGACTAACTGAAACACCTGTATACATGCTAAGATAAGACAGGTTTATTTATAGCAACTTCATAGCAAATAAAAAAAAATATTCTAGGGGACATAGGTGACAAAGAATTACATTTTCAATTCTAGTGTTCAAAAGCCAGCTACTGAAATAAGTTCCTCCTCTCCCAAGTGCCTCCTGTGCAAGCCTAAAGCAGTTAAAAGATTATTTTCAGACTTAAACTCCAAACACAGACTTAAAAATGTTTAAAATTAACTATTTCTGATGCCACTAAAACGGAAGCATACTACCTACTAAACTAATAAACATGAACCTTCCTGGCTGTTAGGCTTGTGCACTTCGATGGAGACGCAAGAGCATGGTTTGGAATACCTGAACGCTCAGCCATTAAAGTAAACAGGGGATACATTTAAACCTCAGTTCATTTGTCAGCCTGACAGCAGCTGGAAGATTTCTGCATGCAAAACAGAGGAGCATCTGGCTATCAAGAATATTTAAGACCTTACCTATTGATCTCTTTCATCGGCTTAAATTAACTCAAGATGTTAAGATGCCAAAAAATAGTGATTAAAGATCCCATGTAATAACCCCAAAGTCCCAATAAGCAGCAAGGGTAAGATGATGTGAATACTATGAAACAAAACAGCAGCAGAGCTCCCAAATAACTGATTGAAAGCCTGGAAAGACCGGAAACTGGACTGCCAGAAATGGAGGACAGAATGGCTCATTAAGAGAGAAAGTGTGAGAGAGAATACATTTTATTACTTTGTCAAGGAGGACTTTAAGGTGGAAATTGTTGCAAGGACAGAGAAGCAACTAGAAGACGGGGAAATGTGTTTGTGATTCTACTACACGTTTAAAAACAAAAAGATCAAGACACACCATTACAAGTATAAGCTAGGTGTACTTCTAATAAGGATCTATAGTCTGTGCAAAACTCAGTTTTCACATACTAAATCCCTGCAGCAGATTAAAGTTAGAAACTGGAGGGCTTCACAATGTAAAACAACATATATTGCTAGACTAAGTAGGCAACTTAAAGATACAATCCTTATCTTACCTTTACTCATTTACAAGAGAGCAGGACAAAAATCTGGTCCCCAACACCTACTCCTATCCTTCTAGAAACTATTCAAGTATAGAAAGGACACTATCTTTATCCTGTACCTTTCTTCCCTTTTTAGTACTAACACAGAAAATTTAAGGCTTGAAAATGAGATGTAAATAGAAATAGCTATTATTCTATGTCATGAGCGAAGAGATGACATTAGAGGAGAAGCTGTTCACACTAGAAGCCAGACTAAATTAAGTCCTGACCTACACCATACTTCCATGCTATCAGAATCTGGCTCCATGCCAGGTAGTCTCAATGTCAGCACCGCAATCTAAATTCGGCTATTAAAAAATATCCTTACCCATAGAAAACAAGGAAAGCAACACACAATTGTTGATAACCTTGCTAAGTTTACAGAAAAGTAAAGAAGCGTTATTTTAGTAGATGAAACATCTAATGCCATTAAGATTGTGTAATACATAACTTTAAATCCACCAGTAAAAGAGCAGCAGCAATTTCCAGTCAAAGCTGTAATTTCACCTTGTCTTTCTAAGGTCATTTAAGTCTCATTCCCACAGTGAGACTTATTATTCACTTTGTGGCTCTGCCTAGGTACAGAGTGGGGACTGAGACAATGAGCTAAAAGATGAGAGCAGAGGAAGAAGAGAAGGAAAAGTTCTTTTCTTGTTGTTGTGGTTTTTTAAGAAACATTTGACTAATGCTTTGAATCATCTGTCTAAAATCATTAGACTAAAAAGTATTAAAGTACGATTGACCAGCACTACAAATGCAATACTGAGTTTTAAACCACACACATGCTTATTTGTCTGATCACAACCATCTATGGAAAGATCTCATCTCCCTGTTCCTGACTACACCCTCAACACTGCAGACCAATAAAGGTCTATACTGATAAAAGCTATTTCTATGCCAGTACAGCTGCAAAGCATATTTCATAGCTGCCAAATGTGAACACAACCTCCTCCCATCAAGGTGATTCAAGGTTCATAGAAAAACTTAAGAGACAAAAATCGCAATGAAAAACTTCACCAGGGAGGTCAGGAGATCATTTAGGCAAAACTCATACCTCAGAAAACCACAAGAGTCCAAATGGGGGTGCTGAACAACCTGTATGTCCTCCTCATAGCAACTTTTACAAACGGGAAAGCTATCATCAACTCCCTTAAGGCTTCTCTTTTTTGAATTAAATATCAACCTAAACCTTTTCTCATAGACTAGTTCATTAAAAAAAAAAGAGCAAAATTTGAGAAAGAAACCAGAGAGAAGTTGAGAAGTACTGATTGATGGAAAAAATAAAGCTATGAAATTTAAGCAAAACCTTCTGGTTCCCTAACTCTTTAGCCATCGTCAGAAAAAAAACGAACACTCAACCCAAAACAAAATCACCCATCCCTGAGAATCAAGAAATCTTAATTAACTTGGTCTGGAGCATTCAGAGACCCTGTGATGACTCATTTACTTAATCTCATTGAGGAAATTACAGAAATCAAGTATGATAACTTAGAATTTAAAAATACTCATTAAAATGTAATGTATAAATGCATTTTCACTACTCCAAAAAGCTCGTACTGAAAAAAAAGAATTTAGAAATGTGTTCCAATAAAGATTAATTGACAGTAGGAGAACACAGCAAAAACAGTTTTACAAAGTTTAACTGCATCAAAGATTGAAATGGCATGCGAACATCCAGCGTGGGAACAATGAATTGGCGCTCAACCTTAGAATTACTGGCAACTCCAAGGGAAAATTTAAATCAAATAACCTAAGCTTCAATTTCCTTGATAAGAAAAGGCAAAACGTGGGTTCATTAAGTTAAAAAACAAACAAACAAACAAACCCTGGACAAGAAGATCTGAGAATATTATCAAGACACGGGCAGTATCAGAAACCCAAAACCTATTCCTTGGAAGTTCTAAGACAGGATGTTGTATCCAGGAGGGCACTATCACTATGCCTCTTTGGACTGATCTCTTCTCATCTTGTGTGGGCTTATGAATTTTTAGAAGCAACTCCTGTAGGACTTTTGCCAGACGTCAAGTCATATGCTCTTAGCCCAAACATGCTGGCAACAATTTGGCGGTAATACTAACATGTACCTGAAAATTCCTTGTGAGAAATGCAGCGAGTAACAATTCTAATGACTTTGTAGACGGACAGGTCACCCACTGTGTCACCAATGTTATAGAAGAGGATAAGCATAAGAGGGGGTGTGTGTGTGTAAATCACAACTTCTGGAAAAAGTATGTTTTGGTTTCACCCATACCGCCCTCAGCATAAATTTGTGAAACTGTCCTAAAAAAACACAACATCTGATCTACATCCAGAGAGATTAGAAGAACATACAGTTAGTGAAGCATCTACTCTGTGTGTGCCATTCCTGGTTCACTCATTCTAGGACTGATCTATGGCATTGAAAAACAGAGTTTATGTATTGTTTCATCCCAGGCAGGGTAGTTCTCAGCTGCATGGAACTGAATACAAAGAATTCATGGCACTAGTTGATCATGTTATTTCAGAAAGGCTTTTCTTTCGTTGGCTGCTCGCTTGTTTTATAAGGATTAGCATCTTTATTTTAAAGGTTTTAGATGTTAAATACATAAAGGAAATGTGTACACAAACAGTACAATTTTGCAACCGGTACTTCTGTTACTATCCTCTTGCACGTTGACATGGGAGGGACTTCAGATACAGCAAAGCCCCTACAAGACGCTAGATAGGATTTTCTATTCCTTTTCCATTTGGAGGAGTGAATGCTTGCTTCTAATACAGACACAAATGACCCACTGCACCTGCAAAACAGTGCCCGTCTTCTTGAAGAAGGCAATCTCAACTGTAGATGTCTGAGAAACTTCAGTGAGAGTATAAAAAAAAAATGTGCAAACTGAAATTGCTACAAGGAAGAAACAGCAGTTCTTTCCCAGCAGGGATGTCAGTATGCAATGAGAACGAGTCATTATGATGCAGCTCTGTGATTCAGACAATTCAAAGCCACTCTGGGACATCAGACCACCAACATATTTTTGCTCTGTGTGAATCCATACAAAGACAAAAAGTATTCTCCAGCTCTTAATAGACTCCCACATCTAACAACTTTCTGATAAGTTTTTACTTTTTTTTTTTCCCCTCCTCCAATTTTGTTATTGTAAATCTATTTTTTGCCAACTTCTGATCCTTAGTAAAGTGACTATATTTGTTGCAGGCCAGTCTTTATCAGTAAAGCTAGGGGTACACTACACAGCCAAATAGAACCTTAGGCAATTCAAATGTCCTAAAACCAAGACTCAAGACTAGATAAGGACAAAAAAAAAAAAAAAAGAAAAAGAAAAAATAACTGATTTGCCTTTAACATTTTTTTTTATTCATAAAGCTGAACAAGAAGAGGTCTTTCTCTGAGATGCAACATAAGTCTAAAGCAACTGTTTTTAAGTGAGCAGGTTAAGGACAATATGAATATTTTTCTCTATTCTCATGTTCAAAGTACAGTCACAATGCCCTGTAATTTATTTTGTGGCAGAACATAAATTAACATGTAGACATGGACTAATCCCTTAATATTTTCTAATCTATTTTTATTAATAAATTGCTACAATTAGCCTTTGAACAGAATGGATGTATAATAGATCATCAGAGTTCAGGCACACAACAAGATATAAAAAATGATTTCTCACCATGTGCATTTCTAGTCTGCTCTCTAGTCATAACCCTGCTAGAATGTTCCTTAACCTACAACAGCAGAAAGAAGACAGACTTTTCCAAAGCAACAAAAGCAAGGCATAGTTCTACCAATGAGAAGAACTGTTAGAAAACCTATGGGAACTTACTTTCATCCTATTTGCCACAGGAAACCTGGAAAGGGACTGGAATACAACAAATACCATTCACTTTACACAGGATCTGAAAGATTGTACATAAGTTACATTTTTTAATGTAATGTGTAACAACCAGTTCAAGTTTTAATGCAACTTTTCAATGAAAGTCAAATCCTGATCTTATCAATACCAAGATTTCTGCCTGTGGAAAATAAGAGAGTTGTGAATGACACCAACAGATTTCCTGATGTTTGTGGAGTCTAACGATTAGCAACTGTGCACAATGAATGAAAAAATCTCAAGTGCATCACAGATGCTGGCAGTACATAGAAAAGTTTTGAGATCTGAAGAATCTTTTGGTCACCTTCAGGACTGTAAAAGAATGGGTTTCCAACTCTCTGGAAACCTGCTCAGAACGTATCGGAGTTTCTCCTTTGGGCAGCCAAGAGAAATGAACAGCTCAGCAGAGGCAGTCATGAAGGACAGGGAAATGAGTCATCCTAGTCCACTGTTAATTATCAGTCCACCTCATCAGTCCTTCACTGTGTCAAATTATAAGTATACAGTAAACATTGACAGGCATTTTGAGGCAGATTTTGAAAGAGGACATTTACCTTGGTTTTGTTCTTCCCAGGACAGATAATCCTCAAAGCAGCTAGTAGTTTCAAAGATTTAGGGAGAAACTCACGGAGAATATGAAAATTCATTTTAGTGCAAATTTCAGGTTGCTAAAGGCCTGTCAGACCCATTGATGTTTTAAGTGTGAATATTCTCTCTCCATCTAATTCCCTCCATGAAGATCTAGTTATTCATTTTGTCAGCAGCTTTTTCTTCACAACTTCTAACATTTGCAGTTAGTTTTGCCTACCTCAACCTTTGGAGGACCAACAGCATCCTCAGTGAGGCTCTGTGTTATTCAAAATAATGTTTGAAAATACTGTCAGACATTAACTTGTCATAAATATTGCACAAGCAATTATCTAGATTAGATTTACTAGAAAAACTGAATTTCTGTCATTTCCAGGCACTTCCAGAATTTGAGGCCTCCTCCCGTAACACTTGGTGCTCACACACTCTTTATTCCTCCGTTATTATAATTCTATCATATTGCAACACTATGCTGAACTTTTACTTACGCAAATCCAAAAATGCATTAATGATTAATCACATTATAATTTAACTTGTGTTTTTCAGAATCTAAGACAAAAAGCTGAGGAGAACTGCTTATTACATCATTGTAAAAATACTCACAAAAACATATCCGGTGTTTTTCTGTTTATTCACATGGAATATTCTGTAATTAACACACACACCTTTCATCCACAGTAGTCACCAAATCTTACATTATAAAATAGGCATGACCAATGATCCTTATTCTCCAAGACACACACCAAATCTTACTGAGATCAAAAGTCACAGAGGTACTCAGACTTTGGAGGACCAACATAAAAAGCAGCACTAGAAGTGATTTTGAAGCATAGTTGGAACTGACTACTGAAGAGCTTCACTGATACCTGGTAAAAGACGATATGCTAGGTATTCAACCAGGTTCTCAGAATATGAAACTCGTCACCCCTTCATCGTTTACTGCCTGTTGTAATCAGTGTTTCTGATTAACCTACCAGTCTCATGGCGACAGAGTCTCACAGGGGTGGCACAGTATAAGTGTAGTAGCCACCTGAACTTGTTGTGAGACACGTGCATACCAAGAACCAGAACTGTCCCTTCTTTTATGAAAATGTGAGGTCATCTCAAAACCATATTTTTGTTTACAGGTGTTTGTATGCTTTTAACACTTTGTTCAGAAATATAATCATGTTACTGAGTGAAAAAAAGAGATTGAAGTTATCATGTAACTTTAATACAAGATTCTATTTCTTCCAGATAAAAATTTCTGTTTAATGTAATGTGATTGGAACCAATTTTGTTCAGCTTGCTTTCTCTGGACCAACAAGAGAAACCAATGACTGAAAGACCTTTAATATTTAAAACAAAACAAAAAAAAATCTCGTCTTATATCCTTCTCTCTTTTTTAAGCTAGCAAAGAAAGACAGGTAATATTGCTGAATCAAAAACTAAGACATCATGACATAATGATTCTGTGAGAGCTCATTTAAGAGGGAATTAAACCATTTCCAAATTCAGGCATGATATAACATGTTTATTTAATGAAAGAGTAATTTCTGAATCCTTTCTTGAACAGTAAATCGAATTATTTTCACATAAGCTTTGGTTTCTTCATCTGAAAACACACAGATGCTCTATAGTTGGCGCAGATCAAATTTCTGCTAATTAACCAGACAAGAATTAGTTTATAAAAGTTCAGATGAGGTATGTTCTGATGTGACAGAAAGAGGAACAAAGAAGGAACAGATAAACATTTGCTAAATGTACAGCAAATATATATTCACGAAACTCAGGAAAGACAACAGTAAATGAATGGCTAAATTTAAGAAAGACTAACCTATTAGGGATAGGAAGACTGCACCTCAGATCTCACAATTTTGTTTTACAGATAGTATATATTTACTTGTGACCTACGATATCTTTGTCTAGTTATTTACTGATCTTGGGTATCATACAAAAAGAGATACAGTAATATTAGCATATAGTATTTTGTAAGTGATCAGTGAAAATCAATGCCAGTGCTTTTAGTAGAGTCACCATAATACCAGAGAAGAGCTGTCAGGGCTATTTGCAACTGGCTGCATTCTTTGTTGTACATTCTCAGAAAGTGGTTTAAATCACTCACTCTTTTCTTGTTGTGCGGTGGCCTATACTACCTCTCCCTGTTACTGCTTTTTAAAGTTGTTAGTAAGAGAAGAATTTCCTAACCGCTGTTATTTCAGCACATTAGAAGTGTAGCTTCTCTACCTCCACCTCTCTGAGCAGTGACTGTGTTATTCAGGGTCTGGAGGAAGCAAAAGCATAAGTTGGCAAACTGGTCAGACCTGAGAGAATCAATGGATACAATGCTAGTTTGTGAATGCAGTGAAGCAACCGTAAGTCAAATATCACATCAGTCCCTGCTATTGAGATATACTACTAGCAGGTCCTAACAGCTGTATAATAATTGTTATTCTTTTGCCTTAGTCACCTCTAGACTGTAAGTTTGTGTTTATTTTTAAATTGCAAATGTAATTGGAAAAGCTGTAGGTATGCTGGAAGCTTTCTGAGGGACTGCCTCTCTCCTTAACAGCGAGGGCCTGTGCGTTAACTCAGCAAAACTGAAGAATATAGTCTGAACATGTAGCTGATGTCTTTTGGGTGCCACTAAGCTTTCAACAAGCTTGAAGTATGTTTCTGATGTTGTAACTCAAGGTGATGCAACCTTAAATATGATGATTCACAAAGAGTAACTGCTTATCAGGATACAGCTTGACTGAACTAATAGACACAAAGTCAAGCAAAGCTGATAGAATTGCCCAACACAAGCCTTCCAGCTCTCCTCCTCTCACCACATAGGTCAAATACTCTGCTGAATTGCTTAAGTTTGGTTACAATCTTGCAAGCTTTCATCCTGCTATACCAATGAGTGGGTTTTTTCTTCAACAACTCCTCCCCTTTCCACACTCTTTCAAACAGCAAATCAACTATTATTCAAAAATGGCATACAACACAATTGCTTCTTTCTTCAGCTGTACCAAAGACCTTGCACACAGAACTGAGGATAAATTTAACATTCATGTAACAGCAGATTTTACAAAGAGCAGCTCATTGTTCAAAATGTCATAATAAATGCACATGCTAATAATAATTACTTTAAACTTACCAAATCTTTTTTTTTTTTTGCAGGTAGCGGGTTTTTGGTAGTCCACAACAAGATCATCTGTTTCAAAAGGCTTTAGGAAAAAACCTGCAATGGAAGACAAATACTGCATCAAAACAGCAGCACAGATACCTTGCAAGAAGACATTACATGTGCTAGTTCAGATACCACAGTAGCAGAACACTTCCATATAGAAAATTTTCTTACACTCTTGTAAGAAAATTAAAAATGGTTATTCTCTGAAAACTCTTGTACCAGGTTTGATTATCTACTTTCTGCTTAAAAATAATAACCACTATGCTAAAATCTTGAGTCAGCACTACACAGTATTGCAAAAGGCTTGCCTCCCTTTGAGCCAGCTGGCAGAAGTAATTGTTAAATGCAAACAGAACTTGTTGACTATTCTTTGAGAAATACACATATATTCTTCAAATCATTTAGAGAATCAAGCTTAAGCAGCAGACTTTGGTAAGTCTGCGGCAAATGGTGACTGGTAAACAACCAAAACCAAAAAAAAGCAGTAACAGTTCCATCTTCCACGACTGTCAGTCAGGTGTGCAGGAAGTCCTGCTGGTGGTACTCCTGTCCACATAACTGCCATAGTTTCTAGATGCCTCCAGAACTAAATTGTAAGGGTAAGAAACCCACACATTAGGGGAACTGGCAGAGGTGAGAAAGACAGCAAAATAATCCTTGGTTTTATTAAGTAATTATCTTTACCAACTATTTACTCCCAGAACATTTTACTTTACCGCTTTTCCCTGAAAATAAAAATCAGAAAGCCTCACAACAGGATTTTTTTATGTTAGTATTATCAACAGACGATACAAATGTATTTTTCATTTAGTTGTATTTTGACATATATTCTGAAGTCCCTGCAAAAAAAAAAAAAAAAAAAAAAAAAAAAAGCTGGTGGTGAAAGAGAGTGTTATTTTACATTTTAGTTAGACCTCACTTCAGAATTTATTCATTTAATTTTTGAAAATCTACGTATATTTAATGCAAGTCTATTACTTGGAAGGTAAAGAAACTTGTTACCGTATGTTACATTTAAACATAAAGGATCATCCTAATTCCTATTGTGGTTTTCATACAGAATCACAATTCTATTGCCATATGCACAGAGATAGCAAGTAAAATTGTTTTGATTTCAGACATTCTGCTTTTAACAGTGAATTTCATGAAATAAGCTTCATGAATTTCATGAGTTTTCTAACACAGTACATGGAAACTGAATTATTTACTATGTTCTAAGAATTTCTGTAACACATTGCTTCCGGAATGAACACTCATTTTTCGTTTGCAGTTCCTGGAGCTGACAGTGAGTTGATGGCTATCTATTAACTACAGAAATTTCTATCAAATTCCTTGTCAAAACAGAATGGATTGTTTCAGGTCAGAAAATAAGTTTTAAAGCAGTATTTTTATTTAACTGCATTTTAGTCTTATAAATCTGATTAAAATTGAATTTGAAATGAACAGCCTGTATATTAAAGCCCAAACAGGCAATAACTTATTACAGTCAGCTAAAAAGCTACATTAAGTCTTCCTCAAATTTTAACAATTATGTTAGACATGGAAGCACAATGAAAAGACTTCTAACTTTTGAAGAATAACAAAGTAAGTTGGAAGAATACTCCATTTCATGACACTACACACTGCACCCTATTGCGAAATGAATTACAACCTTCACAGTACAGGCATATTCAGAACATTCATCTTTGCACATCAAGAACTTGCCCCCTGCTGTGATGGCCTTCTTGTTTCTGACTTGAGTACCTTCAAGAGAACATTTTTACTGTTTCAACTGTTTCAATTTTGAACGAGCAAGAAGTCACAGCCTTTTTTCTCTCCTCTTCCGATGTACATGCACATGGCAGAAGCAAAAAGCTCAGAAACAACGGGACAGAATTACGTTCCTACAATTATCTAGACAGATACTAAGCACAGGGACAGACCAAAGCATGGTCCTAATCTCCTCTTAGAATCATAGAATCGTTTAGGTTGGGAAAGACCTTTAAGACCATTGAGTCCAACCATTGTCCCAGGGCTGCCAAGCCACCACCGAACCATGTCCCCAAGTGCCACATCCAGTGTGTTCTGAACACTCCAGGGACCAAGCACTTGGCCTCGCTAAGCCAATTCAGCCACACGCCGTGCCCGCACCACCTCCAGATACACGGGCACCCTGGCCGGGCCTGCTCCAAACATATCCCACCTGGATACCAGGCACACTTCACATTTCCTCTCTTAACCTACTTCAAACCTGAAACACCACCGGTTTCCTCACCTACGCAGCTGAAAAATTGGTTTTACACATTCTCACTTCCCAACCTTGTGCGAACGTCGCCTGAGAGACAACACGAGGCACCTGTCGCCCCGCGGGCTGGGGAACTCAGCTGGGAGCGGCCGCGGAGGCCGGCTCGCGGAGCCCCGGGGGAAAACCCCGAGGGGGAGCCCCTCGGCCGGCCCCTGCCGCTCTGCCCGGGGCTCTCACGGAGGGCCCTGCCCCCGCTCGCCTCACAGCCTGGCGCCGTGCGCGCGTGGGAACCCGCCGGCCCTGCCCGCCGCGGCACCTGGCGGGGGCGGAGCTCGGAGCTCCCCACCCTGCCCCGCGCACGTGGGGCTCCCGCCAAGGCGCGCCCGCGCGGTGCGGAAAGGGGCGGAGCAGTGGGGAGGCCGCGCGTGCGCGCGCCTCCTCCCGCCTCCCCCGCCGGCCTGCTGCCGCGCCTGCGCGGCGCCGCGTCCTCCCGGCGTGCCCCGCGACGGTGTCATGGCGGCTCCCTGCGGCCGGTTCCTGCACATGGGTTGAGGGGACGCCGGCAGCGCCTGTCAGCGCAGAGGCAGCGAGCCAGCGAGGCGGCAGTGGCGGAAAGCGGGGCGGGGAGGGCGGCGGCGCGAGTATGCTGGCTCTGGAGCGCTCCCTGCTGAGGAGCTTCCTCAGCGCGGCGGAGTCTCTGGAGTGGAAGCAGGGCGAAGTCGCGGCGGCAGGTGAGGGGAGGTCCCGGCCCGGCGCGGGGAGGGTGCCCGGCCGCTGTGCGCGACCGCTGCTGTGCGTGTCTGGAACCACCGGGATCTCGGCCGGCGCCGGGCTGGGCTGGTGCCGCGGCTGGCGGCTCCCTCCCCCCGTGCCTGCTGCGGGGGTGGTCGTGTCCCCCCTTCCCGCCCTTTTCTGCTCCTGGCCGAGCTCAGGGGGGCCGCAGCCCGGGGGAGCGCGCGCAGTGCCGCAGGCAGGGCTGAGGCGAGCGGTGCGGCTGCCGCACCGGGGCCTTCCTCAGAGTCCGGCCGCTGCCCGCTTCTTGTGGGCACTCGGGCCGCCGGGGCTTCCTTCGGCTGCCCTGTGACCCGCGAGTCAGAGTACTTGTCTGAATTTGGCCGAAAACTCGCTCTCGTAGCAAAACACGAGGAGAAAAAGTCTGGCATGAACTCCCAGGTCTGTGTTTTGTTAGTTATTTAGTCATAGTTGCTTGAGGGAGCGATGGAAAGTACTCCTTGAGGGGGCTTGGTTAGGTCGTTACTGACCCAGTGTTCCTGCAGGGAACGCAGCAGCTTTTAAAATGTAACATTGATCACGAAAAGACACTTCCATATTTCAGACAGGCTAGAAATACAGTTGCGCTCAAGTCATGTGCTGTGCTTTTTAAGACATTTAGATGTTGTAGCATATGGAAAGGCCAGTTTATCCTTACCCAGGAACTTAATTTTGGAAAAGAATAGTACAGACCTACTCAGCTCTACTTCCTTATGTTACTTTGTATTTAACACTCGTACTGTCCAGGAAGGTTAGGTGTCATGACTGACATCTGTCAGATCTGTCTCATCTTTTCACTCAGAGTTGTGTACGCTGTTTGTGGTGTGGTTTTTTGTCTTGGTTTTATTTAGTGTTCTTTTTTTTTTTAAGTAGTGTGCTTCTATAAGATGTGGGGAAGATTGTTGAAGAAAGGTGTCTTGCATTAGAGATAGAAAATGATAGGGTTTGTGACAATTCTTACATGGGCCCTTCTTATTGATGATCCTGAAACAAAATTTAAGGACTGTGACCTGGAATTTGTATGTTGTCTTATAAGAAGTTAAACACAGAATCAAAAGCAGGTTTTGTGTGCTTATAGTTATGTTACATGATTACTGGAAAGAGAAAACCTCAATATTCTTCGTTAGCATCCTCACAGCCAGTACTTATTCTACAAACTACAGCATTGCCTGTCTGGCAACTGTAATCCAGTATAAAGAAGTTGTCTCTGGTGAAAGTCTCCCCAAAGCATAGCTTGGAGAAAGTTTCTCATTATTTCTGTTCTCTGTGAGAATATGGCGTCAGCAGGGTTGCAGTATCATTACTGTGCTTTTGCATATGCCCTTCAAGGTACACCATTCAGCTGATCATTGTAAAGAACAAAAGTAAATTGTGGCCAGCGGCCTGGTCCAGAGAGATTAGAATGAGTGTCTCTCTGTCACCCATTCCTACCAAGTTGTCCATCGCTGCTCTTGTTGGTTCTGCGCTCTGTCTTCCTTTATGTCTGAAATTTAGAATGCTTATTTTAGCTGGATGAGCTTGGAGTTGGTGTTTGGTGTTCACTTTCTTGCATAGCTGCTGCTTCTGTGGATCTTTACCTGTGCTGTTGTTAAATTAGCTAGCTCGGGTACTAATACTAGTGTAGCTATAGTAATGCTTGAGTGCATGGGAGCTGCAGTCCCCAACTAGAATCACAGATTAATATTAAGGCACGTATCCTATGCAGATCTCTGCATTTACTCAGCTGCACCATTATCAGCATCTGCATCAGCTAGCCTAGAACCAGTTAGTACATCTACCTGAGTTGTAGCCACAGCTGCAGCATAGGCAGATACATATTTTTGCTCAAGAATAGAAGGTTTATACATGGTGAAGTTGTTCTGACAGCTGCTGGATTGATTGCACTGTGGCTACAGTATCTGAAGAAGGAAGATAGCTTCTGTGAAAAAAGTTGTAGCCGGGGTCAAGAGTTTGATGGGTTTGAAGCTTCTTAGGAATCAAATGTATAGCATTTCATGACTTACCTTTATCTTGAAAGGCTTCAGTGGAGAAACATTCATGGATCTAAATCCACCTTTGTAGTTACTCTGAAGAATCTAACTCCATATGCAGACTTCTCATTGAGAGAGTGAACTTACCATAGGAAAATAATTCTTTTATAAAGATAAAATCATATTGCCCATTCTTTGTGAATATTCTAAGCATTTAAAGGAAGGACTGAGTAGTTCCTGCAGATGTACATGAGAATTTATTCACTGAACTGTGCAAATACTGAACCATTTTTATTTGTTGCATTTCCCTTAAAATGGTTCTGTAGTCAGTGAAATTGTTGTCTTATCTGTACAATTTTACTGCAGCACACTCATATGTTTTGGAGGAAGAAAACTTGTGATAATTGAAGTCATCCTCAACAATTGTAGCGTATGTGCTTGAAAGGCCATCCATGTACTTTTCCTCAAATTTCAGTGCAAGTTTTTGTATTACATTCATCTGGCAGTTTGTATTTCACTATAACGTTAATACAAGTTCTGTAAAGTTTATTTGGAATGAAGTAATGCGTGCTATTGCTGTTCTTGGTTTCAGTGCAACTGCATTCAATGTAATGAAGAATCATTCTTTGAAAATTCCTTGAAAGGGGAGTGGTATATGTTTTTATTTGACTAGGTCTTGTAAGTTGTTTGAAAGTTGACACTGACTTCTATTATCTTTTTTTTTCCTCAGAAAGTGGATCACTATTGCAGTTGATTTTTGATGGAAAATATGAGGCAATATTTTCAAATTCGGCCATCCAGAATGTTTTCAGTGCATCTTCTGTGACAGAGGACAATATTGACAGTTACTTGGAGAAACAGATTCTAGCATATCTGGACCGTTCTGCAGAGGCTGATAACCTGGAAAGGTGAAAATTGTTACTTATTATATGGAAGGCTAGGAGAGGCCATGTTTTGTTTTTATGACAGACATTTTTAAAAATTTTATATGTGACACAGTACCTCCTAAATTCTTGTTCTGACAGAAAAAGAGATTTCTCAAGTTGTTCCTCCCACTCCCTTGGGGTATCAGTTCATTATCATTGTTTCTTTCACTGTATAGTATTGTGATGTGAGGGTCTGCTGAAAACACTGGCTTTATTTGCAGTGATTACCTCTGAAGCCACTGGCATAAAGAAGCCAACAAATGTAAATTCATGTTGCCATGTATCATCAAACAATTTATTAAGTTTTCTCTCTGGAATGTTGCATTACATTTATGTGACTACTACAAGTACCATGTAATGTTACTGTCTGAGCAATGCCTGTATTTCTTGGTCTCATTCATAGTAAGATTTTCTACTTTTCTTAATGTAAAATGAGTAAGGTATTACTCATGGATGCTATTCATTGCTTAATTATTTTCTTCATAAGACTTTCTCTGGTAGATTCTCTCTAATTGCACTGCATGTGCTAATTCGTGCAGTTAATGAGTCTGACTTTAGTATTTACAGTTTGCCACATCAATAATGAACAGACTGAAATCTATCCCGCAAGGGATAGTAGCAGCAGAAAACTATATGCATATGTGTATGTGTATATATATATTTGTTTATTTTAAAAGGTGAGGGTGGGGAAAAGTTCTGCTGAAAGAAGAGCAAAAGATAAGAGAAAATGAAGTAAAAATAAAGTAAGAGGAAGGTAATGTGTTGCCAATAAGTGTGGTTGAGTACAAATGCCAGTTATACTATAAGAGACTTAAAAACAAGAGTTGTTGCTAAAATATCAGAGTGGAACAAATAGTTGGAACCTCTAAAATACTGAGCTGAGACTTGTTAGTGATAGTGTGTCAAAAGCTTATCTTCTAGAGTGGTACACAGTACAGCGTGCTCTTGTTTTCTGAGTGGGAAAGTTCAGAGGTTCTTCCTGGACATTTTGTCTCTAGGTGTGGGGTGGGTTTTTTTCTTTATTTCTTACTCTGTTGTGCTGTTGCTGTTAAACATTAGCTGAAGTTTAGATGGTAACAGAGAAATTTTTAAATATTGCTAGATTCTGTCATCTTGCGATAGTTTATTCTGAATAATGTGGCAAGGAAAGAAAGATTGGTCAGGGCTTGAAACTGACCCAATCCTGATCTTAATCATTATTTGAAATACATGTTGCTGCTTGAAATGTGTTCCTGCCTTCATGAACCATTCAGCTTCTTGAAGATAATCATAATCTATATCATGCACTCAGTAATAGTTCCTATATATCCTGTCATGGTGATGTCTTCTCCTGCTCCCCTTGTGAGCTTTTATTGGCGTATATGCCATTTACAGGACTCTACGGCTGCTGTCCTACTGCTGACAGCAAAGGAATTTGTTCCTCAGGTGCTCATGCTCCAGCTCTTTCGTCTTTGAGGTTTTTCTTGTTGCCCCTGCACCGCTAGGCAGCATTAGAAGCCCCCTTGTCAGAAGGTATGGAGAGAGGTCTGCAGTATTTAGACTTTCAGAAGCAGACAGAATTTCTGCCTGAAATTGCAGCCTGAAGTTTTATTCAAAATGAACCCACGTAGTCTTCAAAATATATCAGTGTCTGCCAGAAACATTTTGTTGTTTGTAGAGTCAAGTGACTTTTTCAAGCTCCATTAGTAACAGTACAAGCTTTGAATTATATTAGCATTGGAGGAAGTTGTGACTTTCTCTTGATAGAAAAACTTCTACTGAAAGGCAGATAATTTCCGATTTTATGTAGGCACTGCTTATAGCACTTAAATCTGTACCATGTGTGTTTGTATCTAATGTCTTTCTAGGTTAAAATGTGTTACATAGGGCCTGCAGGTAGGAAAAATAACTATGCCCTGTCACTTCCTTATGGAAGGAATTAATCCAGTATTTGCTCTCTGACCTTCCATTGCCTATGGTGAAAATGGTTTTGTCTGTTTTTTTCTATGACTAAAATGTACTTTTCAGCTGAGTCACAGGAAGTGTGGCAGACCTCTTAAGTTCTAGATCAGAAAAATCAGAGAGAGACTGTTTTTTTTGTGACTGAGTAGATGGGATAAGTTCAAATACATGCTTTTTTTCCCTGAACTGCAAGTTGTAATTCTGGACATTAAAGAAATCAATGGGAGTTGAATACAGTTGGATAATGTTAATCTTATTCTTTTAGCACAATATAAACATAGTACAAAGTGTAGTTTCATAATAGTGTTAAAAGAACTCCTAAGGAGTTTTTACTGAAGCTGAAACTGAGCAGCTTGAGGGCAAAACAGCTCAAAATTTGGATCTAGGTTGCAATTTCTTTGGACATAGCCTGTAATTTTCCCCACTTTCAAATCCATGGTTCTGTAAGGAAATTATTTAACAGTATTTTAAAATTTGCTGCAAGTTTTTCTATCATTTTAACTGCTTCCCTCCTTCCCCTGCCCCAGACATTTTTTTCACTATGGCACTTTTAACCTTTATGGCTTAAAAATGAAACCTTAAAGCATTCCTTACAATAAACTTGGTGAACCGGAGATTTATTTTTATGACTATTTTTTCCTGCTGTTGCTACTCACTTCAATGGTTAACGGTTATCTTCTACAAAGACATGGCTTCGTAGCTGTATTTTATTTACATCAGCAAATTGTAGAGGATGTAGCAATAGTATACGTGTTACCTATGTAGAGGTGGAATGCCTTTTTATGTTTTCCTGAGCTCCATGCGAAGGGGGTGCATTCACTGCCTGACATACAGTTTGATTCTAAAGACTGAAAGGAAGTAGTGTGCAGGACAGAACAAAAAGACACAATATTTTCAGAGTTCGTTTCAAAATAGCTTGAAGGTCTCTTACTAGGTTTGATTCCAAAACTTAAAGAAACAAGGAAATGAGTACTAACACTTGTTTTTATTGACCAATTATTTCCTACCTTCACCTTATTCAACATATAAATGAATACCAACCTTTCCAAAACAAATCCATACAATAAAGCTTGTTAAGATTTCTCAGCCTGAACACTGAATGGTATTTCTCTTGGGGCGTTGGTTGGTTAAGTGGTATGCTACAATATTGAAAATAAAAAATTAGTAAGTTCTTGCTGTTTCTGCAGTTTGATGTATATGAACTGGGGGGGGGGGGGGGGGGGGGGGCGGGAACCAACAAAACCATGCAATGTCTGATTTTGCTTTGAATTCTCTTCTGGCTTCATTAAAAAGAAGAGACCAAAGAACCTGTAACCTAACCACATCTTAAGCTTAGCCTGGCTAATAATTTCTCACTCTTATGTTTTGTTTGAAAATTCTAGCATTACATGCAAATCCATTATTTTTTCAAATACGGATGCGCTATTATTCTTTATTTTCGAGTAAGATTAGGTATAGCAGTATGATATTACAGTAGAGCATATATAAGCATCTGATTTTACATCATGGATCACAATCCTATTGGACTTGGTGTAAACAGTGTTTAAAAAAAAAAAAAGGGCAGCAAAACCCCCATTCACACAAAGAAAGGAAGAACAAGATGGATAATACAGCCATATGTCTAAGGAGATATAAGAAATAAATTAAACTAGGTCACCATAGGACATGGGACACTAGCAGCAGTCTCTACGTTTCAGGCAGCACAGGAGCATTTTTCAGGCAGCCCTTGGGAGGTGAGCATTTACAGTTCTGCGTATAAGTGTGAAGGGCAGTCAGGGAGACAGAAGGAATTTTTTTCTGGGGAAAAAAGGGGGAGGGATAGGCAAGGGAGGCTAGCATTTGCAGGGATTAGAGCTTGGAATTGACTTTCTGATACAGAATGAGTGATAAGGAGACTGGAAGTTGGTCATGGATCTGAAAATGGGGGAAAACAATTGGTGATGACAGATGAGCCAGTGGAAAGATAGCATCCCAGCCAAAGTAATGGAATTGGTTATCAGTTGTTGCAGAGGCCTTCTGCATGGATACAACCGTGTCAAGACTCTAAGGAGTTTTGCCTGCCAGATAGATAGATGTCAGTAATGTTAAAATAAATAAAAAAATTGTTAGTAGAAATAATAGTGTAAATGATAAATTAATGAAAATTACTCTGAAAGAGATGGTTGATTATTCTCTGTGCTATCTTGTTGGAAGAAGGGTTCACCGGAGTCAAGAAGACGCTCAATATGAGTTATGCATCTTGCTCAACTTTATTAGTTTCTAACACTACTTATATAGAACCAATACACATGCATATTCATAAAGCAGAAATATAATTGGTTAGTAGTCTCTAAATGCACGTGGTTCTCACACCCCTAATTATCATGACTAAAATAAGCATTCTATCCAATAGCTAATTGTGTTGCTGTGCTTCAGCCTTGTAGTTTGTTACTCCCTATTTTCCCATACCGGTCCCTATCTTTCTTGGCCCTGCACCTGCTTTCCCAGCAGCTGTAGCTTGTTACAGCCACGGCCTGTTGGCACAACCATAATTACTTGGTCTCAGGATTCAAGAATAGCTCAAGGCTACCTTTCTTGTTATCTTCAGCACAGCAACTTCAGTACAATTCTGATTACAGGCCTATTCTAATACCAGGCCTGGACTATCTTTCCTCTCGGAAGCTTTGAAGCATAATTTCTCCTGGAAGAATAATTGGAAAGTGTATGTCTGTGTGTGTAATGGTAATAATTTAGTGTACAGTAATTTTTAATGCTTTGTGTTCTTGGGTTATTTTGAAGTTTAATGGTAAACTTAGGTATGTATTTACATAATATTTGCTGGTGGATAGTTACTGGCTGAATAATGACAGCTAGTAAATGTTATCTTTTTTCATTTGACAAGAACTCTTTATCCTAGTCCTTGTTCTCTAACTCTCCTGAAGGCTTTGTTCATTTACTTTTTCTTCCCAGTCAAGCATTCCCCACCCCTGCTTTCTCATTGTTCTGCATCTTTTGTCACATACTTTCCCACCAGCCACTTGATTGTGTGTGGCTTTTCTATTTGACTTTGGGTTTTTTGGGACTGTATAAGACTTTATCCTTTTGTTTCAATTTGAAAGATTCTTGTACCTTTAAGTCCCTGTTTTGCAGGGGAAAAAAAAACTTCCAAACCTAAACCCCTAGTTTTTTGCAATTCACTTGTGCTCCTTAACATACCAATTTGTAAATCATAAACATAACAAATGTTAACTTTTAGTAGGTAGGAGATACGTTACAGATGTGACAGGGCCCTTGTTGATACATGACTAATCATAACAAAATAAGGTTCTAAGTCATTAAGGAATCATAAAACAAACTAGAAATTTGTGTAAATCTAAAAGTCTACATCTGTTAAATCAACCATTAAATTCTGAGGGATTTTGCTGTGCCTTCTACAGACCACATAGATAAAGATATAATATCATAATGATGTTAGATGAGCTTAGCCTTGTAAATAAGGAAAATTTGACCATACTTAGTTTCAGGAATGAAATAAAGTCTTACAATTCTATCAAAGCATGATTGAATGAGATGACGTTTGCTGCCAAAATATCTGAACCAACTTGGAGGTGATAGTTTTGGTATTTATTGATGTTCATTTAATTGTTTTATTATCAGAGGGAGTGAAAATAAACAGCTATGTCAAAAATAAGCATGCTGGTTTGGAACATATACTAATGCAATACCTTGTTTGAAAATGCTGAGGATTAGATGTATCATAAGAAAATATAACAACTGTGCAATAGGCAAATATTTTCATCCTATGCTAATCTCCTTCTGACGTCTGATAGTTAGATACAGCCTTAAATTTCGAAACATATGAACTAACTGCTTCCAAAATGTGTCTTTAATTGCAAGCATTATAAACAAACGCATTTCCAAGCTTTTTAGTTCCCCCTGTGCCTTCTTGTATACCACATACATTGCATTCTCCTAACAAGAGAGTGATTTTTTTGTTATTATAATTTTTAAGGTTGAGGGTTTTGAATTAGTACAAGAATTAATCAGATCTTGTAGCCTTAATTAAAATGTAATATGTTGCTAATTGCTTTTCTTACCTATATTGCAGGCAGAGGCTGATATTTCTCCTTGGTGTGGGCAGTTTGCAGCTCTTCGTTCAAAGCAATTGGACTGGGCCTCCTGTTCAGTTAAAGCTTCAGGACTTTTTGCCACCTGCATTGTTACAGAAATTCTGTGAGGTATACTTGGATTTTAATAAGCTGTCCTTTTATTGTCACTGGTTTTCACAAATAACCATAACACATAGATGTGTCAGAGAAGGCACATCTGTGAGCACATAGCTAGAATGAATTAACTTAATCATTGATCCTGCTGGGTGCTATTGCAAGAATCTTCAGCTATATCAGTTTCATAAGCAGTGTCCTAAAAGTAGTTACTCTTCCTGCTGGAGATGTTGGTTTTGGATGGGAACAATATGTTTATTATATGGGAGTATTTACTCAAAGGGCGTTTGCAGTCAGGAAACTTTTTGTTTATTTTGGGATGCATTCTTAGCTGGATCAAAGAAAAATATTTGTAAACAGCTTAGGCATTTTCACTCCTTAGGGTAAGGTAGAAGTTACATAACCTGCAAGTAGCAGAATATCTGGCAAATACTAAAAGAACAGTAGATTTGGAAGCTTAGTATCCTGTTAGGCTCAGGGATGATGCCAAGTGAATTGTAGTAGTGTTAGTACAAAAACACTAACTCAAATAGAGCTTTTGGAAGAGGAGAGGAATTTAGGAGATGAAACTGAGGACTGTCAGTTTTATCTACTTTGGCATCTTTTTATGTAAATAACTAATCAACATCATAACTATTTTTAGTGAGCCTGGTGACTCTCCTGCACCTGTGGTTTAGTACAGCTTCTTGAGCATTAATTGTTCTCTTGGAATTAAAGCTATGGTAAAATACTGATACTGCAGTGTGTCCACTGATATCTACTAATGCTAAATCTGCACATGAGTTTGAATTTAGAGTTTTACTGTGAATAAAGTACGGACCATGAGCAGTGTAAATGCTGTGAACAGTGGAATGAGGGGAAGCCTGAGTATATGAAAAGTTTCACATAAAACAGTTGAATCTGTGTTGCATTATCCTGGCATGTTTTTGCAAGAATTCCCTAATTTATGAAGTCCTGCCCTAGGTTTGTTTGCAAGGTTGTATCTCTAAATAACTAATTCAGATACAGTATCTCTCCCCCTTTTTTTTAAATACATGTTTATCAGTTTGGTTTATCTTTTAGGTCTGACATGGTGTGTATATAGGCTTATTTTTTGCAAAATTTTTGATACTAGAAATTCAGATCTCATTTTCTGATGACTAAATAATTAACAGTGGAAACAAAGTGTCCTAAACCTGGGGTGTCAAAAAAGAAGGAATTTTAAATTATGCTATTTCTGAGGGGGAAATTAGTTCAACTAGCCTTTATATATAATACTAAAAAAAAAAAGAAATACAAACTAATTTATTCCATTCTCCATATAAATATGTTTATAATCTTTAAGATTACAATATCAAAATATTCTTATAATCTGTGGGTTCTGTATATTGAAGAACTCTTTAATATTCTAAGGTAGTGTATATGCGCAGGGTTCAGTCTAACACAGAGGCTGCAGCCCAAGATGGTAGTCAGAATTGCTGTCACTGACAGAGTTCAGACCTGTAAAACACAATGTTCATCATTTCTATTGATCATCCCATTTACTGTCTTAGTGGAAGAATGAGATACTAATTGCCTGTTGAATAAGGGAATACATGTCTCTTGTTTAGCTTCTGATATGTTTCTGCTGTGGCAGTGAATGTAATGTATTGAAAGATGTTTGCTTACATAGAGGTGGTATTCCAGAAACTAAATAGGCAAGAGATTATAAAGGAAAACAGACTTGAGCATACTTGATTTCTAACGAATACTGCATCAGACTTCGATATTGCTGCAAGGTGTAGCTATTTTTGCATTCAGGCAGAAGACTAACTTTATTTATATTACTGCTAGCTATATTATCATCTTCTGAAAGGGTAGTGGTTTGGTGGGTTTTTTTTCCCAAAAGCACTAAATGTTTATGTGCTAAAACAGAACATTGTGGCCTTTTCTTTATTAAATGTCTTAATTCAAAAGCTTTTGTATGTTTTGAATTAGCTTTGTGTACTTCCTTTTCTTTTCAAGGATTCTTAGTCTATCAACACTCTGTAAAAATGAACGTTTTGATAAACTGGCGGTTTTAAGCTTGCATTAATCCAGCTTTCCTCTCCTGCACATTCAGAAAAAGTGGGTTAAAAATATAGCACTGACTTTCTCCATCTGTAGTAATCTTCCATATTCTGTCATCAAGACTAATACAGACCCTTTTTAAATAGACCTCCCATTTTTCAGGTTTTCAGACTAAAATGATCTTTTCCCATGTCAAGGTTAAAAAATTATGTATTTATGTTTCTTTTAGCTTGATCTAAGTAATGTCACTAACATTCAGCCTTAAAAGGTCTCATTTATTTCAGGAATAATTTCAAAACTATTGTTATTATTTTCAGAACACTTTATTGGACTAGTCTTAAATTTATGTCTTCAGCCTATATAACTGCTGCCATTTCTATCCTTTGAAAGTTTCACCTCTGGGTCAATGACGTAATTTCATTTCTGCTCCCAGATAACTTCCGAATGCATCATCAATTTCCTATGAGTGCATTAAGACTGCATGAGACTATAATTAATTTCAGTAAAGAACAAATATAATAGCCTCTTTTAGATGAGTTGCTGGTAGGGGCCTCTTGGATGTCTTCCATGAACAATATTCATGAGTATGTATGTGTTATTTCCCATCCCCCAAATTGATTCCAGCCTTCTCTGTAAATTACAGTTAAGTTCATGTACTCTTTTAGGATTTCTTCTTATGTCCTGCTGAACTGGCTTGTGCTTTTCTCTTTTGAGTCCATGCATAAAGCAGTTCAGTAATTTCTAAACAGAAAACCAACTAGTGTTTTAGTTATTAGGTATCTTTAAGTTTTCTAGAATAACTTTGAGACTTTACTGCACCAGTTAATAGTCTGACTGATGCTACCTTGAGTTTTTTTAATAAGTGGATTGTTTTAAAGGAAGTTAAAAAGAACTGAATTTCAGTTAAAATGGATTAGCAGTTCTGGGTTTAAACTTGCTGGGATTAGACTAAAACATTTTTAATGAGCTAAGTGCTTACAATAAGTGGAATATAGTAATGGGCTCTTTGTGTGTGTTAAAGAACTGTTGCTGTCTCTTTGCCTGTAAGGGAAAAAAAGGTACAGAACTGTTGAATTTAGAACGTTTTCATTCTGCCTTAAGTTTCAGAGTTTCTGTGTATTCACTTACATAATTAAGTTCACTATTTTCAGTAGATGACATGGACAAAACTGTAGTAGGACTAATGAAGACCAGTGATGACTGTAAGAAAGTTGTGAGGACAAGGTGCTTGAATTGTTATTGTTTGATTTTGTATTCACAAGTAGCACATATTTAGTAACAGTGAGAAGCTCCATCTGGAAGAAGATGCCAATATGTGAGTTGACAATACATGTTAATAACTGGTAGGTATCCTCCAAAAACATACATCAGCAGTTCCTGCTGGCCTTTTTGTAACTTCCAGGTTGATTCCAAATGATTTTTGTAATGCATTTGAATAGTTCTTTTTCAATACTTGTTTTACTGCTTCTTTTATGGATTATTTGATTCTTTTGCTGGAAGAGACAGAAATATTAACACGCTTCTATTGATATTAATATCCATGTTCATAATTCATATGAAAACCACCAATGTACTATATAGTACCACTGTCTCAAATCCAGTATGATTCCTGAGCTATGTTAATTCAATCTGTTGGGGATTCTTTTTTCCAGACCCAGATGTTTGGCTTCCGTTAACATATACTAGCCAGAAAAAAGAAAGAGTTGAATTTTAGGTGAATTTTAGGCTGAGTAGTACGCTGTTTGAATGCCAGTGGCTAGCCAAATACAGGCTTTAAAGATTTTGCAAATTTTTTCCTCTTGTGGGGAAGTGAGAATGGATGATAAAGGCTGAATGTGGAGACTCTGTCTTGTAAGCAGGGATAATATGCTAAAGTAGCCTACAGTCTTGCCCTACATTCCCTTGCTATGAATATAGAAAAGAAGGGAGATTCTTAGTGCAGCCACTTGGAAGATATTCCCTTAAAAATGGAGCAAAGTCATGCTCATTATGAATATGAGCAAGAGCGTTCATATCTAAGTACTTCTACATATAGCACTCTCAGGGAAGACTTGCTTACACTAGCTCACAGTTGTGAACTTCAGTCTGCAACTCAGCTCTGAATGGGTTACCTGTTGCTGGTTTGGATCATGAAACTAGAGACAGCCTTCACTGTAGTCTTACCACCTTTGTAGAAAGTTAGAGAGAAAACCAGTTACAAACAAAACCATTTTTACTCCTGGCTAAAGTTTACAGTAAAGAGTGAATTCTGTTCCAAAGTACCAGATCTTTGGCTGGTAACCTTGGTACAGCCTCCATTGTTGTGGAAGATAAATCACCTTAGATTAACCAAATGCTGAATTGTGTAGTAGTTTTTGTACTGTTTTAAATCAGAGAAGCCCAGTACATAAGGCATAGTAGCCACATACAGATTCCTTATTTGATAGTTTGTTTCTTTTCCCCCACTTCCACTTTTTAATTAAGTTTTCCCAAGGCTTTAGTCTGGCTTTTTCTGCTTTTCTGTATGTCTGCACTTACCTTTTTAGATTTAGGGATAGGATCCCCAAGACTGAGAAAGAGCTGATGAAATATTAGGAAGGGCCAGTTCATGGCAGTTCCATATGCATAAGTAAAAGCATACCAAATGCTCACTTGGCCTGTAGTCACTATCATTAGAAAGAAAACATGATGAAGCCCCTAAACTAAAGTTCTCATACTCTCGATTCTCAGAGCTATTGAATGTGAATGGCAGAAGCTTTCTTCCAATTATCATGATTACTCAAGTGGTAACAGTTGTGCTGGGAAATACTTTTGAAATACTGTGAAAACTGAAATAGCCAAGAGGAATGTCCAGCTTGCTGTTGATTTAGGGCTTTAGTAGTTGTTACTTAACAGTAGCCATTAAGTTACTGTTTGGATGTTAGTACATAACCGGCTGTGTTTCAGAGATGTGTTTAGAGTGAATTGAGCTTCATGTGTCTTATTTAGTCCAGAGGTGGTTGACTGGAACCACCTGCGGGTCCAACAGTAACTGGATGATTACCTCAGAGATTTCTCAGCATATGTTCAAAGTAATTATCTAGTAAATATTTCTGTGTGCTAAGAAAATTATTCCCAAATAAAATAATTACACATTTTGTTGGCAAGTCTGGTGAATAATGGAAAGACTGAACAATCTAACCTAGGTTTACTAGGTCAGGAACGTTGTGTTAGCAATTCTTGGGCTGTGCTTATTTTGAGATTTGTGAAATTTTTGAGCTATATGAGATTTGACGCTTTGAATATTTAAGTGTTTAAGTACAAGAAGATAAACTCTTTTTACTTTTAGCCATTGTTTTAGGGATTTTTGTGGACTTGATTCCTTCTTTTTCGGCCCTTGAAGCTGTATAAGCTTAAATGTCTACCTTTTATATCTAGGTGTTCTCTTATCTTAAAGACTACCTTTGGGCAGTAAATTCTGTTGTTAGAATTCTGAACTGATGCAGTCTTAGAGCAGAAGCTGGAAGAATGAATACTGGTTTAGGCTTTCTCAGCTAAAATAAAAGGAGTCTGCTTTCTTGTATGAGATTTGCTTCATGGAGACGAACATGGATTTGTTAAAATAGAAGACAGCAGTTCTTTGGCTCTGAGACTTGTTGGCTTATTGTCAAGGCTGTGAAATGTCATCATCTCTCCTTTCTCCCTCCCTCGTTACTTTCTTTGTAATGTTGCATTAGCCAGACTGACCTCTCTAGTCTTCCTCTGACTTGAAATGTGAATTTGAGATTAAGTGGTTGCTACAGTGCTTAAGCAAGTGTAGGCTACTATAGCATAGCATGGCTGTTTTAGAAAATTATTCTCTGAGAAAGCTTATAGCTTTTTTTGCTTTCTAACTGAGTATTTTAAGTGCAGTCTACTTTGATTGTAGAAAGAATCAAAAAGGAGCAGACAAGAAAAAAGTTTGTTAGACTTAAAATTATATTGTATCCTGTTACATGTGTGTGTAGATTTAAAAAATTAATCTTTAACAGTACTGAATGGTGACTTTCCCTCTCAAAATCAGAATAGAGGTGTTGATAAGGCTGTTGCTTTCTGAATCACTAGAGGTGGAAGAGATCTAGTATACTTCCACTTGGCAGTTTCCTTCCTTTATTCTCAAGTGCTTTGTCAGACTATTGTAAGCTTTTTTTTCCATGGTGAGATTGAAATGACTTGCAGTGATGTCGTGCAATAATTCCACTTTGAGTAAATAAAGTTCGAAGTTACTGTCTACAGAGTAAAAGTATTTTTGGTGTTAATGCAAAATAAATAACCAACAAACCTAAGCAAATCAGGAATAAAAGGACTGAAGATTACTTTGTTATTAAAAAGTGAACTAGGGGAGTAATGTGACTTAACACATTTTGTCTTCAATGTAACCTGTTGGTAAAGGCATTGAAAAGACTTTCAAATAACTTAGGAATTACATTATTCATTTAGTTTAAAAACCTGAAATGTGATTCAGATAACCTCTATCCTGATTGTGTAGCCTGAATAAGAATCTCTCAGGCAAGTGACTTCAATGAAAGCTGTCATTTAACCTTTTTGTCTTCTCTTTCCCTTCCATTCCCTTTCCTTGCCCCTTTCACACCAAATGAAAACAAAAGCCCTGCTTTTTTTAGTTTGCAAAGGAAACCTGCCATATGAGAACCAGGAATAAACTGATGAACTGACACCTCCCTGAGCCTGAAGATAAAGTGCCTGAATGCTTTCATTGCACTAAAAGGGAGAGAAGAATAGGTGACTGTCATCTGACAGTCACCATTGAGAGACAGATTCCCTGGAGAGCTACCTCAAGCCCATTAAGTAAAAGAATTACTGTAGACAACATCATACAAAAAGCATCCAAAGCAGGGAGAGGTTTTTATTTATTTGACAAAAGGAAGAATAGCTCTAATATTGCTACCCTGATGCCATTCTGACAGGAAACTCCCTCTGGGGACAGAAGAAGATAGCATATATTGACATCGCTGGAGGAATATTTAGTGTATTTGAGTGCTGTAGGATTAATTTAATTAACAAGTTATTTTATTTGTGTGATTAAAATTTGAATGGCATAGATTTACCAGAAGCTTTTCTCCTTAGATCATGGGAAGGATTATATTACTGGAATGTGTTTGGGGATAGTGTTGACTGGACGTATGCATTTCAGGTGTGAGGAAATCAGAGCCTTTCAGATCATGTTGATGTGGTGTATCAGGACAGCAAGAAACAAGGCAGAATTCACCATGACTTTGATAAAAGGTTGAGACTCTACGAGACTGTGATTTACTTTGTTTTAATGTTTTGAGCAGACTCTTTCCTTAAATACATGAATAGTTATTTTTCCTAGTTCTATATTACATTATTTGTTTATAAACTTACTTATGTTTCCTGAAATTTGTCATTTCTCTCATTCTTCTTTCAGCCAAAAATGCTGCGTGCAGCTGTTCTGAAGACACTGGTTCTAGATGGTGAATCAGTCTATACTTTGACTTCTCATCCTATTTTGCTGCTTATAGCCAGGATAATCCTTGTGAATTCAAGACACAAACTTGCATCTCTTCAGGTAAGAAACATGTGACTAATGATTATGACTGCCAGCTACTCGTTAATTGGTTCTTTCATTCTTTTCTACATACCTCATTGAATCAGTGTAACTTCCATTTCTTTTTCTGTAGCTCTGAGTTTTTTCCCCGCTAAGAAACAGTTCAGACAAAGTGATTACAATTAAACATAAGTATCTTTTTCTTAAGCGTAAGGTCTTTTCTCACTTCTTCCCCAAAAGAGAAGAAAGATGCCTTCATTACCTGGAAAAATTAAAAAAATTAATAGGAAGCAACTTTTTTAAAAGACTCATATTTTGTGACAATATTTGGGAGGCGGAGGGGGAGGTGAGGTGAGGAATACCCTATAATGCAGCATACATATATTATGTCCTTTTTAAGAGGCTTTGAGATACTGTTAACCATTACTGTATGAATTCTAAGCCATGAGTTCTAGATGTTAAGGAAGTCCTCTCTTTCGTTTGTCATTGTCTTCTACTTCTTCTGCAAGCATCCATGTGGAGGCTACCTTAATTCTCTGTTATGCTTGTACATTAAAAATAAGAAGATACGATGAACCTCTTCTTGAGAGCGTTTTTGTCTCTACCTCCTTTGTAGTTTAGCATCAGGCTGGTTGGTAGCAGGACTCTCTGGAACTGGGGGACTTTTCACAGCAGCAACTTCTCTTTATTGCATTCCATTCGAACAGAATTTGGCTGGAGATCAAAATGCCACATGGTTCCTCTTTATGCTTGGCTGACAACATCCATTCCCAGCTGGGTCTTTGTATAAGTGATGAATTAAACTATGTGGGAGATATTGGCTGTACTGCGTTTCTGGAAGCCAAGCTCTTCCATCATTTTCCCTGTTATTCACAGATGAGTGCTGTTGAATTTCAGCAATTGGGTCAGTCAGGGAGGCAGAAAATGTACCTGGTATAAAGAATTCCCTTGCTGCCTCCCTTCAGACTGACATAATGGGGGGCTGCCTTCTGCCCAGTGGAGGTTCAACTACTTGTGGCTACGTCAAGTTTGGATAGGAGTTCAAAGGCAACAACTGATAAAAACTACTTTCATCAACAGGTCAGTGTAGCAATTAAAGCTTGTCGTTCTTTCTCATCTCAGCTTGATTCAAGAGAAGTCTTTTAATACTTCTGCTTCTTTAAGTTCAGTGCACATAAATTTTAAACAGGATAAAATAATTCAAAAGGTATTATCTAAAGGATTCATAAAGCCCTGCTTTATTAAAAAATGCTATTGTACATGGAAGATTAAATGCTTAAAAATCATCCAAAAATTCTTAACTTGGCTCCCAAAAATCTAATATTGCCAATAAAATATTGTAGAAAGCTCAACTGGCTTACCTGAAACTATATAAATATGTTCTCTCTGATTCTAACATTTCTAAGTGGGAAGCATCAGGCCTCAGGAAGCTGTGTCATTAAGTTGGATACTCAGTTGTGTGGGAAAATGAGTACTTGATTGTATAAATCTGAAGTAATTTGAAACTTACTTAAATTGCTTTAGGTTTCTAATAAGTGATGAAATATTGGGATTTGACCTTTTCTAAAAATCTGTTTGTGTGCTTTTACTCTGTTCAACTTGATATCAAAAGTAATCTTTCATTGCTTTTTGAAATAGATGCTATTATTATTTTTGATGGTTCCTTTCTAGGGACGTTACAGTCAACTACATGTGATTGGTTTAGATGTTTATGCTTGAATACTGTACAGCCCTTAGGTTGGTCTGATATAAGCATACCTGTATAAAATGTTCAGAAGATGGGTACCTCTCAGAAGCATTTAAACATCTGTTTCATAGAAAATCATCAGCATGCTAACAGCAGCAGAGTAACTAGAAATCATTACAGCCTGTGTAGAGTTGTGCCATATGTTCACAGATTATAATCTGCAGTATAATTTTGAAAATATAATATTATATTATCAGTTAGCATTGCCATGCATTTCCACCTGGTGCAGCTAGAGAGGGATAAGATATGCTGGGAAACTTGTTTTGTGTACCCAGCTTTCTAAAATCGGGTATTTCCTGAGCTGTGATTCAGCTCTGCTATAGAATGATTAATTAGTTCAGTAAGGTATTAGCCCTTCAGAAATTCCACATACAAACATTAATACTTTCAGTCATAATTGTAAGGTGCTCTCATGAGCAGTTCTGGTCCTTTTCTACCATTCTCAGTCACCTTTCTACCCCCACCCAAAGAAATAAGATAAGATTAAACAGAACAGGAAAAATTGCATAGAAAGACATCATTTGATGACCAGAAATACTGAATAGTGAGGAGTGAGATTGTGGCTGTCTATTAAAATCATGAATGTGACGCGAAAGAAGATAAGTAAGAAGCAGGGGGTTTTCTGTTGCCTTTTTTTTTTCGTTCTCTCCCTTTCTGTTATAGGAATTAGGAGATATGAAATCAAAGTAGTAAGTGGCTGCTCCAAAATAAGCACACAAAAGTATTTAGCTTCGTTTCTGTTCACAGAGTTTCTTACCATAGTGTTGTCCTAAAGACTTGCAGGATTCAAAGAGCAGCTAGAGACATTAACAGAAAAAGCCCATCAGACTTAGAGCACTGTAGAGCTGCTCGACTATGTTCATCTTTAAGCTAGGTTAGTGCTCACTCTTTAGAACAGCTATTTTGGATGGGGTTGTATTTTTTTTTTAGAAATCAGAATCAAATAGTTTACAAAAACTGTGTTTTAAGGCCCCTTACATTTTTTCCTGTTTTAGAAAGGATCTATACTTGTTATTAACTTGAAATATCCCTATTTTCTTTCAGACATTATCTTGGTGGACTCTAAGATGTGTGAATATTCACCAGCAGTTGTTAGAGGAGAGATCACCTGAGCTATTTACTCTTGCCCAGACCTGTATAGAACAAGGTACATTTCTAATTACTTGGTTTATTGACCTACAGCATGAGTTGTAAGAAGGTATGGAGGAGGGGAACTTGTAGGCACAACTCTCACAAAGTGGTGCTTATCAGATGCTTATGTAACTACAGAGAGCAGAGGGAACAGAATTCACTTAAATTGACATGCACTTGTACGGCACGTGCTATTTTTGGCCTTCAAGATGAAAATGGGAATATGTGATTGTAGACAAAGGTTTTCTTCCCCTGTGCTTATAACTGTTAACTTATCACAAGTTCACTTGAATCCATTCTGTAGGTTTTATTCCTTCTTTAAAGAGCTCATTTGGGTTGAAAAAGGGAATGCCCTTGTTCTTCTGTATCTTCAGATAAACTTTTTTTCCTTTTTTCTCTATTGCCACCTGAGTTTTGAGATTTGTTACCTCTGTGCATTATACATAGAGAAAATAGACAACATTAAAACTAAATTATGTAATATATATTGATGTTTACAAAAGCATAAGGTAGAAAGTTAAAATGTAAAATGTAATTATATTGCTTGGGTTTTTTTTCTAAGACGTATAAACTCTTTATATAGACTGTTAATGTCATTTGCTACAGCAACTGGTATAGCGGGGAAAAGGAGGCAAGCTTTTATGTACATTTGCCCCTCTGCAATTAATTAGCTAAAGATTCTTCATTTAATTTCACAAACCTGAAATTTTCAGCCAATTACATTTAAGGAATTTTCTGTTGCATCTAGAGATGAATTGTCATATGTGTTTTGTTTTGATATATTTGATTGCCGCCTTTGGCAATCTTAAATGCCAAAGTTTCAAGTCTCTCCCCTCCTACTACACCTTAATGGAGCTTTTTTTGATCTGAACCATATGGAGGTTCAGGCCATGCAAATTATATGTAAAATATGAAGTGGATTTTGCTCCTTCAAGAACTTCCAAACGGGCAACAAAAATGATAGTACAGTAATGAAACTGAGCAGAGGATTTTATTTGGTCTGCAGTGAAGAAGGAACTGACAGTGCTCTTACTGGATGCTAAAAGGACTGGAGTGGAAGGATTTTGTTGCAGTTCATGTAAACTATTTTTGGTTGGTTTGGGATTTTTGTACTCTATTAGAGAGTTTTGAACTAAATTCTAGAGTTATCTTGCACAGGTATGGGAATCTTAAGGTTAAAGTTTACTTATTCTTTAGTCTGTAACTTTAAAATTTCTAGTTCTTGGAAAGTTGGAAGTGTTGCTGATTTGACTCACATGCTAGAAAGTAATTGACAGGCGTAATTTAAGCACATCACGATAAATTTGTTGGCGTGTTAATTTATAGGCTAAGGACTGGGGAATGGGGGTTGGACTTCAAAAGGTGCAAAGAATGAAATCTAAGTTGCATTTTTCATTTCCAAATGAAATTATAGGAAATTGAGTTTTACTTCCAAAATGGGTGTTGTTGGTGTAGTGCGTTAGTTTTACAAGTTTAGCCTGTTTATATGCTTGTATTTAAAATAAAAATTCCTTAAAATGGGAATTCCAAGATATGTTGTAAAAGCTAATCTCATACCTACTTCTCATAGTCTTTTTAGAAATAGTTGCATAGAGGTGGTTAACTGATCCAGAGAGGGTTATTTTCTTTAGGTTGATGGTTAGGGGTAAGCTTTCTGAGACAAAACTGTTGTTGCTTATTTTTATTTGTTGCTTATTTTGAATATTTGTGTTAGGTTTTACAGTACTTCTAGAATGGTATATTTTCATTTTATATTATGAAATGAGTGCTGGTGTGCTTTATTCAGGTAAGAAAGGTTAAGGAGATGTTTATAATATTTTTTGAAAAAAGCTTAGAAACTGTTAATAGTCTTCTGCTCATTTCTAGGTAGTTTTTTGTTGTTGTTCTGAATGTGTGTTCCATAGATGCCCAGCATCAAAGATATTTAGATGCCAGTGGTTTTGCAGCTCTGAGTCTTGCAATTCTTGTTTGACAGAATAGTTTTATTATGTTAACTCCAGAGAATGGGGAGCACATCAAAACACTTTTGGGTTCTGCTAAGTAGATAAATTCTCTAATAGAGAAATTTGTAGCACATTTATGTGACTATTTCTTCTTGGAAATACCTAAAAACTTGGAACAAAACTGAAAGTAATATAAAATTAATTAAAATTGACTAGATGGTACTGTGTAGAGATACAGTAGTTTGTGCAGCCCTCATCTGTGTAGAGGATGCTGCTGCATATGCACAGATACTAAGTTGTTAGTTTTCAGTGAACTGTTTTGAGACTCTTGGATATGGTTTTAAGAGAAGATGATGTAAAGTATGTTTGAACTTAGTGAGGTTTTCCAGGCAGTTTTTGCTGCATCTGTTTATTTACTTTCTAATTAAAGCCATCTGGTATTTCAAACAAGTACCTTCATATTCCATAAAAGAAATATTTAATAAACCTTTAAAAAGTCTTTGATTAGGGCTTGAAAAACCCACTTGCTTGTTCTGAATCAACTTGACTAGAAAACTTTGTCTTAATTACTAGAGAAAAAAGACCTTAAAATTCAAGAGAAATTATGTTTTCTGTTTAAAATACATTGTTCTCAAGTGTAAGGTCAACATAATCACCTGAATAAAAGACAGCTGCAGTGATTCCCTGCTGGTCTGAAGCAGCAGTTGGTATAAAACCAACAGGGCTCACTGCAGTTTTCCATCCACTTGGCTCTGTGCCAAACATGGTATGGGGTGCCAGAGGGCTGTCTTAAGTTTGGGTCATCAGTGCTTCTGTGCCACTACAACAATACTAGCAATGATGTGAAGCTGTCTACAAAGGTTCACTTAACAAGTTTTGGGATTAGCACTGTACATGATCTCTAGATAGGCAGTGGTAAGACTGCTTCTCAATGTATCTCTTTAGTTTGTTAAAGCAGTGTATATATACAGTTTTAGCACAAGTAATTTTGTATTCAGATCACTGAAACTTACTAGCTGTGGAAAATCAAGTGGTAATGTATGATTATAGACTATAACCTGTTTTTTTATTATTTGAAATTGAATCAAAATCATTCTGTTCTAAAGCTGCATTTTTGTGTGGTTTCCACAGGTGTACCTGCACATTCTCTATCCTACTTTAGCTGCAAGCCATTGGAGCAATATTTTTAAATTACTAATTTGCTTTCATTAAACAAAATCTCTAAATTCAGACTTTGAAAAAAGTGAAGTTACTAGGCAGTATTTATCCATGCAAATTCTTATTTGCTGAACTAATAAAGCTGTGTAAAAATATGTTCAGATGTCACAGCTTTCTATATTAATTGAAAGATTTTGAGAATTAACAAATGGGGAGGGGGAAGCCTAGGAGGTTTAAACAATAAAATCTGTTCAGGCTAGAGTTGACTGCCAATCTCTAAATTAAAAAGTCAGATAAAAACGTTAAAATAAATCCTTGATAATACTAGTTTTTCATATAGTAAGATTTTTTTACTAGTCTTAATAAACACATTTGAAAAACTAAGCATCCATTAAGCAACACATCATCTATGTTAACCTTGGGTACCAGTCTTTTTATGTGCTATGATGATGTGAGCTTTTAAAGAACTCTATTATGTAATATTTTCTTGCCAACTAAATAAAGCCTGAGCAAAAAAAACCACTTCCATTTAGGAATAATTCACATTGTTTTCAACCTAATGTTCTGTATTTTACTATACAATAATATTCTTTTGTCATTTACTGTATGTTGATAGATAGAATTTAAATATATAAGCATTACAAATGCTTTTATGCTGGATGAAAAAAAAAACAAACAACAGATCTTCTTTCCTAAGGATTTCAGATTTATTTACCAAGGTATTTTCTCCTGTTTGGATGGAGAACATGATTTTAGCACTGAGCAAATCAGTAAATATAAAAAAACCCCAAGCAACACCCACCCACCTACACCCTGGTCCAAACAAAAAGCAACTAAACAAAAACCCGCTCGAGAGTTCTAAGTTCCCGTTTAGAGCTCAGTCTGCTGGTGACACTTAATCATTGGAAGCCTGCTACTTAAGGGGAGGGTATTTCTTCAATATTCCTATATTCTGAGTTCCTATGTTCTTTAGCAGGTCCAAGACAATTAGAGTTGTTTAATTCCTGCAAAGGTAATATATCCCAACTCAGTTTAGCTGTAAAATATAAGTGAATACTAAACTTATTCTAGTAGTAATCCCTAGATATAAAAGTTGAAAAATACTTTAAATAGTGTTTATCTTTGGTACACCGACTGTAGATTATTTTTTTTTAAATGTGTGGAGGTATAAAGAACAACAGGTCTGCTTTAAGCATTACAGATTTTCTCTCCTGGTATTTTAAATGTATTTTTAAGATATCATACACCTGGACTGTATCCTGATAGCTTTTCTTTTTCTTAATTTGCAGTGACAGAAGCAGAAACTTTGTTCACAGGTGGTGAAAGCTGGCACTTAGCAGTTCAGTTCCATCTTGAGTGTGCCTATACATTTTTGTATTATTACGAGTACAAAAAAGCTAAACAATGTTTCAATACGGCTAAAGACATAACAAAACTTCAGATTAATCTTACAGGTAAGTTTTGCTTGTACAGTCCATGAGGATTGTTGGTTGGACCAAACTAACGGCTTGTTGGGGTTTTTACATATCCAAGTAAAAAAGAACTGTATTTTGAAAAATTTTGACTTTTAGTGGGTAGGACTTATATGTCTTCTAAGAAGTAGCATTGCTTGGAAGTATGCCATCTAGTTACAATATCATCCCAAATATGGGTGTCTAAGCAGATGCGGTATTACAATCCTTCTTTCTTGTGTTTCATACCGAATTCTAGGTCTAGTTGTCTCTGTTACGGGAATCCTGAAACTAGTTGGGGTCATGATGAATAATTTTGTTTGTTTGTTTGGAGACCCTTATAAATAAGTCTGCCTGATAATTTGTTGCAGCCTTTCACCTTTTATGCCACTTGCCTAGATATACTCCATGTAAATAGCGTTTAAAAGTCACTTCCAGGACTGTTGTTATCACAGGAAGTAAGTAGAAGAGTCAAATTTCTGATGAAGAGAAATATAAAGGACTCAATCACTATGGAGACTTTATAAGTACCCTTTCAGAAGCTTTGGAGTCAGGCAGATCAGATTGCTGCACTTGCAAATTCATTTAAAATTACATGTATAGATGTGGGACCATTTGGTCAAGCCGGTCCTGCTAGGTAATCAAAATGATATAAAATGCACACCTTTCCTGTGTGAGAACTTTTGTGCCTAAGTAGAAATGCCAAAACCTTGATACAGTTATTTCCATAGACTTAATAGTGGAGGGCACTATGGAACTGAAACTTGCAATCTCTTTACCTATGACACCGCTGCATGTCATTAGCTGTTCCTTTATATTGAGATTGGAGCTGCAGCTACCCCTGCTTATATCCCAAATCAGTTTAATATTTTAATTTAAAACAACAAACAAAAAATCTGAAAACACACATGAAAAGTAACCCAGCAACTTTTCTGGAACTCCTTGCTCATTTTTTCAAAGCTTTTAAAGGTTTACTTTAAAAATGTATTTTTTGCATAGCTATGAATTTATTATATTAAATGGCATCTGTTTAAAATGTCGGAGTTAATTTCTGTATATTTGTTTGAAGAAATTCCATGCATTTCAATTGTTACTACCCTCTTTTCCTATGTGCAACATGTACGGTATGTATGACACATTCTGTGTGTGGCATGTACTGCAAACTTGATGTTATAAGGTAGTTTTGTTTAAAATTAACCTAAATTTTTCTTGGTTTTTTTTTTTTATTAAAAACAACAGTGCCTATGATGATGCTATAAAAAATTAGTTAACGATGAACAAGTAATATCAAAGTGGCAGGTAGCTATTCACTGATACTCCTCAACTTACAGCTGCATGTTGGATATTTTTTCCCCCCTTTAAAGGAGATCTTTAGATTTTCGATGAGCAATTTCCTTAAGTCTAACTTAGGAAAAAAACCTCTTGTTTGGAGGGGAGAAAAAAAGATTTGGATGCAGTGGAATTATTTGTATTTCTGATTATTTTACCAAGAGGTTATGCTAGTCCCAGAGAGATTGTGGTGATACAGTCTCTTGGAAAAGTGTTGTGAAACTCCTAAAAGTTCTGTGGTTTATCTCCATAGATCTATTAGAATAGTTATGAAGGATGTCTAACCTAAAGGCAAACAAACTGAACTGAATATGTGGGAATTGTTGGTATTCTAGACAAATTCATTTGACGTGCATGTTTGTACTAAACAGAAGGAATGTTACATCATCAAAAAAGACTTTGCTTTAATGTAAAAATTCAACTTCTAGGAAAGACCTTTTTAAGGCTTTTGGAAGGAATTTCCTTTTTAGGAAAGGATTTTAAGAGGGTTTTATTCTGTAATGATTGTAATCCTTACGAGCTGAACATTTAATTATAGCATGGAAATGTATGCTGTTTTTAAAGACAGAATTTAGAACCAATGTTTGTCAAAGTTATTTTAGAAATGTGTTAATAAATCATACTTGGTTTTGCTTTTTTAAGTCCCATTAATCCAGGTCTGTGCTGTATTCATCATTTATTAAAAAGCATCCTTATGTCCCTCATGATGACTCACAAGCATCAATAACTCCACAAAAAAAAGAGAAGGCTATGGTCCTTCTTGCATATAAATTTACTAAAATGAAGGATTGTAATCCAAAATAAATTTAAATTCAACAGATCTGGAGGATTAATAATACTGAACTCTGAGATCTGCATGTTATCTGCTTGCTTTCATGCCCAGTAATGCACCCTTGGGAACTTTTAATGTGGAACAGAAAGTAAAGTCTCTGTACAGATTCCTCTTTTGTGAGGATATATGGTGGTGTAAACCAAGCAAATTATCCCCCCAGCTTAATCACATTGGATTTTTATTTTTCAAATGAAAATTACCATGTTTTGTCCCTGTAACAGCAATAATTTCTTTGCTTAAAAAATACAGTGGGGGGTGTGTGCATCTCAGAACGTAAACAAATCACAGTTTCTGGGTAGTAGCAAGTAAATTTATTGGTAACCAGCATAACTCTGCAAGTGTTTTATTCAAATGTTTAAGCAGTAAGACATGATAGGAGGCAAATTACAGCAGCATGATTTTCAAGCATTATTAAAAATGAGAATTGAGTGCTACTGCATAAAATTAATATGAATGAGTACCCAATATTTCTCGTTTTCTGCGTCTCTTCTCTGCAGTGTGCCTTGTGATATTTTTAGAACCTTTTTCTTTTCTTCATGAAGTCTAAACATAGGGCTTTCCTATTAAAAGGGGTAATTGGCAGAAAAGGAGAAATCAGTTTAATTTCTGGCTTCCCTACTGCTCTCTTTCCACATCCAGGAAGAAAAAGGGGTGACTGCTACTTCAGTGTGTGTGCCAGGTGATTCTTACCGACAATGGCCTCATCTTCTGGCCTTCGATACATGAGCAGTCGATCATCTTTACCTCAAAGATTTTATGTGCTGCAGAATATTCAAAATTATAATGAAATTAAGACCTTGGTCTTAATTGGCTCTGCAAAAGCAACAGTGGGTCGGCATTCAGTCCTCCATTTCTGTTATTTAACTTTCACAGTTCACATTATGTGAGCATTGTATCATAGTCATAATAAGCAAACAAACCTCCAGATTTTACAGAGTAACTTTTAGATCCATTTTGGCTCTGGTTAGAATTCTGTTATTTCAAGTTACTGTCCTGAAGTAATTCTATGATTTCTTTGATTGCAGCTTGCAAACAGGTTGCTAACAGAGGAAGAACAAACATGTTTTGTTTTTTTTTGCATTTAGTATAAATGGCAATTGCCACCCTAAAAAAACTGGTAAAAGTTGACTGAGGGTCCAATAAAGAACTGAAGAAACAACACTGAGAGGAATTTCACATTGTGCATTCTGAATATTGATTAATTCAGTAGACAGCCTTCATTAGTTTGCTGTTTCACTCCCTCCCGTGTTAATTTTACAGTATCTTATATGTTGTATTATAGTAACGTCACGTCTGTGATCCCTCTTTGTAGACCTAAGCCTTCAAATGAAGATTTGAATACTTAAAATGATGGCCTGTAAGATATTATGGCATTTTCATTTGCCTAAGGGTCTCAGTGTTGTCATTAACTTTTAGCAGGCAAATTGAACAATTGATTGTGGTTTATTGCTGAGGAATAAGTAGGGAACGCATGAAACTTGATCACTGAGTTTTCAAGAGAGAATATGGTGGGCCACAGGGAATTTACCTAAAAGTGGCTTTGCAAGAGCCATCTAGCTGTGTTTGTATGTTTGTAATACATATTTCTTTGTATGTCTTAGCTACCAGTGAAAATGCATGTAGTTCACTGCAAAGAGATCAAGCAGAGTTAAACCACTGCTAAAGTTCATAGGTTAATTCTCATTGTGTTTCTCTTTATTTTGCTTTTTTGTGAGCATCTTTTAGTATGTTACTGGTTTTTGGTGTTCATAATACAAACTTACCTCTAATTTTCTGTAGGCGCTTTGGGGAAGAGAACACGATTTCAGGAAAAATATGTTGCACAGCTTATTTTGGATGTCCAAAGAACAGATGGGTTTCTCCTTCCTCACAGTGAGCTAAGTCCAGCTCCAACACCTCTGGAAAACTTAACAATGGTATGTATTTGAGAAGAATTACAGTAATTTCTCGAAGTGAAAATGTTCTGAAGCTTTTCTTGGGTGTTTGCAAAAGGGCAAAGTGTGTGGTACCTAAGATAAACTAGATTTTTGAAAGTTTTTAGAAAAGATGAGAGACAGTTCTTTGCCTAGTATTGAAGGACATGGGATAAAATGACATATGCCTGTCTGCAAGGCAGATGTGGCTACTCAGCTAAAAACAGGTGAGAAGCAGATTTTCAAAATAGTCTGCAAGGCATCACAGAAGTGCACAAATTCCTAAGGATTGACAGCCATGTTTAGTAACGGTGTGAAGACAAGAAATCAGTCTAGGAATTCCTACTGGCATGAATTATGTGATTTGGCCCTACTGATCTTAAGGATGTGTATGATTATAAATTTTAAATTGCTCAACAACCACTGAACTGTTTTGGGATGGCATTTTTTCTTCATAAGGAGAAGCTCTGGTCAGGATTTAAAGTTATCTCTGGCTTCTTTGGCAAGTTCAAATAAATTGAAGCATTATGGTCCAAGATTTGTTCTTCAGGTTAGAAAGCCTTTACAAAAAAAGTTATGTCTTGGTAGACTTCCCGATCAAGCAGAGATTTTAAGCAAAAAAATTGAGAATACACAAATATCTTAGGAGACTATCCTAGATTTTTTTTGTAGTCCGTTAATATGTCCTTAGTGTTGTATTTGATTTGATGAAAACAGATTGACTGCATATATGTCACAACTTGTGCTTATGATAGAACTATGTATAGCAACCCCTTTAAAGACAGTGAGACCTCAAGGGAGGCCACTTAGTGTCAGTTACAGACTTCAAGTGAAACTTACCTAGAACTAAATGATAGGATGCGTTGTTCTTGGGAAGTCACTAACTGGGATATTGTATGACTGTATTTTCCAGTTATTCACAGCTTTCTGAAGAGTTTGCCTTTGGAGTCTATATCTCATCAGAACTTCAGTTTGGAATAAAATAATGACATCATTTCAATAAAAATGGCAACACTGTTTCAGGTTGTAGGTATAACCTGGAATTAAATATATTATCCTTGCTAATAAAATACTATATTCGTATGTCCTTGTAGTGAACAAACCCAAAGCTGCTGAAGTAAGTTTAGCAGAGAGTTTGAGAAAGAAAATAGGGTATTTGGAACCATTAAAAATTAGTCATGCTTGTGAAATCCACACTTTCCTACTTAAATTTTATTGAATGTATCTTGAAAGTAATGCTACAGAAAGTAAGCACATCTACTCTCTCTGAAAAGTAAAAATGTGATGCTAGAAAGGACTTGAGAGGTTTTGGCTACAGGGAGGGAGTTGAATTTTGTGCAAGTCTGAGCGACTGCATCATGTAATTCTGTCATACATTACTCAGGCTGCCTGTTAAGGAAAGTTAGGTTTTCTGTTCCCACAGTCTACCTTTAAAAAAAACAAATCAAAATATCAAACCCTTTTATTTCTGCATTTTGTGTGTGTGAGAAATTATAGAAAATAGTATTAGTAGAACTATGTGCTGCTCTTAGGAAAACCTGAGATATTTCAAGTTCAAACATTTTATTAGGTTGTGTGCGAGTATTCTGTCACGGGTATTAGATCAGGCTTGACTAAGTAGACTCTCCATGTGTGTGTTGAATTACCAATTAAAGATTTGGGGTTTTTTCCCCTTTTTCTAGCATGTCTTTATTGATAATGTAGTATCAAAATACACCTTATTCATGTGGTCTGTCAGTATTAACTTTAACAGTGAAACCTAGTGTTTCTTTTGCCAATCTGGTCTCAAATTTGTTATCTTTGAGTGTATCCTGAAGTTCTTATAGCTAAAGTTGGAGTTAATGCTGTTCCCCATTTGCCAAAAGCTTCTGACAGCATCGTTGCATCTCTGTCCAAGTTTAGGGTGGATGCTTGATGTGTACTTTTAGAAGACTATTCATGGCAAATGTATAGAAACTTAGTCTTGAAAGGGGCTGAGAATCACTACCAAATTAACATATGCATACAGAAAGCCAAAAGGTCCGTGATCATGTTGCAAAATTATTATAGGGAATTTTTCTTCTCCTCTCCAGTGTTCTTATTTTACATCTGCCATTTGCAGATAAATGAAAATACTCATTTATCTAAAGATAGGAGTTATACAGGGTGAGTGGAAAATTTCCTAAGAGAATTATATACTCTGCCAGTATGTATAAAGGTCAAGTTGAGACTGGCCACACCTAATTTTCATCTCCTGTTTTAGAGTGCTTGCTTCTATGGTCTTAAAGTTCTCCCCCTATTATTGTTCAGTAAGATGACTGAACAAGTTATTTTGCAATTAAGTGGTCAGTAATTTAATTCAATTAAAAATATAACCAATATAGCAATGGGACCTATTGTTTGACTGATAGCTGGGCTGATTTCAGGTCAAGTGCTTCCTGCTTCCCGCGGTACTGAGCAACTGTTAGATGGCACTGGAAAGAAGACTGTTTGCATTTCAAAATAAATATTTGAGGTTGTAAATTCAGAGCTTTGCTCACAGGTCAGTTTCTGTGAAAGAAAAACCTCAGGCTTGAGGTGATGCATAAGGACTCTTGATATGAAGCAGTATGTTGAAATAGTGTGATTAGTTTTAAAAAATTCAGAGCTGTTTTTATGTTTTGGGGGAATGAGTAATTTCTTTGTAAATCTAGGAATGGAAGTCATGCATTAAAACTAGCATACAGTTGCAGTACAGTTCAGTTGATCAATATTCATAATGAGGTTAAAGCAATTAGTACTGTTTATGTAGGCTAGATTTTAAAGGTTACGTAGACCAGAAGCTGGAAATTTTTAATGAATTGCCTTGTAACATAAATTATGATTTAATTTGTATCTAATGAAGTGATATCATTATACTAGTATAGTGCTCTGTTCTAAAATTATTTCTATCTGGAAGTGGTGGATAATCCTTACGTATGCTAATGTAGTAAGAGAAGAAAATGATGGTATTAAATATGCCTTTAAGAGTGGCAATGTCTTCATTATTGCCTTAAAATAAACATATTTTATTCATATTCTATGTCAAATCACAGCTTACATTTATATAGTGATAAAACAGTGGTGATGAATGCAGATAACCCACTTCGAAGCATTCCTGTTTACTTTTTCTTCTGTGAATCCTCATTTTGACCTCACCAATCGAAGAGAATCATCAGAAACAGCTACTACTAGGACATGAAGGGAAATTAATAGGAAGTTTGAAAAACTTAATAAAATCCATTTTCTGTTTTTAATAGGTTATAAAAACTACTACTGCTAACTGAAAAATAGTAGTACGCTAATTGGTTTAATGACTGGGGCTTTTTTGTTCTGATTTTGGGGGTTTTTTACAAGGGGGGGAGAAATATTATTACAGCTACCTCCTTCTTGCTTGCAGCCAAAGGAATCTTTTGTTGTTTCCAAACACACACAAATATTTACATTTGTGCACAGCAATTTACACTTTTCAGCCGCAGATCATATTACTTTGTTCTTTAAGTTAAATGACTGACAATAAACTTCAGGTAGCATACTTGTTTGTAACAGTTAAACTGAATACTCATTAAACAATTTGTTCCAGAGGAAATTTGCTGAAAAGTCAGAAGTACTTGTCCAGAAGCAAACCTTTTCAGTATACCCTTTCTTGCCTTTACCAGGACAAAGTATCTGGAGGTGCTGACTCAGTGGGTTGTTTTCAGTTTTGTTTCTTTAATTTGTAAACTCCTTTAAAACAAACAAACAAACAAAGAGAAAAAGGAGAAAAAAAAAAAGAGGAGGACCACTTCCCTGTGTAGGGAATTCAACTGTATTGGCAGAAGCCATGCTTTACTTAGTGGTACTTTGCTGATACTTCAAAAGAAATCCATACATTCCCAGAAGTCCATGGTTGCTAGTCTGAAAACCTGCCTGTTGGGAAAGCGTTTAACGTTAATCTGTTTCAGCATGTGTGTGCATGTATATGCATGTGTATTTATATAGAGATATATATAAAAGGAGGAAATTTTTTATAATACTACAACCAACAATTTGAAAAGGAAAATCCCCTTCAGCCTTTAAGTAGAAAATCAGTATTCAGGTAACCTTAAAATTGCTCTGAATGCTGTTCCTCCTGCCTGATAACCAGTATCCTCATAGCAAAAGTCATTTGGATGGTGCTGTCTTCTACTGGCTTGGCCAGTTACTCTATTGTAATCATGGTAAATTACTTTCCATTGTGTCATTTTCTGATCTTAATATTATCCTTTTTCAAACAAGTCTAAATTTTTATTTTGAAGGCATAATTTCTCTGCAACTGTTTATTTTAAAATATTTTTTCTCCTCCAACAGAATTATGATTTAAATGATGATACAGTGCTTAATGAGATAAAATTAGCAGATGCTGATCAGTACCAGGTACCTGATTTGTGTGCAGAAGAGCTTGCTGTAATCCTTGGAATATGGTAAGTTAGTTCATAGTTACTTAAAAACAAAAATACAGCATGAACCATTGTGATAATGAAATCCTGAAGTGGTGAATTGATGGGACTTTTTTTTCCCTTCCTTACATAATCTGGCTAAAATGCTGGAAGTCTTGCATTATACATGGGTAGAATTTTGAGTTATCTCAGGGTGAACGTTCAGAATTTCAGCAATGTTTCATTAATTGCTATATTGTTCTTTGTGCCTCAGATTAATCGAGTTTCAAATGTCAGGTGGCATTAGATACCATATGGTAATGACACTTGGATAAATTTTGAAAACATATTTCAAAGTCTGCAATTGTCAGCTTCCTATGAGGGTTAACCGTGCCTTTCAAGCAAAAAGCTGCCCTGCTGTTCAGTGCAATGGGAATACTCCATTGCTGGTTACAAGCTATAGTACAAAGTCTGTGTGGGTTTGCGCCTAAATTTTTTTTCCTGGCTTTCAGAAATTGTATGCTACATGGGTTTTGGAAATGGCACAGAAGAACAAAAAGCAGCTTGAGATTGGAGGATCATAAGCTGGCTGCTAATGAATATTCTCATTTTGTAATAGAGAAATACTTTTTTTTTTTCTATGATGTAGTGGTCATTTAGCTGATGACAGTTATCACACAAGTTTTTGAGTGTGTTTTCTTTCTAAAGTATTAGTACATTGAAGTAAAAATGTTGACTTTGATGCAGTATTCATCATTAATATCTCAAAGCACTTTTCTGATCTACAAGTTGCAAAATGATGGAATCTGCGGTGCTGCTGAAATACATCGTGCAAGTCAGAAGAAGGCTAGGAGCTGAACAATGAGTGAATCCTAGTTCCCACATTTTAGACTGCTGTTTCCTCTGGGAGGGCACATGGATGTTGTAAGATCTATCTTTGTGATAGGGTGACAGCAATAATGGGCCAGTTATTAGGCCCACTAGTCAAAATTTTAAGTTATTTTTCCCTTTCTTGTCCCATAAGGTGCAGTGGAAGTCAGTAGTGGAGTGAAGAGTGTTTATTTTCTTTCATATAGCCTTTTCTCAGAATGCAGCTTTTTGAAGGGCCAGATGTTTGCTTGGCTATATAGTTGAAGTCAAATGTGAAGTTGCGTATCAGTGGTTTCAGCTATGCCCTTTAACCATTCAGCCCATCCACTGTAATCAGGAATTCATGAGTGCAATACGTACTGTGGCTTCATATTTCCTTTATACCCCAGGTCTTAAACTTACTTTCTTTTCTAGGCCACATCTAGATCTAGTTTGAGGACAAAGGAGTGAAGAGTGGGTTGACATAATATTCTTGGCCCAGTCACTTCCAGTCTTTCACACTGACTCAAGTCAAGGCAAAGCCTTCCCCTTCTTGAGAAGCATTTTCATGTGCACTTCATTTTTTTTAACACAGTATTGTTTTATATTCAGATTATATCATCCCTCCTGCTTCCACCCTTCTGAAGGAAATTCCAATTTTTCTATTGGTCTTTCTCTCTCTTTTTTTTATTTTTATTTTTTTTAATGAAAGGGTAGAATTTGAATTTTACATTGGCTGGCTGCATAGTAGGTTTCTTGACCACAGTATGTCACTTTGAAACCACCACTGTCAGGCTCTGAATAGTGGCTAGAAACCATCTTGACTGCCAGCTGCGTGTGTACATTATATTCCTAGTGGTATGTGATTTTGGCAGGACTGAAGGCAAGAAGCTCATGTTAAAAACTAAAAGCAACCAACAAAAAATTAAAAATCAGTGTTCCTTCCCCATAGGAATGGTAAATGCCATTCAGTGGGTGGATTAATATTAAGCAGCTGAAACTGTTTCAGTCATAAATGGAGACAAGGCTTGATATCCAGCCATGTTGCAGAAGTGTTAGCAGAATGCCAGCTTTGAGAACTGTTCTTCTGAGGGGGTTTAGGGTAGAACCCTCGTGACTGAGTAGAGTTTAGGCCTGGATTGCTGGCCATGCCCTTGGTGTTTATATCAGCTGTTGGCATATCAGTTGGCAGGGAAGCATATACATGTTAAAGCATTTAGCATTGGCTTTTAAACAAAACATAGTTCTCAAAACTTAGCTATGGCAGATTCCTTGCTTTTCTTTAATGCTAGAGGACTTCAGTTCTGTAAAGCAAATACCTCATTTTGTAATAGATAAGTTGGCTTTAGAATTCCTTTAAGTTTCCAAAGCAGTTCTAACTAGACTTTGGTTTAGGTCAAGCCCCACCTTAATGGTATCTGTTGTTGACTACCATTGTCAGCAGTGGATGTTTTTTCTAATGCAAACAAACTTCTAGAGACCAACCTGGTTTGTTGAAGAAAGGCAGCCTGCAGATAGAGAGAGTAAATGTGAGCAAATTTTTTTCACATTTCGCTGTGCTTGCTAGTATTGTTTTACAGCAAATGTCACAGAAATGCCCCTTAATTCAACTGAGATTTTTGTAGCTAAATAATGTTAACATCAACAGCATGCAGAAATGTTTCTGGATAGCAAAACAAACTGAAAATTGTTACAACTTCTGGAAAACACTTAATTACAATCATATAGGATCCTAAGGAATTACCTGAATGCACATAATATTTTCTGCTGTGAAGCAAGTTTCATTTCAACTAGGTTACAATGATCAAATGGCTAAAGAAAGTACTATTACAGTATCAGTACAAACTTTTTCATCTCCTCCTCCCCCATAACATTTTAAGAGGATATAAAATATTTCTTAAGTGTTGAAATATCTCATACCAGCTGTCTTTACAAAAATCCAAGCAATATCTCATGCTATATGCTTAAGCCAGCTTGTAAATAACATGCATGAGCCTGAATCAATTAGTTGTGGGGCTTTTTTAAACCTCTCTCTGTTACACTGATGTAAGGAAAGAACAAGTTATTTTTTAGTAATCCATTTATATAAAGAAAGTAGCAATGTAAATGTACCCAGCCAGTTTTCTGTGGCATCTGTAATTTGAGGCAGTTTCCTTTAAAGTATTAGGCTATTCTGTTTCTTCTCTGCAAATTCCTTTTCTTCCAAATACTGAACAGTCTGCGGAACTGAATCTAAAAGAAAACATTCACCTGTTATGATAATTAAACTGTAACTAAAACAGAGTAGAGGGAGGGAAACCCACCCCAGTCCGCCTTACTTTACACAAAGGTTTCCTTTATTATTGTATCCAGATTTTGTAGGATCTGTGTAAGAAGTGTCTAGAGGTGTCTTCAGATCATCTTGCTGCAGGAGTAATGCCAGCCTAAAGGAAATATTAAAAGAAACTCCTAGGAGTGTAGAAGTATTAACTGGCTAGGATTTTTTTGATGTTTTATATGACAATAACTAGTCAAGGTGGTGTAAAATTTATTTTATAGTCAAGCCTTAAGACTGGGGTGAAAACTTTGCATAGAGCCTTGAACCAAGCTTTCAGAGGCTGATAGAAAAAGATCCTAAAGTTCCAATTTAAAAAAAAAATAATATATTTTTTCAAAAAAAAACAACACCAAGAGCAGGTCAATGTGTGATTTCAATGATGTGTTAATATAGTACAGATGCCAAAATGCTGAGAAACTGAGAGGGGAGTGTTTCCCTTGTCACTTAAAAATAGCCCGAATTAGATCACTGTTGAATAGACAACAGCAGCTGTGTGTCAGCAGATTGGGAAGAAAATCCCTTCTCATCACTTGATTCACCATTTTTTAACAACGGGAAACTAGAAAAAAAAACCCAGGGGAAAATAGAAATTAGATATAGCTATAGAAAGTTCTAAGAAAGCAAAGAGAAATGTCCAGTGGCTGGTTATTTCTTAATGTTTTGCTGTCCCAACAATCAAATTGGGTCAAAATAGTGTGTTATACTGGAGGTACCTCAGCTCAGTCAAAAACTATACACCAGTCTTCAGTTGGTAAGGAAAGCATCAGGAAACCTAACTATTATATAGTAATACATTGGATAACAATCTATTAAACAGTTTATGCAGTGAGCTGTAGAACCATACTTGAAACAGCTGCATAAGTACTAAATAGCATTAGGAGTAAAGGATTTTTAACAGAGTTACCAAATATAACCTTTTGACTCAAATAAGGAAAAAAAAAAACAAACAAATAAGAAAAAAAACACCAATATACATGTTGGCAATGAAACATCAAGGGAAACTTGGGTAGGTGAAACAGGAAAGCATTTAGGTACTTGAAACGTGAGATTCTAATCTTAGCTGTCTGTCTGTTCTCTACCCAAGGAAAAATCAGCACCTGCAAAGTGGGATTCATTGCACTTCAGGCACTTATTTTACAATGGATTGAATCACTTCCTATATTTATCTATATTTTTTCATGGACTCTGAAAGATGCATAGATGGTTAGTTAGATTAAAGACCTAAATTTTACATGATTAAAGTTAGGTAAGATGGATTGTGCTCACTAAGATTTCGTATTATATATATATATATATGATCACAGCCTTCTTTGTGCTTTACAGCAAGGTCGTGCTGTATAGCTTGTATCAGAAGTACAAGGCAACAGCAGGTAAACAACTGTTTTCATCTGGTTTTATAAGAGAGAACATTCTCTCTTCCAGGTCATTGGAATGGAAAAGGTTATGTTAAACTGACTGTGGAAGGCCAGAGCTTACATACGTTGCCCTGTGAAAGTAAAAGCTACAACAGCAAATCTTGGACAGCATTAAAGTTGATGAAGGTTTTTCCGTTAAATACTTTTTGACACTCTGGCCCATCTTTACAAGCACATCATGTAAATGTAAATTATTACTGGTTTTTTGAAACAAACCAATTACAGGTGCCAGACAGTACAGTGATTTCATCATAGCCAGTTTATGGCTGTTTAAAATCATTGCTGCTGTGCACCAATATGTACAGCTGTGTGAGGGGATTCCACTGGGGAAATGAACTTCCTGTCACGCTCTTCAGAATGCTCACATAAAAAAACATTAGTCACTTGAAATACCTTTGTGAAACCTTGAAAATGCTTGTAGAGTGATCAATTTGTTGGGTTTGGCTCTTTTTCATTCATGAAATTAACACAGCTTGTAAAACTGCATAGATATACAGCAAATACTAATTAAAATGCATATGTGGAAAGTCTGACCTATCTATTCATCATCTATCTCATGCTAGTTAACTGTAGTTGTAAGCAGTTACCTGAGGAACTTGAATTTGCATTGCCTGCACTTGCAGAGAGGTAACATGCCAGGAAATGTAAACAAACAAAACCTCAGCAGTTGTCTTCCTCCATCTAACTTTATACTCTGTCTTCAAGAGTGACTGTGAGAAGATATCCAAGAGTGAAAAATAACAGGGCAAGCATGTGTTGCCCCCGTCTCCCTAATACTTTCCCAGCTACTAAAAGGTGATTTCCTGAGCCTAATCAACTTTGTTTGCATAGCAGCCCTCGATGGATCCTTCAAATATTTGTCATCTTCCACTGAGCCCATGTACATTCCTTGCATCTTTTGGCAAAGGTGTCTGTCTACATATATTGCTCCTGCTGTTCAACAAAAAAAAAAGAAAAAAAAAAAAAGCCAGGTAGTTTTGGTTGCCAATAGCTTCATTTAGTGACTTCATACTCTTATTTCTTAACGGTTTCGAAAACCTTTGCAATGTCCTTCATTTGATTGGTCCTAGCCTAATGAGACATTCCTTTTGTAGAAATTGTTACATGTTTGTAAGTCATAAAACCTACTTATTCATCTTCATAAAACAACAGTCGTTCTAGCTGTCTGTTTTGGAAATTTTTCCAATACTGAATTACTGCTTTTGAAATGAAAGGTCTAGAAGAGAACATAATATTTATGGGTGGACAAACAAAGGCTTTACACCATATTTTATGTTATGAATTTGTATACTTTATGCAGTATGCCCTAGTATGTTATTCTCTATTACTTTTCTAATTAATTACTTTACATTTTTATTTGCCTTTTTAACAGCTGCCTAGTACTAAGCTAATGTTTTCATGCAGCTGCTAAAGAGTTGCTCCTGAATAGAAATGGTCAGATCAGAGCCTATCATTTTTTGTGACACTAGGACTGTGTTTCCTATTGTTCATTGCTTGGCACTTTTATCTTATTACCCTTTTGCTCTATTCTGTAAGGTCTTTCTGCAGCTCCTTATTGTCTATTCACATCTTCACTTCAAAGAATGTTGTATCATTTGCAAGTTTTCTTACCTCACTATACATTCTCTTGTTCCAGTTTATTTATTAATATAGCACACTGATCGCAGCACAAAACCTGTGCAGGATTACACCAGTGACCTTCTCCATAGGGATGGCTGACTATTTGTCTCATACTATTTCCTATCTTTAATCAGTTACTGACCTTTGCCAAGACATTCTCTCTTATCTCATGAATGCTCAATTTCTTTGAAAGTCATTCTTGATGAGGGACTTCACCCAAAAAAATCTTCGAGATGCAAGTTGATTTCATCATCACACCAGTTAAACCTTCCAAAAGCCCCCAACAGGTTTGCAATGCAGGAATTTTTTGTACAGAAGCCTGACTGACCACAAGTGTTGTACAACTTGTTGTACAAGCTCTCTCTAGTTGTTCCATTCATTATATCGTCTCTCCTTATTTACCTGCAACAGATGATACACTTCCAAGCCAGTGTTACAGTGATCCCCTGACACAAAGTTTAAAGGCTGGCATATTTTTTGTTGCTCTCTTATCATTAGGCTCTGAGGTAATTTGAAATGAAAATGTAGACGCTGCTTTTGGTGTCTCAGCTATTTCATCCCAAAACTAATTTGAAACTTTTTTTTTTTAATACTGTTTGGTCCTGTTAACTTTCTAGCATCCAACATTTTAGCATGTAACATCTTTTGCAGCTTTTTAATTTGAGAAAGAATCTTCTCGCCTGTAATTCTCTCCCTTACCCAGAAAGGCTTTCTGGTGGGAATTTTACTATATTTTTCTACAATAAATGCTAATGCAATGATTTCATGTAGCTTCTTTGCAAAGGCTTTTATACCAGGGCTGTCATTTTGATCCTGTAGACTCAAAATTTTTGTTCCTGCTGTATTGGTAGAAGGTCTTAGCACTGATTTTGACTTTTGGTTAGTTGCTCCTTAAACATTTTTTGGACGCCATAATTATATTTTAAATAATAATAATGAACTATCTCTAAATATTCCATAGGTTTTGATCTTTTCTGTATTCTGCATTTTAATATAAGTTCAGCTATTTGAGAACACTTCTATTTTTAATAGCTTTTAACAATGTTGTTTAACATTTGTCAACTTTCTAAATCAGTTCTTGAATCAGAACTACTTAGTCATAATCCAAAAAGGGATACTTTGGAATGATTGCTATTAATTACACTGTTACAAAGACTATAACTAATTAAGTCCCAAACTGTTTAACTTGTTAATTAAACTGGATACCTTATCCATTAGGCTGCCAATGTAGATCTGATTAATCAGATTAAAGAATTGTTGGTAAATTGTAAGCGATTGGCAATTAGCTTTTGCTGATAGAAAATACTTTTTTCTGCTGCAGAGTAGATCTTAATCTAAGGTTCTGTTTTATCTGTCTATAAAGAATGTCTATTTCTCTTTGTTTTCTTAACCTCTTCTATTTCATTAAACTCCCTAAGACAGGATTCAAGAGTGGACAGTAAATACCTTGCAAAGCTGAATGATGCAGTGATTTGTGACTTCTCTTCATAGTCTTACGAAAACATGCCTGATCATAGATTCTGTGGCAACAGATCCTAAATTCCATTGTGATTTGAACTCCTGAAATTTTCTGGGGTGAACTGCTTAACCTGTCCTTGAAATCAGAATAAATGCAGGGCATGGAAGTCAAATGTGTGTAAAATACTCTGACAAGACCTAACACAGTCATTAAAACTGCTTAAAAGCAAGGTACAGTTCTACTCTAGATTCAGATTTCAAATACAGCTTCAAATTTTATTTGATTCAGTATGGAAAATCATTACAACAGTTTAATTTTTCTGCTATATTTCAAGGTTTGCATTCCTGTATTTACATGTCAAAGCATTTTACATGGATGCAGGAGAAATGGAAATTAGGGACCTATTTTAACACTGCTTTGGTCTGGAAGAACTGCATCTATAAGCTTCAAAAAGCTGTGACAAAAATCTATCTAGAATAAGGAAAGGACTAATCCTTTCTACTTGAATCAATATAGCTTTAGGATGCTGAAAGATAAGTTCCACTTGTGTAAAAATTTAACTGTCCCTTGGTTTGCCCATGCTTTTCAAAAGCTATGGCCATGTCACTTAACATTCTGGTTGCCTAGCTGCTGTGGTGTTCTTGTTACAGTATTTTAAAGTTTTGCTGTCTTTATTACTTTCTATTTTTCCCCTATGGATAGAAACTTGTTATTTTTCACCTGAAGTCACATTTGCATTAGTGACTAATGTTTAGTGACTTTAGTTGACTACCTCAAGCTAACTGTACGTATTTCTGCTAGCAGCTGACATTGGACAAGAAAAGAAGTAACTGAAGCAGAGAAATTCTTTATTACTTTCTGTTTTCGTGAAAAATTTTCCCAAGGAAGGAAAAGATGGTGATATATATATCAGGATTGTTTACTAGCGGTGTTGTCTAAAACTTTCAAAAAAGCTCACCAACAACATCGTGTTTATCTTGTGGGAAGGTGGAGTAAAATGCGTTACATAATAATTGTTAAACTTTTCTTCAACTGGTCTCTTCACCAAGATTCAGAATCACACAAGTTAAATCAGGAAGGAGGAATTATAGTTAGCTTTCCATATTGACAGAGGCCAACTTTACTGAACATAACAAGAATAAAAGGTGATGTCAAGGCCTTTCCTTGGTTTTCAAAGGCATTTCTCATCAATAGTCGACCAAAAGCATAATTGGTATTTCTTTGCAGCCATATTCACACAGCTTGCTCAAGCTAATGGTATTACAAAACATCAGCATAAATTATGAAGCATGTGTGGAACCTCTGTCATGGGTGTCTTTAGAAACAGACTGCATAAACATTTGCATAAACATGCAAACTGTAAGTTAGAGGTTTGTAGAGCAGGAAGAAGAGTTGGAGGAACTCTCAAGCTTTTCTTCCACTGTAGAAATTGTGTTTTGGCTACTCTGGTCATGTTCTTCCCTACAATAATGTGAAAAACTTTTTTTAAAAATTCTGGTCAGTAATGCCTTTCCTCTCTCACCTATCCACCCACCCAATTTTCTTATTAGGTACTTGTGTTGTAACAGGATAAAGCTAGTTGGCTGATTAATCAGAAGATGATTATCAGGTGAAAAAAACCTTTTCATGAAACCTTGAACCTTAAAAGAACTGCAGTTATATAATTTCAGTTCAGGTTTAAGCAACCTGCTAATGTTTATGTCAGTTCACACAGATGTTTGTACTTGCAAACAAATCTCTCAGTGGTTTTTTGAAAATACGTCCATTTTATTCTTTTGATTTATGTTGCTATGAATAATCATCAGCTCAAAACCTGGTATGCTTTCAGATTCTTAATTATGTAACTTATATAACAATTGTAGCTCTTACCATTTTAATGAGTAGCTCCCATATACCGTTTACTTTCTGTGATAGCTTTTTTGTTTTAAATACATTTAGAAAATTCACTGCGTATTGACTTTTTTTAGTTTGGTGAGGTTTTATAGTTGTGTCATTGTTGTTGCTCCACCCTTCAGAAATTTTGGGGAAAGCATCAAGAAAAGCACTATTAAAGAGTAGATCTCTTTAAGTTACAAAAAGAGGGGAAAAGGGATCTTATCTCCTAATAGAAAGAGGAAATTGAATCTCAGAAGGGAGCGTAATTATGCTTTTACTCTGTCTCTCAGCCTACCTGTATTTGGCTGCAGTCCTCTGAGCAAATGGTGTTTGCGTTGGCAGAGTGAAATTTGCTTCAAACTCATCCTTTAATTTCCTGAATATTTCATCTGTACTCATTCCTAGGCAGCTCTAGTTTGATGAATATTGGTGGTACCCAAAGAACGGACATTGTAGCAATGCTGAAGCAATGCTCTCTGGAGAGAACCTTCTCTTCCTGTGTTTCGTTTTCTCTGTTCCCTCATGTAATGGGAGTGGAATTTGGAAGAGACCTATGCCACCAGGAAGGAGGCTTGGTACTGCTACACATAATAATAATTATGTTTCTTTTTGTGGGCATGCAAAGATAAAAGGGATGAGAGTGCTTGAATGGCATCAGTTTTCCTTTTTCCTATCTTGAGCGCTTTGCTGCTTACTCTTGGAATTCTTTTATTACGTCTTCATAGTTTATCATGTCTTTTCTTTAGAGGAAAAAACAAAACACATCAGACATTCTGGCCTTTTCTCACAGCTGGCAGATAAGCAAGTGATGGGGGAGAGAACTTAAAAGTGAAAAGCAATATAACATTAAAAAGTTTCAAAATGTGTGCATGCTACACCTTGGTAGAATTTACCAAAAGGAAATCCATGTGTTTTACCTTTTTTGTCTTGACCATTTTAGGCTGTAAACACTTGAAGGCAGAGGAAGGATCTCTACTGAAAAGAAGATTCTTACTTCATTTGGGATAGTCATAGTAAATAAACTGCACATTACTGCATTTCTCAAACTTTTCTCTGTTCTGTCTCCTTTCTACTCTCACAGCTTACATATAATCTCATTAAGTATACTCAGGTATGAAGACAATGTAAGCTTATTAGTCACATCTTCTAGTGGTTCCTCAGAGCCTATAGTATGTCCTGGACACAGCATAAATGTTACATCTGTTATTCTTCAGTAAGAAAAAGGAAACTCATTTTTTTTTGTCTGAGTTTATGGGGAAAAAACCTTACAAAACCAACAAATTTTTCTGTATTCTACATGAGGTAGTTGGACTAGGATGGCAAGAAAGATTAGTGTCGTGATAACATGCACAATGTAGAGAGAAATTTTTCAGTACAATGTAAAAAAAATCAGCTTATTTCTAGCTTTCAGTAATAAGTAGACTGTTCTTCCTTCTGTTAATAAAACATAAAGCTGAAAAATGTAAACTGCAAGTACCATTAAATGAAAATGTAATTGCTGAGGTTGAAGGGGATTTCTAGCCAACTAGTTCAACTTCGCTGCCTGAAACAGTCAACTGGAGCAGGTTGTTTACGGCCATGTTCAATTGGGCCTTGACTGTCTCCAAGGATGGATATACCACAACCTCTCTGGGTAACCCCTTTTGCTTTAGCATCCTCACATTAATGAAGATTTTGCTTACTTTTTTTAATGAAATTTGCTGGATTTCAGATTGTGCCTGTTGTTTCTTGTCCTTTCATTGGGCACCACTGCTATCAGATATTTATACACATTGATAAGATCCCCCTGAGCCTTCTCTTCTCCAGGTTAAACCATCCCAACTTTCTCACCCTCTCCTTGGATGTCGGATGCTTCGCTATCTTAGTTTGTGGCCCTTTGCTGGGCTTGCTCCAATATGTAGACATCTCTCTTGATCTGAGGAGCCCACAGCTGGTGACAGTACTTCAGGAGTGATTTCACCAGCACTGAGTAGAGGGGGAGGATCACCTCTCTCGACCTGCCGGCAGCACTCTTCCTAATGCAGCCCAGGAGGCTTTGGATGACATTGCTGCAAGGGTGCATTTCTGGCTTGTGTCCAACTTGGTTTTCAGCAGGACCTCAGGTCCTTTTCTGCCTCCAGTCTGTACTGGTGCATGGGCCTATTCCTTCCCAATTGCAGGACTTTGCATTCTGTCCCATCATCAAGGTCATTAATGAAGATGTTAGACGTTATTTGATCCCTGGGATGCACCACTAGTCACTGGCCTCCAGCTGGGCTTCATGCTGCTTGTCATAATCCTTTGAGACTGGTGGTCCATCTAGTTTTCAGTCCACCATGCTGTACATTTACCTAGTCCACATCTCATCAGTTTGAGGATGTTATGCAAGGCTGTCAAGCACCTTTCCAAAGTCAAGGTAAAGTCCACCAATCTAGTCACCTCATCGTGGAAAGCTATCTGGTTAGTCAAGCATGATTTCTTCTACCTAAATGCATGCAGACTGCTCTGTCACCTTCTTGTCCTTCATCTCGCAGATTGGTTAATGTTGGAGGGAACTGCTGGAGATCATCTTGTCCAACCTTCTGCTCAAGTAAGGTCAGGACTTGGTCTTGTGCTGTCAGCAAACTTGCTAGGGGTACACTCTGCCCCTTCACCCAGATTCTTAATAAAGATGTTGAACAGTATTGGACACTGTATTGAGCCCTGGGGCACACCACTAGTTACTGGCTTCCAACTCCACTTTGTACTGCTGATCACAACATTCTGGGCCTACCTGTTCAGCTGAATTTTCAGTCCACCTCACTGTCTGCTCATCAGCTTCTTTAAGAGGATCTTACAGGAGATACTGGGAGCCTTACTGAAGTCCAGGCAATCTCCCCTGCTCTCCCCAAATCTACCAAACTGGTTATGTCATGATGGAGGTTATCAGGTTGGTCAAGCATGACTTCCCCTTGGTGGGTCTGTACTGACACTCCCTCCATGTGTTAGGAAATGGATACAAGGAGAATTTGCTTCATACTGTTTCCAAGGAATGATGTAAGGCTAACCTGGATCTTCCTTCTTGCTCTTGCTGAAGGTAGGAGTGACGTTTGCTTTCTGTCAGTCCTCAGGAACCTCTCTTGATCACCATGGCCTTTCAGAGATAACGGAGTTTTCAACAGGCAGCCTCTATTCTGTACCACCTTCTTGTGGCTAGTAATAAGGTTTTAATCAAAGTTTGACTGTTATTTCTGTAATGGCAATTGTATCATATGTACAAAGAAGAATTAACAAAATAGCAGGTAAAAAGTTAGTTTGAGTCGAAGTCTTGTCTCTGAAGTAAGATACCTAATGTAGGGAGCATAATTTCAATCTGTAACTATCATCACAATTAATATACTATCCTTGTAATTTTAACCTAAAATATGAAGCCTGCTAAAAAGTTCAAGGAATAGTGCAATAAATTTGCACTTATTTATATAGCCATTATATAGGTTTGGTAGTGATGAAGCATATCTGTGGTATGATTTAGTATATATTTTCACTTGATTATTTTTTAATTATTTTTTTTTATTTTCACGAGGAGCTTGAATTGTACCCTTGCTGCTCTTTCTGCCACTTGAAAGTACCTCTTGTAGTATGTTTGTAAACATTGATGGGCTGTTGTCCTGGCTTAGGACAGGAGAGCATCCACCCATGTGGAGGTGTAAGCCCAATTTCTTTATTATCTCTGTAAACATACCCAACTGTGAATAAAATAATTTTAATTCTCATTTCTCTGTGCTCTTCTGGTTTTCCCCCTTGGTGTACAAGGCAGTGGTAATGCCAGTTACTGAGAGATGGACCTCTCTGGTCTTGTTCCTTGAGTGACTAGAACGAGGGTGTGTGTTTGAGAATACCCTTCAGCACTTTTCAAGCATTAGTGGATTTTTGCTTTGCAGAATCTGTGTTCAATTAGTCACAGAACATTAACAAAAAACAGACCTCTGTAAAAACAGAGAATGGATTTAAAACTTTTTAGGATTTGTAAAACTTTTTCTATAAGCTTATGCTGAGTAAGATGTTTCAATTTAGAATGGTATTGGAAAGGTACTACCAAAATATCTTGGTCCCCTAAATGGTTCTTTTTTTCTGTGACTGCTCGTAGAGCTAGGCTGCCTTCTGCACATAGCATACTCACATTTGTCATTGTAACACTTTTCTAGAATGTCCTTTAGATTTCTGCAGGTTTGAAAAATGTGTTCTGCATGTTGGTATTCTAAAGATTAAGTCAGCATTGTTATATCTTACTCCTTTTTCTTTACAGTATAGACTTCCAAAAGAACAATCCAATACACAAATTAACTGAAGAGGAACTTCTGGCTTTTACTTCAGTAAGTAATTTATCTGGACTTCTTAGTAAACATGTTTTCACTTAAGTTAAGCACCAAACAGTAACCTGCCAATCACATTAATCATGAAACTGTAAACTGAATTTCTTCTAGCACTCCGTCATCTCTTAACTTTTTTTCTTACTTCAAGAAATTGAACTAATGCTGAAGTTCAACCCAATTTAGAGCCATTGTCATCGTCAGGATAAGCTTGAAATCTAAAAATTTGATTCCACCTGAAAACACACACGAAACACTTTTTTACGTGTCTGTTTCAATTTTTGTTAACTATGAATTATAGTGTAATATTAAACCATGCATTTTTACAGCAAACACTTCCTAGGGCACTAATGTTGAAAGTGCTGCTCTTTGAACAGTGTTTAAGTGGAGTTCAAAAGGAATTTCAGCTTTATTCTGTCAGATTTAGACAGTCTATGTATCAGATGTTCTGCGTAGACATGCATCTTTCCAGTTCAATGGCTGATTTGCTGTAAAACAATTCTGTAGCTTCCAAAGAAGTCTGGAAAATTCTATATCAGTGCTTTTTCAATGTAACTTTTTTTACTCAACTCAAAATAGAATTCACTTCCCTCCTTGATGTTTTCTGCTTTTGTGGTTTTCAGCAGTAGTTGGGGGGGGGGGGGGGGGGGGGCGGCAGCAGGCAGGCGTGGAGGAGGAAAGGCCAGTGATTATATTGCCTTTTTTGCTTACTCTCCACAATGTTAGACTTCAGCTTTGGTACAGTAAAGAGGGCTTGCTCTCCTACCCAAGCCTTTTGTAGTCTAAGACCCTTTTGCTATGGTAGCACCATCTGAAAAGGTAAATTCTTGTTAAGAGTATGCAGATCCATTTGATTTCAGTTGAGCTAGAATTTTATTACTGAAACCTGTAGTTATGTGAAAGGACTATGGACAGTAATCAAAGAATAACTATGGTAGTGTTTGGTTGGTGTTTTTTTGTGGTGATAAAAGGGAGTTCAGTCTGCAAAAAATGGAAATGTACAAAACATGAGACTGTCCACTCTCACCTCATGTTGTAGTAATTCAAGTACCCAATAAGGGTATTAAAGAATGGTGATCAATAAAAAGGAGGGAAAAAAAAACCTTACAGAAAGAATGAATATGTACAAAGTTAGGAAATGCACACATAGAAAAGGCTGTAGGAATGAAAAAAAATGGTGAACTGAGTACTGCAAGTTTTTCTTAAAAAAAGCTAAACTATTACAGTATAATCTTTTTTTAAAAAAATACTGTTAATGCAAATGAATGACATTTCAACATGTGCGTATAATTTCATTTTTAAAAAACCCTGCCATTTTGATGTTAATATATTTTCAATTGAGAGTCTTCTGTGAAAATGCAGAATTTTTCTTCTGATATTTTATTTCCTGTCACACTCCCTGGACTTTTTTTCTATACTTCCTGCTACATTCTTCCCACTACCTCTTATTGTTTGCACAATTCTTTGGTGGAAAAGCAGCTATTGTACACCTGAAGCCTGAAATAACTTATCCATATATTCTATCCTTTTATTATTAAATGGAGTGAAATTGTGATAACAGAACATCTCTAACAAGGTTGACCCTACTCCTGTATTTTCCTGTTTTTCCAGAGTAATGTAACTAGGGGTGGGGTTTAGCTGTTTTAACACTTGAGTTTTCAAACATTTAAATGTTCTTCGCGTTTCACAGCAGAGGAGAAAAAGTCAAGGTAGCACATATGCAAGGCAAGAAATATAATCAGATTTACTGTCATCTTTTATCTGACATTGCATGACAGATCATATTACCTGTTATCTGAGATGTAAGAGATCTGTTAGGTGAATTCTTCATAATGATATGAAAATTAAACTGCATTTTTCTGCCATCTAGTGGCTGATTCCTCAAAAATCACAGAACAACTGATGAACTTGCCCCTTAAATATTTATTGTAGTGACTTGTGGGGAGCTTATATTTTCATCCATTTATTTATCTTTTTATAGAGCTGCTAATTCAGCTGCAGCTTGCTTCACCCTTGTAAGATGATCAGCCACTATCAGGATAGATCTCCAAAGAAACACAGCTGAAAGATATGTGTAGGTTTCACTATCACTTTGTGCTCTGAGTAGCAAAAAAGAAGAGTCTATAGCAATAAAAGAACACGAGAAATCATGCAGAATTCAGTAGATAGCAGTGACTTGAGGCAGCTGGTTACCTAAAAACTAGAGAAAATAATAAATTTCAATATCAGAATAGTGCTATTTTAAACTTTTGCTTAATGTTTCCAAGTTAACTGGGTGTAGGGACACCATTTAATCTTACAATTATTTTCGCTTTTGATCTTTTGACCTGTGCATGCAAGACACAAACAAGAACACGTATGAATTGTAATCTTACCATTGCAGATTTTTGCTGGAAACTGAACTGGGAATCAGATACTAGCTTATATAATTTCTTTTCAATAAAGGCATCTTTTGAATTTGTACCTGAGCCTGAAATTGTGAATAGTCACTGCAGAATTTCGTAATAAAATATCTGAGCTCTTTTGCGCCTTAGTTCTGAACCGCTGAGGCAAGCAAATCCATTGCTGTTCTCCCTGTCAGCATGAATGTTAACACAGCCTTGGTTCTTGTGGTGTCTGCTAGCTGAATAAATAAGTGGCACCGCAAACATTACTACTTATATTTAAGGTATTTACCAAGCTTTGGTACTACCTACTGGAACAGGCAAATGAGTAATTTCTTAAGCATCATTTAAACTGCTGTGCGTGTGTGTGTGTGAGCAGGCATCTTCTCAGCCTACATGTGGATTCCTAAATCTGCAGGCTGGTTAGATGGTTGTCATGCATTCATCTGATATCTGCTGAAATTTATGTTTTCTGAAGAAAGGAAGGCATTTCAAGATATCTTAGGAAACTGGAGACATTGTAAGGTGTTTTTAATAGTGAATTGTCAAGAGATTCTCTTGCTTTGGACATTGCAAAACAACGGCATGTGACCTGCAGTTTCTCTTGAGCCGAGAGAATTAAGGTCCAGCTAGTATGAGATGGAAAGGATGATCAAAGTAAACTCAAGTAGATGATGTGGTCCTGCCTCATACTAGGTGTAGTTTGGCAAACAGGCATTCTAAACTCCCTTTTATGTCTGTAGAAGTTGAAAATTACTAGATTTATTATTTTATTATTTTTTTAAAACAACATAGCTTATAGTCCTAAAAATAGCACTAAGTCACTATTAGTCACTACTTGGTGACTGCAGTCAAATACAAAAGATTGCTGCTTTTCATTTACTGAAGTTGCTTGGGAATAGTTGCCATTGTCCTAGAAGTGCTAACCTTGCAACTAAGAATCACTTCTAGTATTGCTAATTTTTGAACCAAGGTGTGGGGGTGTATCAAATCCTGTGTATTTATGTGTTTAGTCTCATTGGCAGGGATAGCTCCTCTTGATACAATAATTTGGACTTCAGTGCTTGAGGTGTTCTAGTCAAATCTGTTCACCTATCAGCGTAATATTTCAACTTTTAAGCTGTTAATGTATAGGTGAAATCAGATACATTTGATTTTTTTTCTGCTTATAGTTAAATTGTTGATTTGATATTTTTACATAAGATGTAGCTCACATGCACTTCAGAATAAACACAATTAAACATTTAATTTTAAGGGGAATTAAATATGCTTTTTCTCATGCATAAAAGTTCAGGGAAACAGTTATGTTTTTAATTAACTCTATTATGGTAAGCACTTGGACTCCTAAGAAAGTGAAGATCCTATTTAGAATTCAAATATCACACAAGCTACTTCAGCGACACAGTTATGCATACATTATTTGGCAAACTTTCTGGTTTAGCTAACTGAATGTTGCATTTCAAAGGCTTTTTTACAAGAGCAAAAGGGGGACAGTAAACCAGTAGTGAAACCCAGTGCTTCTCTGCTAGAATTAGTACTTTCTTCCTTACAATAAACTTCTTTCCTCAGAGCTTTCTGTATAGGAAGTGGGAAGTATACGATGCAAGAAACCCAAGAACTAATTTAGTACTGCTTTCACATTGAGGTTGTGTAGCTTAGTTTACTTCCAGCTGCCCAAGTTAGTGTTACAAAGCCTAAATATGCTTCCTTATCCCATTTTCAATTTCAATGGATTGGTTTTAATATAAAAATAAAAATGTGAACTCTGTTGGGTTTTATACTGGGCAGCAGTTTTTCACTAGAATTTTACAAATGCATCACAGATCTCTGTATATCAGTGGCCCAAATTATTTTTAGGAAAAAAAATCCTCCTTGTAAATGAGCAAAAATAAGGTCTTACAGTAACTTCTATTAAATATTTGCTGTTTACTTTATTTTGAATAGGAAATGCAGTTAAGACAATATACCAAAAGGGAGATTAAATGAACAACACTTACACAAATGTACATGATATTTCAGTATCTTTTTTTAAAATATTTTTTTTAATTACATTTGAAGCTTTATAAAAGATGTCCATCATGTGAACATAAACTTTAGAACAGGAAACTAAAAAGTATTTCTGAAATGTAAGAGAGTTCCAGGAATGCATGAAAGCTCTATGTACGAACTGGTAAATCATCCGTTATGTTTTAATTTTAAGACTTTGCAGTTCTTGCAGGAAAATAGGAGAAGGATTAAATACTGGATAGTCTTGCATTTTTGTCTTACAAAAGAGAAAAAATATTTTTAAAAAAAAACCATAAGATTAGACTGCAATACAAGTTCTTACAGCTTTATAGAAAGCTTATACTATAGCTTAGAGTTTACATATTGGGTAGGCAATTCGGTGTTTTGTGGTCTAATAGGACACTCCAACTGAATACCCAGGATTAAGGAGCTGCAGCTGGTTTTTAACGTTACCCCTTCCATCTGTCCTAGCTCGCTTTGTCCAGGAGAAATCAGCTTTGTGGTAAATGTGATAAGCACTTAGCCCAGTGTGGGAGAATATTACTTTTTTCCCCTTTTAGTATGTTGTGATCAAGGGACTTTGAATGGTAGCAACAGTACTAACCTACAGGGGACTGAGGAGAAAAAGTATCCAGAAACTGGAAGAGAAGCCTCTTGCTTTGTGCTTCCCACATCTCAGCCCTGTATTTGTATCGTTTGATATCCACAGAAGATGAGAAAGGAAAGAAGAGGGATCGCGGAAAATTTAGCTGCATTGGTTTGTTATACTCCTGAGACTCCTATCATTTATGGAGAGTACAGCGTTTGTTTCTTTATTAAGTGGTGAAAACCAGGAGAAGGAAGCTCTGGCAGCTCTTCTGTCTATTGACACTTTGAGCAGGTGAGGATGTCTTTCTTAAAGAGGAAAAAAAAAAGTGTAATAGCTTTTATTTTGCTCAGAGTACAAAACTAAAAAAATTATTCAAGTCTTCTAACAAAAATACCTATTCATTCTGAAATTGTTCCGATTATGCCATGCAAGATACCAAGGTAACAAGGACTAGGAGGATGTGGAGGGAGTCTGTCAAAATCCAAGGAATACTGTGTATTCCAAATATGGATCAGATAGGAATGACTGATATCTTTTGTTTTCCCACTGTGTTGAGCTGCTGATTCCATAACAGACTGTTTTTAGTAAGGAATTTGAGAATGGTTGGACAGATTTTATTTATTTATTTATTTATTTATTCAGAAGTGGGCATTTATTGAGTGTAATAGAAATTGATGTTGTATGGTACCTTTGAAAATCACAGCAAAGAATTGTAGTGCACATTTTATCAAGTGTGTGTGTGTGTATGCAAATATGAACACTTTTTCTGCTTTTCACTGTAGGAAGGGGGCTTTGGGAGGAGAGAGTGGAAGGTGGAAATGAGAAAGCTTTGTTTTTCTCATCTTTTGTATGGCACTTTAATATCAAATCATGGCATATGATATTGTTAATGTTAAGCCTTCCTATCAAAAATCTCTATAAAACCAACATGCCCATTTGGTTTCTAAAGAGAATTTGTTTATATAGCTTAAATAAAAGCAGTGCATTTTTCTCTGCTGAGAAAATGGCTGCAGTTTTCTTTATGTTTTATAACCGGCAAGCGTATTGAAAAGCTCATTAAAAGTGCCATGTGTCTGTACTGCTGTAACTTTCGTGGCTTTATAAAAAGTCTCTTTCACTTCTTTTCTAAGCTGTGTTGCCCATTTTGAATAGCCTGTTGGTTACAAGATTGTAACACTGCAAAGACTTTCTCACAGCAAAGCCCTGCTAGTACGTAGTAAGACTTTTTTTGAAAATAAATGAATCCAAAGCTATTCTATTCTTTTTTGCTTTCTTTTTTTCCTTCTAAGCACTTTTATTCAAGAGTCTGAATCATTTTCCAGGAATGTCAGGATCTAAACACTTGCTAATTTAATGCATGTATGCTTTCTGGCCCATCACACGTTACTGGGAAATCAGATTGAGTATAGCAAGAGAGAAGCTGCCACTTTCAGCTGGAGTATCATGTGCAAAGACTCAACTAGTTTTCTTGGAAGTTTATTCACAAAGTGGCTGGTACTTATGATGTATTGTGGATAAGAAATCAATTTAGTCTTGTCCATTTTTTTGCTGCTGTGTATGCATTTAGCTATTTTAGGGTAAAGTCAGTGGGTGCTGTAGTACATGTGTTGCAGGGCAGGGGGGTAGCCTGCATTCCATTCCAAAACTGGGATTAAGTAACAGTCTGTTTGAAGTTGTTTTACTTTACAAAATGCCAGATTTCAACATAATTGACACTTTTATCCCTTTCAACTTGATTCTCCTCTGTGGTCTACATTCCTCCCCGAGTCCATGGGATCCACAGCTCTGCTTGCATCATATCTTATAGGAGATGATTCCTGATTTATTGTGTGCATTTCTGAGCAGAAAGAAATTTGGGATAGCCTTTCCTTTCTAGAATAGTCTGCTCTTTCGTATAATCTGCACAGAATTAGTCAAGCAATAGATTTTAGTGGTCTCACTGAAACCGCAGTGGTAAAAGAACATGAAGATCATGTTTAAATATTAATATATTATTTGCCTGTCTAAGGGTTTGAGAAGTTAAGGAGGCAAATTTGATGACAGTTAGTAACATTTTTTCCCACAGCAGCCTTTCTTCTCCCCCTCCTTCTTCCTCTTTATCTATCAGCAGCTCACTTACTTCTTCTAGCAACCTCTCTGACAGCCAGATGACATGTCGCAGGCTTCCCTTCCCCCTGTTGTGTCCTTCACGAGTTATAACTATTATAATTTACTTCAACGAGGAAGATTTCATTGCAACAAGATTAAATTAAACCCCATATTCAACAAAATGCTGTCATGAGGTATCATCTGAAGGAAATAAGACATTTTTACTACACTGTGTAGTGTTTGATATTCTGTTTTTGACAATATTCTGATGATCAGTATGATTTATAAGTTATCAGTACTAGCAGTCACTTCTAGTGATTTATATTCTACTGATCTGCCTCTTTGGCTGGGGAGGGGGCACATGAACTAAACGGGGGTAAATCCAAGTCTCCCTTTTACTGTATGTGAAGAATTATTCTTAAGGTTTATTTAGCTGCCCTAATGTCTTGTTCTAATCTCTTCCGTCTAGTTTTAGTATTGTCCCTTCTTTTTTCTTTTTCCTAACCCAACATTTCAAGTATTATTCTAGTATTGTTTGTTCCATAGCATTTGAAAAAATTAAGGTGGTTGAATTCTTGTTTGCTGGTCAACCTGCTTCTGTCTCTAAGCAACTGAGTTTAATTTTCTGTGTTAATATCATGTCTGTAGTTTGGACTGGAAGTAGAACATTTCTCATATCAGCACCCCAAACATTCTTTCTATTCTATATTAACAATGAAACACTGAAAAAGTAACAGAATTTTTTGACTTATTATGCAATTTAGGATAGGTTTGATTAGAATGCTATAGTCCTTGATTGTAGTCATGAACTATGTCTCTCTTTCTCCCCCCTCCCCAGATGTCTGATGTGTGCAAATCTGATACTCTTTGATTAATTTATCATAACCAAAATGTCACTGTTTTGTTGTTCTTTTTTAAAAGAAAAACAGGTGCAGTCAAGTCTAGCTATTCTTCTATTCTAGCTGCTTTGGGAAAAACATATGATGAAATCGATAAGAAATAAAATCTATCTTACCCTGCTTCTTCATTGATTTCTTTCTCTATTCCCCCAAAAATAGGGTTGAAATTATTTTATTTTTTTTCTCTTTGGTCTTTTTAGTCTTGAAGTTTTAGGCAGCCAAGTTACTGGAAGGGATTTATAATTGGTATTTTCTTCCGGGGATTTATTGATGGTCAGTTTAAACTTTTTGTGGGGGAAATTATGTTTAACCAAGCTCTAAGTCTATAAACCACGGGCTTTTGAAAGGAGATGTAAAGGGGATTTTTACCTATTTTTGAAAAATTTTGAAAAATTTCAAAAAAATTTTCCTAAACAAACCCTTATAGCTTAGGTTCAGCAAAATAGCCATTTACATCCTTAGCTGTCCTCGTTGAGTAAATCCCATTCTGTTCAGCAGTGATCCTGGGTATGTTTCTGCCCAGTGTGCTGCCCTTGTATAAGTAGTTGGCTTCAGTATGTTGTGGGAAAGCATGGTGTCATCTGTGTTACAGAAGGGCAAAGGTTAAGCAACTCTGAATCTGGTATTTCTACAATATTTCCATTCGTCTCTCTTATTAAAAGCAAATTTAAATAGTAAAGTAGAATTTTCAAGTGCTGTTGACCAGAAACTAAAACGTTAAGATTAAACTAATTTGTGAAACATTTAAATACATTTGCATGGAGGTTGTATGCACTTTTATTTTACTTGTATTTACAGAATACTTGAATTCTAGTACTGATCACATACTAAACAGTACGTTATGACTAAAGGAGGGGGGAAATGCATGTATTCTTGCCAGCAGACCCCATCACTCAGCTTTTTTTTTTTTCCTTCCAGAAATACATTTTTACTGGGATAGATTACATACTGATAAACAGAGTGTTATTCTTAATAATTATTTGTAACATCAAATATGCAATAAAATGTCATAAGATAATGTGCATGGAGTGTTTGTGACCCTTATGAAAGCTAATTTCCAGATGTGCAAATACATGAACAGGAAAGGTTCATATTCTCTTTATGAAGGCTAGCTCATTGCATCAGGAAATAGAAACAATGCCAGCTCATTTAGTGGATTGTTCATGCAGTGTATATCGTAAATGAATCTCATGAGTACTGTGAGAAAATTCAGACTTTTCTTCTGTGTATAATTTATACGCTTAGCATATATGATAATATAGTATGGCATAAATACTTCTGACATGTTTGGTTTGGCTGTATTAATCATGGCGAGTAGAGCTGTTAGTTATGAAAACTATTGAAATAAATGCCATTAAGATGTTTAAATGTTCTATTTGATTCAATTTGCAAAAACGTTTTAAAAATATTTACACTATTTAACATTTTTCAGGCTGTGAAGCTGAAAATAGAGGCCTTTTCTGAACTGAAATAAAAATCATGACACTAGATGTTACTTGGTGTAGTCTGGTGTATTTAGAAGATTTTACTGCCTTGTCTCTGTCTTTAAGATCTTTAAGACATCCTTAAGCGTGTCTTGCATTAATTAAATTGGAGCTTGGGCTTTTTTTCGTGAAAGACTTCATGCCTTTTGTCAGCTAGATTTTTCTTCAGTACTTTGTCAGAATATGTTGGCCAACACATTGTACAATGACTTCTATCTAGTCTAGACAAAAGATGAGAGAGGAAATAACTTTTACAGATTTCTGTAAATAGATTGTGAAAGGTTTTTTTCTACACTGTAAAATTTTTAAAATTACCACAGATGGAGAGGAACAGCACATGCATTTGCATTCCCCCAAGTTAGTATTGTGCCTGGTTTGGTTTTTATCATTGGCTGTAACTGAGTAGGCTCTCTTTGCTTTTCAGTTTAATATATGTTGGTGAAACCCTTTCAGTTTTAGAATAAAGGAAGGAAATATGTTTAGAAAATTGTGGCTTTTTTGTTTCAAACATCTTGCACAGTTTGGAGCTGTTTAATAGCTTAGTAGTAAGATTCATAAAGCAAACAGGTCATTTAATCGTAGGCCATATTTTTCATCCTAGAGTTTATTTTGTGAGAACTGCAGTGTGTGTATTTATTTGTCTGTATATTCTGTATCTTTCCCTTATCTATAGTTGGCAAATGTTTGCTTATGTGTGTGTTGAATCTCTAACAGAGCTGGAAAAATGTGAACCTTGGAGGTGCATAACTAAAAAGATCACCCCTTTTGTTTGTCTAAGGAAAATTCTTATAGATTCTTTAGACTAGATACAAGGAAGACATTTTTTACGAACAGGGTGGTGAAACACTGAAACCAGGTTGTCACAGAGAGGCAGTAGAAGCCCCGTCCCTGGAAACGTTCAAGATCAGATTGGACCAGGACTCTGAGCAACTTGATCTAGTTGAAGGTGTCCCTGCTCATTCCAATGGGGTTGAACTAGATGACCTTTAAAGGTCCCTTCCAAACCAGACTATTCTATGATTCTTCATCCAGTTTTCACAGTTATTGTAACAACTGCTGTTGTTTATGTCCATAATGTAACTGGACAGGTACTGGACTGTTGTATTTGACTCTTAATCCATTACAGCTCATGCTTTTAACGTCTTTCAAGTCTAAGCACATCCCAGACATTGCCTTTGGTCTCTAATAAATATATGCAGAGTATAGCTTTTCTCTACACAACCCTGTCAGATTTAGGAATGTTACTCACTTTTGCCCACCAAGATGGGATTTTTTCTCATGCAGTCTCACTCATCATTACTTTTTTCATATTAGTCACTTGTGTCTATGTCAGCTTCCCTTTTCGTTTACTCATCCATAACACATTTCCCTAAGACCTCCCTTGCCAGCTTTTGCCTCCTTTCAGTCTTGCTTTCATTTTCCATAACCCCTTTCTTTCTCACATATTTCTGGCTCTATCTTTATTCCTCTTCTTCCTCACTTTTGGTTGCCACTTACGGAGTTAGTCATCTTTCAGGATCATGGTGTCTTCAGTCTCTGAAAAGAAGGTGGCTGCAGCTTTGTTTTGCTCCTGGAAACTAAACTTTTGCACATAGGGTTTAAAGCCAGGGTACTGGTGATCTTCAACAGCCTGGTTGTATTGCATGTAATGGGAACAGTAGCTCTTTAAAGAGAATACTTATACTGGTGAAATCAGAACTGGAAGAAATCAGAAATCAAATATTTTTGTAATGAACATCAATATTTGTTATGCTCTTTCCTGAAAAACCGCTGAGATTGCCCTAAAACTCTCACTGAAGGTGTCATCTCTGGACTTTGTCCCTAGCTGCTTAGCCCACCAAACAGTAATGGAGGCTTGCCTCTTTTGTTCAACATGTTACACTTAGTTGTGAACACCAAGTATTGCAGTATGTAGACTGCTGAACAGTAGATGCTGTTGTAGGAAGAATTCCTGTGGTGGATGCTGGCATTCAAAACAGGGGAAAACCAGGTATGACACGCTTCCTGTAGAATCCTGTCTGGCATTGTGTGAATTTTCCTTGCTGTTCTACAGACAGCTGTTCTTGCAGACTGTAGGTTGTGAAGGAGTTTTATACAAATTCTGTAGTTTGTTCTGACATAGTTTAATAGTAAAGTCAGTGGCAGCCTTACTATAATTCACTGCTTTAGGCAAATAATTTTTCCTGAATGTTTTTGGCTGTTCCTGTTACAGCTATCTTGTGATAGCTGATTTTGACGAGTTAACATCATTATAGGATGGGTTCACAAATGTAATTTTTGTAATGTAAAAACTGTATGCAACTGTTAAATTATTTTTGTTGGGCCATTGACTAATCTTAAAGTTTTGAAACTATGAAAACATTTAGATTGATTCTTTTCAAGAAGATAATTTTATGCCTTTTACTGAAGGATGCAAAGGGAGCTTTTACAGCTCCACTGTGTTGTATAATTTTCATAGTTGTGCTCCAAATCTGTCTGAGAACTGGTATTTTTGCTACCTTCTCTTCCTGGAAAGATATTCAGTTAAGGTATTTTAAGGATAATTATTATGGACGGATATTTGTTCCAAAGTTATCATTGCAAAAGTAAAGATAAAAGTTTCAGTTAGAGTAAGAATCTATGCTGCATCAGATAGCAGCAGTACATAAAGCAGTATTCTTCCAGAGGCTGATGATAAACCAAATAAACAGAAAGCATCACTGGCAGTCTGTGGAAAAAACGTAGTGATGGAAAAAGCTATCTCCCCAAGGAATAGATTTCTGTTAGCAGAGAATAAGTTAACCTATAGCACTGCCTGTTTCAGAAATGCTCCTTGTCAGAGAGGCAAGGCTGAGGGTGGGGTAGAGCAAGCAGGGCAGAGGATTTAAGAGCCTCCTGTGGTAGTTTCCAAGGGAATACCTAGCAGGGGGTAGGACATGTTTCATCTCCCACATGGCTGGTCTGAATGGAACGAGTTAGAAAATATTCTCCATTGGCACTGATTTTGTATCTTTCACCCTTTTTTTCAGTCATTTGCTTTGTTTGTCTTGAGGCTAAGCAGATTGCAAGTCCTCAGACAGCATGTACCATTGCATACAGTCCTAAAACTATGTATCATTAAAATATTATATCTAGCCATGCTCAAACTAAATTCACTGTTTTACTATCTGTACAGAAAGCAATTTCTTTAATGTGCTTTTCTGTTTTTCAGGATAGTATTGAAAGAGCACATGATGTGTTCAGAATCTTGGCATAGATGGTGAAATTCCTGAGGCTGAGCAGTTAAAAGGAGAAATTCACTGTTGTTTAATACCTAGGGAAATCCTTATCACTGGTACCAAAGAGTTAAAGTCTAGTCTTTTGAATCCAAAAACCTGATTTATTGCTGTTGAGATTGGGCCTTAGGAAATAAATGCAGTACTGTGATGTGGTGTGGAAGTCTGCACTTACGCTGTTTCAGGAGTAAGTCCAAACCACAGACCTTAAAAAGACAATGCTACTACAGTCAAATCTGGCTGAAGTTGTTTCAGCATAACACAGAATAAGTGACATGTTTGGCACAACAGAGCAAGTGTCAGTAATAATGGCTGGACTCCATTCTAAGTGAAAATAGGAGCCATATCTTATGTGGTTTACCCTTCGCTAGTCATTGGAAGCAGATTCCTTTAAATAAAACAGTATCTTCTTTCTTCATGACATTTCCTTTTCTTCTCTAGTTTCTTCCTTCTCCTGAAAAAAAATTGAGAGCCTCCAAGGAAAACTTACTTCTGAACTGAAGCAGTCTCTCAAAATGAAAAGAAAAACCAAACCAAAATACAACCCAAAAATCAGCTTAAGCAACAGCATGAAAAATTATTATTTTTTGAACTCTTACAAGAGGATACCACTTAGTATCATTGCAGACCATTAAGCTCTTAGAAACTTGCTAAATATGAGCCCACTGGTGTCTGTTAATGTGGAAGAAAATTGATAGAATTTTGGACATTCAGGATATCTCTGCAGTTTGGGTGTATAAGTAGAACTGAACATATAATCTGACACTCAGATAATATTTTTATACTATTATTAGAAAGCAGAAAATCCTAAGGGGGGGGAAAAGCATTTAAACATTTTCCTAGCAGAAATTAATTTGAGTTGAATTTTCCAGTGTTTCTAAAATGACTTTGAATTGTGGTGGGTTTGGGGTTTTTTCCTTCCCTGGGTGTTTCTGGTAGTTACATACCTGCATGCAGGTTAAATAACAAACTGTGTTATGCAGAATCAAAGAATCATGTTCATAGCTCAATATAAGTATCTCCCTACATTTTGTTTTATTTTTGTTCCATGCAAGGTAATAATAAGCTTGCTTTTCTGTGTTTGTTATGTTTGAATTCATACGAAGCTCGCTTGAAGTCTTTTGTTTCCACTGAAAATTCTTCAGTAAGCGTAAATCTTTGTACTCCTTTTGTGTAGCTTTTTCTGTGGTCCATATGAGGCTTTCCTTGCAAGGGAATGTTTTTCTAGTGCTTGTTTTCTTTGATCTGTTTTCTCTGTGAAGTGTATAATGTAGGGGACACCAGGCTGCCATTTTACTTTTATCTGCAGAGCTACATTCACAGCTAGTTGAAAAGACAACCATCACGTGCTTGTGTTTCTTCTACTTCTAACTAGACATCAGATTCCAGTATACCTATGACTGCATCAAATGATCCCCTTTAATTTCATTTTCTTAATGCAGGCAGTATTTGTGTGTTTCTGAGTCACAGGGTTATGGAGTGAGACAGGAGATTTTCTAAGAAAAACCATAGAAACATCCAGCTTGAGAGAAAGCTCAGGAAGTGCTTGATGTGTATTCAGAAGAAGTAAAGACTATAGGGAAGGAAGAAGAAACAGATATGGACTGAGCTTTGGACATGAACATTCTTCTAACAGATGCTTAACCATTTCCCTGTACATGCTGAAAAGCGGACATGGGAAGAGAGAGTGTTAAAGTTTTGGTTGGTATTTCTGTGTGTGAGGAAGTGTACATGGAAGCAGAAGGAGGGAAAAGGAGAGATACAGCCTTTCACAGAACAACATATTTATATCTGTTAGTAAAAGCAGCAGATGTAGACCTTGCATACGTTTCTTTTCACTTGTCCTTCAAAAATAAAATAAAATCACTGCAGAGGAGAGCTGGCCTAGGGATGACTTCAGGTTTCAAATGAGATGGTCATGGAGAATGGAAAGGAAAGTTGGATGTTCTCCTAACTAATTATAATTACAAGAACCAACACCAGAGGTGAGGCAGCCTCATTTTACCTGAATGTTACCTATGTTGCCTTTGCTAGAGAAAACAAGATGAACAAACAAGCTGTGAGGTCTGAGGATATTCTCTTTTGGGAAGTCATCCTTTTTCCCCATCAGGACTTGTAGCTGTATCTGAGTCTGAATATTGACTACACAAAGGAAAAAGATGCTGGTGAATATGGAGTAATGTTACTCTGTTGCTGAGAAACAGCTGTTGGTGTTTTTTCAATAAAGAATGCTTACTTTTAGGGGTAGGTAGAAGACATACTGAAGTGTATTGATATTTCTAATGAGGATAGTAACACCGTGTCTTTGAACAGATAACATTATAGTCTTCACAATGTTTTGGCAGAGTTGAACTTGTGAAAGTAGCAGGTGCATTTATTTTGCAAAAAATCACTCATTATTCTGTTTTCAATAGTCTTTTCCCAACACATTCAGTGAAAAGTCAGCTTGCAGTCCTCTTAATGCAAATTACCCCTGACTTTATTTGACTGGCTTTTCTAGTGCCATCTACAGAAATATGACTAATTCTCTTAATTTAGAGGAAATTAGGAAGTTGTACACAATGGGGTGTTTTGTTCTTTTCAAAGAGACGTTCACTTTATTAATGGGACTACTGATTCATATTCCCTTACATCTATTGCTAGCGTACCAGCTAGTATAATACTGAAACTGATTAAACCTGTGCAGATATTTACATGTTTCTCAACTTGGTTCTTGTATTGAGTAAAAAACTGTAGCAGGATGCAATGTACGCCTTAGGGTTTTTTCACTTTGAAATCTGTGGTCTATAGAGAAAGTCTGGTCTAGAGCATATCTTTTCCACCATCCAGATGAAACAGTCATTCCAGAGGCGTCTGCAGCCCCGTGACAAACTCAAGGGGAACCAAATGAGATTTGAGACTGGAAGAAACAATAAAATTATTGAGAACCTATCTAGAGGATTCATTAGCAGTAAGCACTTCAGTTGGGCGTGTAACCACTGTGCATAAGCTAGGAACCTGATTTCCATCATGAAGTCCATGAAGGGTGAGAGGCTTTGTCAGGAGGTTGATGCTTGTTCAAAATGGTCTTTTTAGGGAACCTTCCTGTCACCACTGACTGTGTAAACAGACCCAGGAAGACTACCTTCCAAGCTTTCCTGCTGATTTTTTTATTCCTTGGAGTCCTAGGTACTACAGAAATGGCACAAAAGCCAGCACGGTTTCCAAGCTGACCTAGCATAAATAATTGCCCAGCAGCTGTTCTTTGCAAGGTGGATATCAGGAATAAGAGATACTGCTCAAAACTAGTGCCATGGAGGGGAAATAGTGATAAACAGGATGGAATATGAGGATTCCTTTGAGTGGATGTTATCAAGAGCTACCTACCCACTTGCTACAGAATGCTATTTGAGTGGGGTAAAAAAACAGCTGTGGAAAATACAGCTAAAGTGAAATGACGTTAGCCTTCTTGTGTACACTAGAGGAATATTTTGTAAGTCCTGTGAGAAGAAATTTTATTCCAGTCTTCCCATCTAATTTTTTTATTTAAGCCAGCTACTGAGTAACTCTTATATTGTATTTAATGTACCTTCAGATGTGATAAATTCCAGAGAGGATGAATTCTAGAGTTGGTTACTTGCAGACTGAGGTTAAACAAGATACTTAAAAAGGCTAAATTGCATCTAGGTAAGTGTAATGTAATTGCTGCTATAATGAGTTCAGTATTCATTTCTAAATCAGTCTAATACAGTCTAAGTTATTAACTGTTTAAGTAAGAGATTTTTAACATCTTTGCATATGTTTTGCTTTATAAAGTGTGGATAGGCAAAGAGGAAACTTGTAACAACTCTTTATACCTATACCTGCAGGTGGGGAAAAAAGGAACTGTCCGTTATACATGTTGTGTATATTTCATTTTAAAAGTCTCAGAATTAATACTTTATTTCAAATGCATTACATTTTCCAAGACTCTGAAATTATGTATGTGAAAGAATCTCATTCAAACACATTGAAGTATACAAAAATGCAAAAAAAATCAGGTAATGTTCTTGTTTTAGCAGTCAAATTCAACAAAAGGTACTGTGTATTTACAATGATGCAATGTTACAACTTGAGTGCTGAGGCTGCCAGACAAGACTAGACAAAGTGAATTTTAAAAATACCATTCTAATTAAAGTAGTGCCTTGATGCGGCATGTTTCAGCCTTGCTCTTGACTTTTTAGCACCGAGATATTTCTAATGGCTGCGGCTAAGAGCTTTAAGCCCAGCTCTGCTCATGATCAGCTAACACCTGTTGCGGTGAAAAGCTATTTTAGTTGCAGAGTCCCAGGATTAGTTTTATAGACCAAAATAAACTCTTGTCATACAGTTGAGTGAATAGCTTTAGACTTTGGAAAAAATATGCTGAATGTGTGGTCTCAGCCTACTGAAGTATATGTGGAATATTAAAGTAGTACTGGAAAATGGCACTATGCACGTGCTGATGTCTCAGCCAGTGCAGGAAAGTAAATCTGCTCTGTCCTTTAATTCTTTCAATATTTTTGCATGTGTCTCTGGTTTAACTAACTGACAGTCAGGCACAATTTATTGAAAAAGAACATAGCATTTAAATAATGATGATAATTTGAAGAGACCTTAAAAAAAATGGCAAATTATTATATGATTGAGTCTGTAATGTGCTGTCTTGGTGTAACAACCCATTAAAATCAATGAAAGACCTAATAAAGGAAAATACAGAACTCCTGCTAATGCTTGTCATATAGGCTTGCACATTGCATAATTTTTTTGTTTTCTTGTTACAGTGCAGAGGTCTTGGCTAATACTGTAAAGGTGCCATGTAGAATTTATATTAGATACTGTTAGGCAAGAAAATATTTAAGACCTAACCAAGTAATAACACATTTTCCCGATGCACCACTGAAAAAGAAACACTAACACAGGACTTGGAATAATGCCTGAAAGTGTATAATACAAGTTATGGTGTTTGGGAAAAAAAAAAAAAGTAAATTATCCTTGTCTTGATATTTTGCCCTAACACTGTTTGATCAATTAGTCTGTAACACCAAAGACTTCATATTGTTGAGTTTAGAGAAAATAATTATAGTTGTCAAAGCCATATGGAAAAAGATGTGGTCAGTTGCTAGGTAAAATTACTATCTGTTTAATAGGAAAAAACCAGAAATTTCAAAAACATTTGCTTTTATGTTGATATATGTACACTTTAAATTTGCAAGATAGGTTGGTAATATTTTGATTTTCCAGTCCAAACCACCCTTAGAGGGATTTCAAGTGTAGGATAGATTTCAGTGTCCAGTGAAGGTGTGAAATAAAACAGATGCATCAAGCCATATACAGCACAGGTTTTGATAATTGTTAAACTGTATCAGCAGAGCCTTTGATGTTTGTTTGTTTGTTTGTTTGTCTGAGCAATTCTTTTGACCTTGAGGAGGAGAGATGTACATGGCGTACACTAGTGTGACTATTCCCTCTATTTAGATCTTTTAAAAAGAAGAAAAAAATTAAAATAAAAAAAAGAGCAATTTACTAAGTCTGTTGGCTAGTGCATACTAGGAACTAGATTTACTAGATAAATTACAGACTTTTTTTTTTTCTTCTCTGCCTTTCTACCTGCTAACCACTAAATATATCCACTGTCATAAGATTTATGGAAGCATCACATTCTCAAGAGATGAAAATATTATCTTCCTTGTTTGTGACCCTTATCTTGTTCATGTTGCTAAGGTCATAATTATGCCAAATAGGATTAGAATTTGTCAAGTTGTAACAAGAATCATCTGGAGTGAAATCCTAACATAATTTTTTTTCTTGTTGGGCCTTAGAAAATATGAAGGTGTTCATAGTTAATAAAAAGTGACTGGAGAATATACAGCCTTACATTTTATAATTGTTTGTGCCTAAAGCTCTCCTAATGTTTCTAGAGATTAACAGTGTATTTATCTGAAGGCTTGCTGTCTTGAACAGATGGCCAAAATTGGGTTGGTTTTTTTCAGATTAGTAGGTCTTATCTAACTATTGATACATAAAATCAAATATCAAATATTTCCTATCAATAATACTTAGGAAAGTGAGGAATTTATAGGTGCTCAAATTAGCACCCTGACTAGCGGTGCAAATTCCAAATTTATTATTTAGGAATGTTGTCTGCAGTGCCACAGTTCATAGATGACAGAAGCTGCAATGAGAAAATAGTTTGAAATCGTTCGCTTCAGCATCCTGTATGTTTCCAAGTTAACCACTGTTGTTTGTTCAGAACTATCATGTAGTCATGATGTTTTATATAAATCAAGGGTTGTACTTGGTCCACTAGTATAACTTCTCATGTACAAGCACTGAAGGCAGTAGGCTTGAATTTGTTGTATCATGTATTATTTTGTTGCCACCTATTCCAATTCACTATCCAAGAGAAATTTTTTTCTTATGTCAGGTTCTATTTGAATTTTGAACCTAAAGTCAAGTTGTCATACATTAAGGTGATAGTCTTGGAGAAATGGAAAGTATTCTGTATTCTGTTTATAAATATATAGAAGTGGGAGGTGTTTCCATCTGAACTTAAGATTATTCAACTTCAATAAACTGATGGTTTATTAGGAGACCAGAGGAGCTCCGCAGTTAGTATGAAAAAATGTAATGTCTCAAAAATGGTAGTGTTTAGTCTTTGTCTGGGATGAATTAGATGGGTCTTACAGATATATAGTACAAGGGTTCAATTTTTTCACAATTATATAATGTCTAGAGATTAACATACAGTAATTATATATCATATATAACAATGATATGTAATGATAGAGAGGTTTTGTATCTAATATGACAATGGGAAATAAAAAGAGGAAGAAACTTGGGACAGCATTGAACTGAGGACAGTGGTGGCTCAGAGACAAAAACCTGTTTATTCCAATTGTTATTCAATGTTCTGTAATTCTAAGTGCATTTTTAAGTTTATTGGCAATGTCATTTCTGAGAATACAGAGCATGTATACTGTGATAATTATTAAATACAAACTTTTAATATAAATAGAGATAGACAAGGAGATAGTTCCTTTACATGGTTGCTAAGCAACTTTATTGCATTAGATAAAATGTTTATACTCACCAGAAGAATAACATTCTGTTCTTAAAAAGATCCCTTTGACAAATATATTTCAGTAATTCTAAACATAAAGTACTTCTTGTCTAGTTAAATATGTAGCTTACCTTTTACCTATTTAGAAAACAGTAATGTATTTTAGTTGTGTATTTATTATATTTTGAGGGTTTGCGTATGCACATGTTTATTGTGGTTTCCTCTCAATTTCGGGTCACTGAAGGATTAGTAAACTGTTGAGTATTGTGATAAGAATAAAACTACCAGAGGAATTTAAGGTCTGGGAAACCTCAACGTTATGTGTTTGCTGGTTGTGATATATAATCAGATCTTCTTTTGATTCTTATTTATTTTTAAATCTTTGGGATGAGCATGTACAGCAGAATCGGTATGTATGCTGAATTTGAACAGAGAAGCTACTTGCTCTGTTTCAGCAAACAGGGAATTTTTACATGCTCATACACCAAGCAGAAAAGCAAAAAATAGTCATATTGACTGGCTTATTTTGTTGCCAAGTCATGGTTCTACTGCCTAATTCTAACTAGAAATCTATTCTTTTCCTTATCCCCTTGTTATTTATGCTTTTCAGCACAACATTAAAAAATGCACTGGTATTGGAAACCACTTAGTCACAAATCTACTCTATTTTACCTTACAGAGTTCTAAGAATTACCATTTAAAGCTACAAAACTCATTTCAGCCAGAAGCTGCCAGTACTACCAGAAATCATCTGTGTTCAAGCTCAGTTACTAGAGGAGCTGATTTTCTAAGAACATTTTTCAAAACCTGTATTCTTTCTGCTTCTCTCTGGACCTTGGCTTGCCTTAATCTTTCTTGGGCAATTAGAAATAGTTTTTCAAAGCTTATCTAACTACTTCCCAGGGCAGAGTTTCCTGTGCGTACTTTTTCAGAATTGCAAGGACCATCTTTTGTAAAACAATTCTGTTAAAAGTGTACATTAAATTTAAAGAAACTTTTCCACAATAACATGGCATCTTGCAGTTTTTTCCATAAGTCAGTTATTTTTAATTCTGTTGCATTTTACCTTTTTTGTCACCAGTTCAGTGCTAAGAGAAAATAAAAAAAAAAAAAATCAAATTAAACAGTGTCATTTGGACATGACTTTTTTAATAAAAACTTGTTTAGTTACACAGAAATTTAAGCATTAGTTTATTTGGGTGAGACTGTGGAAAACAAAATCAAATTCTCCCTAATCTCATACTAATTTTCTTCTCTCATTTCTTAGGATGTAATTCCATAGAACTTTTTATGTCAAAGAATCCTATGCCTGTATGCTTAAAAATAAGTTAGGCACTTGTAAGGCAGCTTTCAGTTGGGAGTCCTTCACCAGAGATTAAGAGATACCTTTGCAAAGCAACTGCAAGCAGCAAGAATTTTGCCTGTTCATGCCTCAGTCATATGCCTCCAACCAGTTCATTTTTGATGTACTCACTCGACTACTGTGCACAATACAGGATGCTGAAAAGAAGCCACAGTATTTTCGCATCTTAGAGAAGTATAGAATGAGTTATAAGGTTGTCATTTTGCCTTTGGTTAAATGGAAGAAATAGGGCTTCAATGTTAATAATCTGATTGAATTCATCAAAGTCATCATATAATTATATACTTGGTTATATGAAGCAAGACTAATGATAAATGGACGTGAAATAATCCCCATAAGTAATTTTGGGAATCTTAATTACATGTGGCTTTTTGGAAAAGCAAACAACAGAGCTGCTGAAGTAGTAAACTGGAATTGGTAATTAAAAGAAACTGGAAAGGAATTTTTTAAATTTTTTTTTTTCTAAATCCCTCCCAGTATTTTCTGGTTTTTTGTTTGTGGCTTAAAATATGTTAGCAAATACCTGAGTGAATCTAAATTAAAGGCCATTTCTTTGGAGGTGATGACAGAGGAACAGAGCAATCCTCAGGCTACCTCATGCCTGTGCCTTCAAGTAAGGCGTTTCACCACATCCTGTCAGTTCAGCCAATAAGCAGAATATTTTTTGTTCAGCGATGGACTAATGTGCAAAACTCTTGGGGATTCTGCAACTGGTTGCAATTAAAAGTGCTCAGGGTTTCAAAGTCCACTTTCAAATGATGGCTCCATCATAGCAATTGCAGAGTTTGCTAGGCTACTCATGTTTTACCAGTGAGCAAGGGACAAGAATAAAAGAACGGGCTTATGTAAAGCATAGATTTATAATAAGGAAAAATCAGAAGATATGAAATTTATTTAAAACTGCAGTTAACAAGGATCATCTTCACCTGTTCCGGCTTGTCTAGCACACCTAATAAGCCCATGTAAGCTCTTCCTGACTTTGATGTCAGAAAGAATTATTACAGGAACTCTTACTTTTTTAAATAGCGGATGGCGTAATACAGAAGAGTTGGTCTGAACAACCTGTACCTTTTATAAGTCATGGCTGAGTGATACAGTCTTATCCATGTGTCCTTCAGAAGAGGTTGGGTTGGGTTGGGGGTTGGACATCTCATAGTATTGTGTAAAGCTCCTCTGTGTGTCCCAGCTTTCCCAGGGTTCTTTGGTTATCTTTTCTGTTTTATCTTGAATATATTATATTACTGATTTTTAAGCTGTAGGCTGCTTGCTCTGTGTGTAGTTTCCTTAAAACCAAACATTGTAACTTCATAAATAATACACTTTTGCATGTATGTGTATATATGAAGTACCAATGTGACAAGCATCCTTGAAGATTTTTGCCAGCTTGTTCTGAATTTTGTATAGACACTGCAAGCTGCGCAAGCATTTTTTTCTCTGGTTCTCTAACAGAAAGTTAGTAGAGTGCTCAGGGAGTGCATCACATGTCGGTTAAATTCTGAATAACGATGAGGCTGAATCATCCATTAACAGTGCCTGAGAATCAGCCTGGTTTTGGCAGAACTCATGTGGCTGGGTTTGATCTGGGTGTCATCAGTAACGTGCACCTATCTCACCATTCAAATATGACTTGCCATTTTGTTCTTACATAGTAATGGGGGTGTCGTACAGTAACGGACTACTTTGTTATTAAGATGTTGATGATCATGTTTCGTTCCATTGTCATATAAGGGTGATGCATTGAATGAAATACTCTGTTTTGTGTAATATTTTAGTAATCTTTCTACACTTTGATATGATGGGAGAGGATGGTATAAAGGGTTCTTGTTTGTAGGAAAAAATGTGGGGAAGAATTGGAGAAATGAGTTTTCCCATGTGAAAACATTCCATTCAGTGCAGAAAATGTTGCATAACCTTGGGTTTTTTCCTTGCTTCTCACCCCACCTAATTTTCCTGCTTTTCTTTTACTTTATTTTATTGTTCTTTCCCTAAAGTAAGAACAAGGATGACTTGAGAAGATTCTCAGTAGTGGTTTTGTTTTAGAATTATTCTGTTAATTTTCTTAGCTGCCTTTGGTACAGTACAATAAACTTTCCCATATGTTGACTTAACTTGTATAATTTTGATTTAGTTTTTCTTTTTTCCAGATGTTTTATTTTAACTTATAGTCTCATCAGTAGAGTCTAGATTTATTTTCAGTTGAAAACATAGGGGGTTTTGTCCAGAATATGTGCAGATTAAGGCTTGCTTGATGGTTATAGATATATATTCTGAAATTATTTTGTACAGCCCTTGAGTATAAACATTTGTACCCTTTATACATGTATTATTTTGTATCTGTGGTGCTGTAAACATTGCAGTTAGGCAATGAAAAGGTGAGCATTTGAGTTCTGATGCAGGACTGAGCTGAGTACAAGTATAAAATTACAAGAGTTTCTTAACTGAAAAATAGGCCTGGTTGTCATCATCCTATGCAATTGCAATGCTTTTTTGTATCAATAAAAAAAAAGTATCAATAAAACTGGTAGAGAATTTAGCTTTTTCTTCTGTAATTGTACAGCAGGTATACCTTACATTTTGTTTTATAAATATCTTTAAAAAGCAGGATTGTTATTTAAGATAAGACTGTCATTGCTTCTGCAGAGGAGTGAAACATAATTATCCCTGCCTCTCTCCCACCCTGTTTCTCTTCGCTTCTCCTCTCTCCCCATATGACTTTATACACACTTTATACAGCATGATTGCTTAAATCACTGCAATGGTGTGTGGGGGGTATACATAGAGGCTGAAGAAAGGCTTTCCTGAGCTGCTGGTTCTCTTGCAGAGCTGTGTGGCGTGAACACAGAGGCTTTGTGCTATACTCTCCTTGTGCCAGTTGCTAAGGTGAGCCAGGGTAAGGGGACGAGTATTCTGCTGCTGGGCAAGGGCTGTAATTGGACCTGAAAATATCTTTAGGAGCACTATTAGTCAAGCCTTTTAGTTTCCTTTATTCTTTTGAGAGATGTTGTGTTCATTTGAAAAATAAATACTAGTATCTACGACAACGTAGCAGAGAAAAAATTCCCTTTAAGTAAAAAATAAAATAATATGACAGAATACCAATAGTGGAGAAAATGGAGAAAAGGGTAACCTTTGTTATAAAAGAAGATTTAAGCTCAAGTAAACAACCTTCAAGTGTTTGCCCTAACAAACTCTTAAGGTGTATTTTTTTTAGTAGCCACCTGGATTGGCCACTGAAGAATAAATTCAGAAACCAGGGTCCTCTGTTAGGAATGCCTTGTACTTGTCCTGCCTGCAGTGCACGGGTTTGTCTTAAGACCAAACAAAAATAGGTAGGAGACTTAACTTCCCATGATGAGGCAGTAGAGAGATGAGCTTCCCACTAGGATTTGAACCAGTTAACAGATTTACTGATCATAATCAATTTGTAAAAAGGATACTTGAAAGTTTACAGAATATAAAAGATTGTAATTGTGTTCCTCTAATTACTTCCAGGTCCTCAGCACAGAGGACAGTATAGAAGCCTTGGGGTACTACTTATTGTAATACTGAGTGGAAGTTGTGGAAGTGCAGAGATCATTGGTCACAGGAGGGAGGATCAGCTGATGTTGAAGTGTTTGGTGGCTGTACATGTGCTCATACTGCTTTCATTTATGCTTTCATTTGCTGTTGCCTCTGTTCCCATTGTAGTTTTGCTTGGAGATAATTTGTTTTAGCTTGTTTCTTTCTGCTTCCTTTCCTGTGAAAACACTAGGGAAAAGAAAAACAGATTACAATATGACAGAAATTTGTCAGGCGTTTCACACAAACCACCAGCAAAGTATACTTTTTAATGCTTTGGGAAATCTTTGAAAGGAAAGAATAAAGCCACTGGGGTTTTTTCTGCAGTCTGCAACTATCTATAGACAAATTTATTTTCTCAGAGAAGCTGGATTGTATTTGTAGTGTCAATGAAATTAGCAAGGATGTTTTTCCTGCTGTCTCCTGTTTCAAAGTGAGTAACAGAAAAATGATATGCTCTGTCTGAAACCATACTGGAAAGAATCCAGGTGGTCTGTACGTTATTAAGGGATATCAAAGTTGTATTGGCTACGTATCTCCTATCGGGCTTTCCTAAAAATCAGTGATTGGAGACTGGCACCAAGTTCCTGGCATCAGGGCAGGGCTTTCCAAGTGATAACTTACCATATCTTTAGGAAAGCTTTTTACCTAGAATATTCCATATTCCCCATACATCTACTACACATCAAAAATTCTTCCTGTTATTCTCTAGTCATGGCAAATTCTAAATTAATTAATATTCTTCAGATTCTTAGCAATTTCAGCCTGTTTAATGTGGAGGTGCTGTTAATGCAGGCATCAGAGCACCTCATACATTAAGAGGGGGCAAAAGAGAGCTGGTTTTGTTCAGCCTTAAGAAGCAGGATCCCTGCTGCTGTCTACAGCTATCCAGTATGCAGGTGTGGGGAAGGCTGAGCCAGACTGCTTCAGTATCGGATTCTGTATTTTCCTTCCATTCTGAGTAGCTATTTTAATTTGTGCAGTTTGGTGTATACAGCATATGGGTACGTGTACAGACTGTATGCAGTCTGAAGGAGAAAAAAAGTTTTGATGCCTTTTATATTGAAAATAGATTAAGGTAATCTGTACAGCCTTCAATTCATCAAAGAGACTACAACCGTGTATTTGACTTTCAGACTAGGAAACAGCATTCATGCTCAAGAACACTGTTAAAAACTTTATTGTCTTCAGTGTCTTTTAAAATGAAATAATGAAAAAATGTTTTTTTTCCTCTGCAGTGCTTGCTTGCTCAGCCAAAGTTCTGGGCCATTCAGACATCAGCCTTACTCCTTCGGACCAAGCTTGAGAAAGGAAATACTCGCAGAATGGAACGGGCAATGAAGCAGACTCAGGTAAGACTTCTGAGCTGCCTTAAGTAGAGGGTTTTTTATATGTCAAATAGAAACAGGCAGGAGTTAGGAGCTTCTGCAGTTCCTTTCTGCGACCTGTACAGTGAGATATTTTCTAATTATGTCTCTAAATTAGATCCATAAACCACAAAACCTTATATGTCTTCTGGTCTTGAGATAGTCTTACATGTACAAGTAATAAATGGTCACTTTCATTCAAAAAAGTGACAAGTTTTCAAGATTGAAACTAAAATCTGTTTTCTTACCTCTAGTTTTAGACTTCTGATCTGAGGAGGTTAAGTTCATGAATGTAAAGCTGCTACTGCTATCATATTTTCAAAGTTTTCACTCAAGTAAATCATCTGTAGAAAGCACTTAAATTTGTAAATAGTCACTGGTATTGTGAGAACAAAGAAAACACATTTTTGAATAAAGCAGCGCTTTCAGTTTAGCATTTTTTTGTGATACTTAGTGATTAACATTTTTATTGCGAGTTTGAGGCAATGATTAAATAATCTAGCTCCAAACAAATAGATCAGTTTTCAAACACAAAAAAGAAATTTTAAAATTCTGAAGTGTGTTAGCTAGTAGGATTTTTTTACAAAATAGATTTTTCAAAGGAAAGGTCTGTAAGCTATAGAAATATTAATTTTTCCCTTCATATTACAGAGTTTTGTTAGCCATTTTTCATCTTTATGCTGTTAAGTCTTGTCACACATGAACAGCAGGCATTTCTATGTGTCCATTAGGCAGCAGTCCTGCTGACTAAAACAGTTGGGAATGTATAAAATTTAGGATTATGGTGCTGTGTAATTAAATCCTGAAAAGCTGATGTTTCATTTAAAATCATTATTGGTGCTTGGCTCTTTGAAGGAGTGCAGATTGGGTGTGCTGGTGCATTTTTCTTTTGCTGAAGAGGACACGCAGTTGCTCTAGTGGAATTTCCTGGGGTCATTAGAAGAGTGTCAATGAAGCCAGGATTCCAAGTCTAGGAGATGTAGCATCTGATGGCAATTGGGAAGCAATCTCAGGATCCTTGATGCCCATAGCCATAAAACAGTTGCAGTGTCTCCAGCATTTTTGTCTACCTTGATTAAACCTGAGTACCAGAAATTGGTTACACTAAACAGTTTGACAGTCTTATGATGGAAATCTTCACAAAGGCGTTACTATTGCAAGTACATTTGTGTGACTTTGTATGCTGAAACTGTAGTAATGTGAGAGATTTGATTAGTATGTGCTGTGATATTTTGGGAGATGATCTCAGAGGAGACACAAAATCTGTGGTTTTAAATACTGTCTTCTAGTGTGCTTCTGTTTTCTTTCTTTTAAGTTTTCTAGACCTTTGAATATAATGACATATTTGTGTTGATTTGATATGGTATCAAGCTCAGTTTCCAAAAATAGTTAACAGTTGTTTGAGGATTGATACGTGCTAAAATAATCAAATAACTTGAATAACTTTCCATTTAAGGTTTTCATTCCTGAGTTCCATCAGATCAGAATTTTTTTAATATTGTGGTTTCTAACAGTTGTAAGAAGGAATCAGAAAACATAGTGAATGATATTATTTTTATATGACACAAGTTTTTTTGATATATCATCTTCATGAAGATGCCAAAGAGCTAGTGAGTTCTGCAGCCATTTATTGGTAGAAAATGGATTTCAAAACCATAGAATTTTCATAGAAATTGTTTTGGTGGGGTTTGTTTGTTTGCTTTACAGTTTTATTTTTACTAGTTCAGATTGCTGTAGAAAGATTAGATATTGAAGATTAAGGAAGGAGGTGGGTGTAAATATGATTAGATACCCCCTGTTTGCAATATCAATTTTTTTAAGTAATTATAAAAATTCTTGTAAGGCAGCTTGAATAAGAAGTGGTAAACTAAATCCTCTAGGTTAGTTACTTCAAGGGTGTCTGAGGGGTGCATGAGCCATTGATAGGCTCTGACGGTATTGATGCTGGGACTCTCCTCTTCTACTTTAACTCTCCTCCTTTTTCCCGTTTCCACCCTTACCTACTTCTATGCTGGGTCTGCAGCTGACAAGCATCTTTTTAGATTAATATCACTGGGCAAGTGTATGCTTTTTCAGCTCTAAAGCAAGCCAGGCTACATTGTTGGTTTGTCAAAGCAAGCAGGTTTTGGCTACATTTTTTTGTGGGCCTGGCTATGTATGTTTAACTTATTTTAATTATTTGAAAATAATTGCAGCTATTTTTGAAATGAGAGTATATTGGTTGAATTTATTTGCCGTGTTCCAAGTATTAAATATGTCCCTATCTTATGTTAAACAGTCCTTATTAAATGATTTTGTATTTTTTTCTAATTGAAAAGCTTCAAAAGGAATTGGAATGATAATTTTCAAAACCTTTCTCTGATTACTTTAAAAATCTGAACTACAGGTGATGTAGTCTTTGGAACAGATTTTAAAATGATCGTTCTGGGTGCTCTGGAACCTACTTCAACTAGTAGCTAACTGAAAGTGAAGAAAAGAGATTTTTTTTTCTTGTTTTTTTCTGGATGCTGCTGGTTGTCTCTGTCCAGTTTTTGCCTAAGTGAGGTTTGGATCTACAAAAATAAGGTTAAAGATTTCTAAAGCCAGTACTTTTTTTTCAGCCATTTTTCTAAGAAAAGGAAACAGTATTTGAGAGCTAAAACAGTTATTTTACATTCCACTAGAATACTTAATCATGACCAGTATAACATACATTGAAGTCTGGATCAAGCTACTGCCAACCAAAATGTGACTCTGGATAGAGTATAATTTTTTTAAGATTGGGTGTTTGGTTTTTTTCCGTGTGGGTGTAGGTGAAGGAGGGTGAGAAGTGCTAGGGTGGAAAGAAAGGAAAGAAAGGGAGGGAGAAAACAGGAAGAAAAGGGGATGTTTTTTGATAAATAGCTATCCACATAACCAGAAACTGGCCATTTCTACATCAATTTTGGGATCTTCACCTACCTTCTATTGTAAGAGAGTAGTTCAGAAACTATTAATAGTGGAAAATGGGCTGGAATAAGCTGTTAAACCACAAATTACTGTGCACAGCGCAGCCAGAGCTCAAGTAATAGGATGGGGGAGAAAAAAGGAATTTTGAGTGGTCAAAGAGCTATGAAAAAAGAGAAAAGGAACGGGTGATTTAAAAAACAAAACAAACCAACCAGTTTAAAGCACATAACAAATAGCATCCCACTGTAGTTTCTTGATCTATGAAGCAAGTGTACTCTTCCATTTCAGTGGATCTTGAAATATTTCTAAGAACGCAGCAAAATGAATTAACATGCTGTGCTTTGTATAAAGAATGGTTGGGTAGAAGTGAGAGCATCGTTACTGCTGGATTACACTGGCAGTGGAAGAGGTGAAGCTGCCTTGTGCCTGGTAGACCAGTAGCCTGCTCAGGCTTGTCCTGCAGTGACTTGTTACAGCTACTGCCTGCAGCTTGATCTGGGTGGTTACACTGGCTACCTCAATGCTTGCAGCTTTTCTCAGCTTGTTATGTGCCCCTTTTTTGATTGTATTTTCTGCTGCTCGTGGCACCTGGTGATAGCATGCCTGTAAGCTAATCACTTGGTTTTCCTAACAGGCAGTAGAACATATGTGGTATTTCATATGCTTCACTCTTGCTTGCTTTTCTTGGCAGCAAAGGAATTTGCCTGTTACGGGGAGAGAAATGTGTCTTGAAAAGGGTGTTTTTAATAAGACTTCAGGAGACCTGGGAGCAGACTGGCAATATTACGGGCTAATCATTATGTCTAAGATCGAAATGTCACATGAGATCTTGTTTTATATCCTTAGTCATACACAGATGTATGGGGTTGGGAATTCTGTGTCAACTGCCCTGTAATTTTCACTTAAATAATACTTCAGAGTGTCGTTTTCTCCAGCAACTAATGTTTTTCTGTGTGTACAAGAAAGGGAAATAATGATTATTTTTGTGTGTGTGTGTGTGTGTAAATTGTTCTTACTATAGAAACGTGCTGGTTGGTGTTCAGTTCTTTCAAATCTGAAAAGAATTTATGTACATCTATAGAAAGAGAAGGCTGGTATCGATCTAACAGA